>NC_134365.1:138540591-138843621 GCF_035582795.1 Mycteria americana
AAAACGGTTGTTGCTGAAGACCAAGTTTCAGGCCATGTACAACAGAAAATGCAGTGCTCCTTTGGATCGGGGAGGGAGGAAGCTTGGTAGGGAATGTATCAGAGGTGGGAGTAAGGCATTACTAGCAAGCGGAAGCCAGTTATATGACGCAGTGCTAGAGGGGACCAGAGCTATTCACAGTGTCACCTCAAAGCTATATGCTATTAAACTTTCTGTTCAAAAAGCACTGAAAAAGGCAGAACAGAAACTAGCAAGACATTGACAAAGCATCTCCTAAAAGCTGATGTTCAAAAACAGTTTAACTCCAAATTTAGCTGGTTGGTGTTGCAATGCTGAGAAGAAGTATGAAACCCTGAAGGTGATGAACTGGAAGTCTAGTGTCAGTGGAGCCAGTTGCAAGCAAAAATGTACAACGTGCTCAGGCACCTTTCTCAGTCAGAGAAAGACTTCCAGGCCAGGCTGGTCTTCTCTGGGGGTGATTTGCCCATGTCATTGTGTAGCTGGGTGATGACCTTGTTTTCTCTTCTCAGAATAAATCCTCTTGTGCTGGCCACTCATAACCACATCTCAGACACATTAAAGTACCTTGTTATCCACTTATTAAAATCTGGTAGCACAGCTTCCACAAGGCTTGCCTCGTATTGTGATCAGGCATAGCTCTCATCTTGCACAACTGCTTTTCGACATTGATGTAACTGTAATAGGAAAATAGGATAATGGGTCCAGAAGCGAGCCTCATCTTAAAACAGTTATAATGCTACTGGCATTCAAACCCCTAAGCAGTCCCCACAATTTTCTACAGTTCATATCAATCAGAATGAAAGGATGTGGCTTTTACTTACTGCTGTTAAAAAATTATTTTGGTTAATTCTTACATACTATTGATTTTATCATTTGCTGCTACACATTTTTTGCTACAGCGTGAGTAATGGAGCACAGGACTCTGCACCTTGGTGACCTTTCTCCCTAAGAAGGAACTCTACCTTTTATGGATTGTTTTAGCAAATCAGATTTTGTTGTCTGATTGTGTGACTTCAGCCCAGCATCTCCTTTTTTTCTTTCACTGGCTGTGCTTAACAGCTTGTGCTAGATTCTGTAAACCAGCACTGCCAATTTCATCCCTTGTCAGTCTGGATCACGACCTCTCCTGGCTGCTCTCTGTTCCTGACACAGGATTTGTGGCTGAGATTACAATTTAGAATATTTATCCGCAGCTTGACTCTATTTTAATTTCTGAGGAATCATTTTCTTCCCACTGTGTTTATAAGCCTGAAATGCAGTTGAGGACTTTCAGGCCACCAAACAAATTTAAATTTAATTGTTTCATGAAATAGAGCTGCTCTCTTGAGAAAACACTGGCAGAAACCCTGCCTGTGATATTAAACAAGGATTTGGATGGGAGATTCAGGAGCATGACTGCAACATGATCTCAGTGTTAATATAAATAATTGTTAGGCAAAGGAGGAAAATTTACACTGCCTTTAGAGCCCATCTATGTAGCATGAGAGGAGACGGACTATTTGTTAGACAATGTAAACCCTTATTCCAGCAGCTTTTTCTGAAATGCTCCGTTTCCTACTTGATATTTTTTACTGAAATTCTCTAGAACTCATCTCAACTGCTTTGCCACTATCATTCCTGGCTCGACCACGGACTGAGCTCAGCACCGCCTGCAGGAACCACAGGTGTGAAGATGCTCCTTGGCTCCACGTCATTCCTAGTGCTGCTTTAAAGCACAGTCATCTGCTGGGATGTCCATTTACACAGTCATGGTTATCACAGAGCTGACCTTAGCAAACGTTTCCAGAGCACTGTGCATTACCCCATGAGGAGAGGAGACATGTCTCCTTTGTTCTCCAGTCTAATGCTAGCAAGCCTAGCAACTACTCCTAGATCACACACCACATCTCCCATGAAGACAGACACTTGCCCCCGTGAAGTGAGAGGTCCAAGCACAAAACTGTACGTGTATCCAGTCTTTAACAGTGATAATCACGAGGACATATCCTGGTTAGTAAGGTTCCCCTCATAAAACTAAGCTTAGTTTGGTACTGGTACCAAATTTTTTACTTACTTACTCGTTTTTTACTTTCTGTCATTTTTTGTATCTAAGCTGGAACTCAAGGAGGGAGATGTCAAAGTTTCTTGAATTTTCGGAGGAGTTGTTGCCTGCCTAACTCAGGGCTTTTGAACAAACCTTTTTTAACCATCGCTGTTTATAAATGTTTTCAAGCCTCGGCATCACCTTAATCTACATGTTTTCCTTTTACCAGCAGTTCCTGATACACACTGTCACACCTCAGTTAGGTATAGCTGAATAAAAGGTATAGCTAATTAGCACAAGCATGTGCTGGGACATCTTAGGGTAAGTAATTCACAGAGCCAATTGTGTGTCAGGAGTATGTTATGTGAATCTCCAGCTTTTCACATTCTAATACAGCAGTTACGTCCATGGATACCTGGCAGATTGCTAGATTAATCTCTGAAAAAGATATTATAAACTGCATAAAAAAAGGACATGATTTCCACATGGGGGACACAGTTGTGACAGAACATGAACTGGCAACAAACCAAATATGAACGCAGAGTTTAGTTCAAAAATGCCCATGATAAATATCCCCTGAAACTGGCTGTGGGACACTCGACAAGGAATAAGACGCAAGCTATATTTAATCTTTCTCTTTTTTTTCCTTTTCCTTTTCTTTTTTTTATTTTCTCTCCTGTCTGGAACGTAGCAGCATTTCACTGCAGAAGCCGCGTATTCATGTGAGGCCAAATTAGAGCTCATAGCAGCTGTATCTCCATCCTCAGACCATTTATTCTGACTTTTAAAACCAACTAAAGGGACCTCAGGGAGAAGAAAAGGTTGTTGGGATGCAGGTTGCAGATGCAAGAGTAGATATCCACGTATGTAGAGGATACCCCCTGACTCTGTTTTGCTGGAAAATGATCTCTGTAAATTCCTGATATCAAAGCTTCATGGAGAGTGAGAAAAGGAGTATGTATTTGAGCTTCAAAATATTTCTCCACCTTCCTCCTACTGGTTCTCTGATAGCACCTACAGTCATCACTACTTCAGATCCGGCATGCTGCTCTCACTCGTCTTATGCTCATATGCTTTTTCCGTCTGGAGTCCCAAACAGTTCCTCTGGTAACATTATCTACTGTGAGAGAAAAATCCACCTGATACCTCTTCCTGGATATGTCTCAGCTCTCTTGCAATCTGTACCATTTGACAAGTGTATACCAGGTCAAATGACCCCTGGAAAGGGCAGAGGATGAGAAAAATGTGCTGCTACAGCTCTATTTGAGAACAGCCTGCCAGCCCTGGAAAATGGAGAGCAGACTCATTATCCTCGAAATTGGATTCACATGCTATCTTCTGCCCTCTTCCATTAGCATCAAGAAATTCCCTGGGTTTGGCTCAGGAATCAGCTATTCAAACAGAGACAGCCCCTTTCAGAACAGGAGAAAGAAAGGTGACCCTAATACTTAGTATTTGAAAGAGTGCAGCTATTTAGGCATGATATGTAGGCCACTGATCATAAACTACAGTTTAACCACATCTGGCAGGATAAATCATACAACCCAGTTTTGCAGCAACCTGTTTCTTAATTAATAGTTTTCTGAGGTAATCCCTTGTAAATTCTGATTAAATGTAGGAGTTGCAGAGAAAACACCTTCTTTTGCAGAGAAAACACCTTCCACTCTTCTTGAGCAGTAATGTTCATCATAATTGTTTTGTTCAAAGCAGGATTCATTCCATATTAAGATTTGTTTAACAAGCTTCCTGACCTCCAATATCTTACTTCATGTCATTCAGCACTGTATATACACACAAAAGCACACCAAAAAAAAAAGACTTTGCATGCTTTCTTTTGCATAAAGAAGTGCAAAACTTGAATAAATATTTTTCTTTACCATTCATTTCTTATTTCTGAGATATAATCTGCTGCCTTCTCCAGTTTTTTTTGTAATGTCTTCCTAGAGGACTGAGAAACTGGTTTGTGGAGTTTTCTCAGGCCTTGAGTGTCTGGCAGGTGTTTGAGTTAATTAAGAGTCAACAAAAACAGACAAGGGAAACAGTTTTAAGCAACCTGGCTAAAAATCCATGTCCTCTTTCTCACTTCTCACTGCTTTTGTGCTTCTGATTATAGAAATGTGTGAGTTCTTCAGTTATCCATAGAGCCCTCCGGGGAAAAGAGAGTAGACAGTGTCTGTATTTCTAGTGGGAAAGGAAACTGGAAGACAAAGAATTTAAAAGAAAAGAACAAAATAAATATTCCAGGCTTACTTTATCTAAATACAGAAACAAAAAGGAGGCCATATGACCTAGACATAGTGTCCCTTTAAACCTTGTTAAAATTTGAAATATTTGAAATAAACTGCACTTGCAAAGATTTTCCTTGTGGTATACACCCATAGCAGCCTTCAGCTGCAAAACCAGCCTCCAAGCTGTTAAAAAGGGCCTTTTATCGTTACTCCCCTGAAGGTAGAAATGGGATGGGTAAGGGCCTGAGTGTGGCACTGCAGCGGCCATGTGGCCTGTGGTCCAGCCGCACGATGAATGGGGAGCAGAGACATCAGAAATCACAGGCAAGAATCACTTCTCCTTGAGCAGCTTGCCTAGATTTGCTCTGGCAACAAAGGGACACGTTTACCAGTAACTGAGGTGGTTGCCTGACTGCAAAACCTCACTACTACCTCCAGAACTTCACTGTTGGCTGACTCGGTCCAAAACCTAATGTGAATCTCCTCCTAGATGAACCCTCTGGGGAAGAGCCATGCACTTTTCAGCTCTCAGTCCTCCCAATATCATTCCTTTCTTCCTCCGAAATAAGTAATGCTGCTGAAAGGGTTACTTACAGAGAGCTCAAATATTGTTTTAGACAATATATGCTATGGCTGACTACATATACAGGGCCTCCAGCAAAAAACTTTTTGGAAAATTACAAGGAGAAAAACTATGAGAAACATTTTTTCTTTGACTAATGAAGTAAGCACCCTGACAGGAGAGCTGTGTGCTATATTTATTCCAGCAGTGCTGAGTTATCTTCTTTAATACACGAGGCACCGGGGAAGGCAGATAGCAGATAATGCTGGAAATGGTAATAGGATGTAGAGCCAAATGACAGCTGAGCTTGTGGCGCGTGTTTCTCCTGGATCAGCTCGGAGCCCACTGGGGGTCTGCCTGGCAGGGACACGGGCACAGAAAGTCATCAGCCCCCCTCAAACTGTAGCAAGTTTAGAAGAGACATGCAACCTCAGCCAGCTTAAGCTTTTCAGAAAGATGAAGTCCTGCTTCTCCACTGCATTGCAAATCACTGCCCGTCTCAAAGAAGTGTAAGCACTCATGGGATACATGTTGTTTTGTATTCACCTGGTACTTCAAGGGCTAGGACACCAAGGCAGTGGAAAACAGGGGCACAGGGTCGTTGGCAGGAGCACCATCTGCCTCTCTAATCCTTCAAGGCTTTCTTGGACAGCCTGAAGCACCGTGGCTGCCTTCCCAGCCATGCTGAAGCTGTACTCCTGCAACGTAGATGAAATGGGTTCCCCTGCCTCTCCATGTCTGCAGTTGAAATCAGTAGTAGGAAAGCATATCATGTAGCTGAATTATTCAGGTAAACCTTGTGCCCGAAAGGGGAAAAATGTAGAAGGCAAGTGGCTTTCCTGCTGCTCAGATCACAGTACATCAGGTCTGTATTGATGGTGGCCCCTAAGGGCTGGAAGAAGCAGGGAAGCAGGTGAGGGAAGGCTTGATGTCTTCTTCATATAAGACTAATGTGTGCGCCGTAGCCAAGGGTGAGCGAGGGGGCTTGTGCGCTGCCTGCCTCAGCCCAAAAACTAGTCTGTCTGGGGTCATTACACCCGTGCCCATGGAAACCACATGCTACCAGCAGCCAGAACAGTGGTACACTGAGTGCAGAGCTGTGGAGAATCAGATGGTCTTTAACAGTACAGCAGTCTAAACAGTTATACAATAGCCAGCGTAACTTTGGCTGTGTCAGGAGGTTGGGGGTTTTTCCACAGATAATAATTCCTTCAAAAGCAAAATCATCCAAGCTCCAAAGTTATCTCATGTCAAAAAGCAGAAATCAGTTAATTTTTGAGAACAACGCTGCACCAGCAAGTGGATGGTCTAGGAGGGTAACGTAATGCTTCCTTTTCCCAGCAATTTTACTTTCAGCTGGTCTCCAGCCACAGGCAAACAGAAAATGGGTTCTCTTCAGGCACAGTGAACGTCTTAAGGGGCTTTTGAACCCTCCCTCACCTTCCTCCTCCCGAAAACTCAACTGAGCTGCTGACCCTCAACAACTGCTCTGCAGAGAGAATGCATGAACCATCCCACACCATCCTGCCATTTTTCCAGGCATTCCCTTCATCTATCATGTATTGTCTCATCACTGGAAACTGTCAATGTCCTTGCTGCTTTCAAGGTCAGCTTTTAGTCTACAGTGTTATTTCTGAGAAGCATTTGTTCCATGAATAGCATCCTCCTTTTCAAACAAACCCTCGTATCAGGAGGGTACACAAACCTACAGAGAAGGTGGATTTATTTATCACTGAAGAGATACACATTAAACCTCCTCACGTTAACTTATAGCAAGGAAGATGGATTATTGTGGCTGTAGGAGAGGAACAGCTCTACTGAAAGAAAATGAAGCTCCAGCTAATTTGTTCTAGGCTACTAAGAAAGCCAAGGAAGCGATCTCAGTGCGTCATAAGACAAATTCCTCCCACTCATTAGCAATATAATTCCTCTATTGTACATGCTTTCAAAAGGTTTTGTTCTAACACATCCCATGGACGATGTCACAAGAGCAGATTTTGTGTGATGTTCCTAATGACTTCATTTTCTGAGAGCATCAGTATTTTTCTGAGAGCACTTACCTTGCAGTATTTCCTTCTTCAGATTTCTAGCCCCAGCCTGCAGCTAAAACATGCGGGATCCATCCAGGGCCCACAGCTCTGTTCTGCCTCTGATTTACAAGGTGTCCCTGAGCAACTTTAGCAGAAGGACCAGGTGAAATCCTACCTCCCAACTGGCTATATGCAGAGCTGACTGAGGTTTTTTGATAAATGCTTCTTCCGGATCTTACTTTTGTCTGAACAGATTTGCCCATCCTTGGTGTGTGTGAAAGCAGAAAACCCCTATCTAAGGTTTCTGAGTTTGGGAAATAGGTTGTTTATGAGAGAAAGTTCTCCATGTGGTGACTGGAAATGGAAATAGCTGAAATGCTCACAGTGTGCGAACTTGTTGGAAGCCTCACAACATAATCTAGTACTCTCTTCCAAACACAAGCTCCACTGTTGCAATTATTCAGACAGCATGTCTGCACAATTGTACAGAGAGAGAGAGAGAATAAAAAATAAACCTTAAAAGAACACTAAGCTATAAATTATGAAGATCCATATTTGCATTTGAGAAGTAGAGTAGCATGCGTATGATAAAACCTGTCTTCTGTCATCTTTCCAAAGAAATTGGATTGCGTGTGACTGCACCCCCTGCTGCGCCGTGCCACGAGTTATACAGGAGCACTGCTGTGATTCTACTGATCTCTGAAGTTCCTGGCCCCTCTGTGATTTTCTTTATAGATTTCTAAATCTATAAAATGATCTCTACATGGAGCTGCACAAACTTGTTGTCTTCAGGCTGAAGTGACAATCAGAAAAAGAAAATGGCAGGGAAGCTGACTCTGAAGGGTGCTAAATACTCCCAGCTTCTCATAGGGTCGATTTTTTCTTTAAAGATTCTTTAAAGAGAGTATAAAAGTAGCTGCCCTCCTTTTAAAGATGCATTCAAATCCAACAGCATTAGGATAAAGGAGACTGAGGCCCATATGCCTTAATAAGCATTGAAGTACTCATTACCTCCCAGGCAGCCCGTAGCCGTCTGTATAGCCAATCCCATAGAGCAAGGACCCTGTTGGATCACCCTGAAGGATGGGGCAGCTTTTTCTCAACATACTGCAGATATCTTGGTTCTCTGTGCTCTTGTTCAGCAATGTTTTGTCTGAGGAGGGTAAGACCAGAAGCATTACATTCATGGAGTAGAAATGCCTTTCAGAAGTACATAAAGCATGAAAACAAGGCATATCCCTTCAAATCTGTGTTAAAGATTTGCTTATTCAAACTAGATTTTCACAGAGTTTAGAACTCAATCCTTTTAAATGGGTGTTTTAACATGATTGATTGACTGCTCTGGGCATATGACAGATAACTGAATTCATAAGGTATTATTCTTATTCCCATAGTTTAAGCTAAAGAATGATGAATAACAAATAGCAAATTTCTTGTCTGTGGACAAATATGCAGCTTCACATTAAATCTATATGAAACCAGCTATTCCCCAAATGCTACACAAATAAAACATATTCTCTGCTTGTTTGCAAATAGAAAGTTGCAAAATATCATCGAGCCTGGCAGCTATCAGGCATTGAAGTGAAGTTGTTATAAACTCTATTTTAGGTTTATAAATGCAGTAAGAAGTGCCAAAAGTTGGAAATTAACCTTAGTCAGTGGTTTTATCAGCCTTAGTTCAGAAAAAATATATGCTAACACATGCTTAGCTTCAGGCCTGCTGACCTCTGGGCTGTACTCATCTGTACTAAGCTAAACTTGCCAGCATTCCCTTTTCTTCTCTCCTAAATAAATCAGGCTTAGGAGCAATTATATCAATAAGGTTACAACATTCAACAGGAAAGTATGGGAGAGTGGAAACAGTCTAGACACCAGGTGCTACTCAGAAAGGTTTTCCTGTAGACAAGGTTTCTATATAATCTTTGATAAAATGGGAGTTTGTGTTTTGTGCGATCCCAACTCCTTACATCTTTCTTACAGTAACACAGTAATAGCTAAATTACTTGGTTTTGCTCTTTTCTTAAAACACAAGTGTTCTACTATGTCATTTCAAAACATGGCAGTGTTGCCTTTTGTAAGCAGCTTTTCCTGCTTTGATAACAATCTTGGGTTTTGCTTTCTAGCACAATTGCTGTTGCACCACATACAGTGACAACTTGTTATCCCTGGCTCAAGGGACATAATCTTCCTTTTTTTGGTCTTCTAATCCACCACTGAATCACTGCTGCACTCCTGAAAGAAGAAAGTAAGCAAGAATTTTCTATTTGTTCCACAGCTTTCAATTGCTGCATGGAATAAAACCACAAGAACAAAAAATGTGTAAGGCGTAAAAATTATATGTTATACAACATTATATACAAACCCCCTATATTTATGTTTTTATATTGAATTTTGTAGAAGTATGGGGCAATCAGCCAATATAAACAAGTTAGATTCATAATTTCAAACATCTTAATGTCAAAAGACTCATTATGGTCTGTCTAAGAAGTAGCGTGTAGTCATTACTACATAGAATTGATACCTAAAATCATCTTCAATAAATCATTCTTGAGGGCTTATGCAAGAATAAGCAGGCAAGCTTCATGTTCTTTTTCTATACCAGGTTCTTTTGGGATTCTGAGAAGCTTGAATATGTCTTGCATCTTATTGTATGTAGGATGATCAACACAGATCTCAGAGGCTTCCCCTGCAAGACACAGGATTGTTCACTGTACCTTAGCCTTAGCGTAAGGTGAGAAAATATGCTTGCTGAACTCTTGCGCATCCCACACAAGGGCACAACACTAGCATATACAAATTTCATCTACTTGGCTGCCTGACATATTCCTATGGGTTTCTTCAGAGGTGACAGCAACCAGAAAAGTCTGCAGCCCAGTAACCTCTTCTTCCAGTCCATTCTTCTGATGTGCTCTTAGGCCAGAGACATTACAGAGAATGACAGAGAGCCGTGTGATGGTATTACCTGCAAGAATGCCCTTTTATATTGTCAGAACAAAAAAAAAACAGTAGGGGGGGTCCAAGTGCTGGCACAAAATACTCTTTACACACTTTCCTTCTTTAGCATGGCTTTTCTGCTCCCACTTGGGCACTTCACAAAGACTCCTCTCAGCAGCTGGCTGTTTCCACTGATGGCAGTTGCACAGTATTTGTGGTGTAGAGCAAAGGTTTCAAGTAGACAAACCTTCTCATCTAGAGGTTGGGCATAGAATGGAGCTGATCTTTGAGAGTCTCTGTCTCTAAATGATTCTTTGATCAATGTATCTCAGTCTCTCAAGGGCAGCTTTCAGATCACAGAGGTACTAGTGGTGTACAGAGATTTCACTTACCTTCCGTGTGTGGAGTCAGTAAGAGCAAGTCCATGTTTCTGTGAAGAATGGCCTGCTCCTCTTTCTAGTGCCACTAGGATGCTACCCTGCAAGTAGCACTCGCTGAAGGTTTGAAAAAAACCATCTTTTTGGCTAACCGTGGCTGAACATGTGTCTTCAGCTTCACTATGTTCTTGTGTAAGGATTTAAATAGCAGAGGAGCAGCAAAACCCTGTAGCCTTGCAATTCTGCAAAAAGCAGGGACAGACAGAGGCTCAGTGAATACAGAGCATTGAAGAATCATGGTTGCTGCAGAATAACTTTTTTTTTGCAGGTACTCTTGAGCATATGTCCTGTTGTAGATATTCACAAAGGAAGATTAGACAAGGGACCATCCATGGTTTCTGCTGAATACTGATTATTGTATTGCCCTCCTGAACTGAGCACCTTACCCAGTACCTAATTCCAGTGCATAACAATCTGTAAAGATTAGTGACTTACACCATGTCACTGCTTTGCAGGTTTCTGATTTGGCATATTTTTGAAACCAGAAGAAAATGACCTCTGAATTCTGCTTCAGTCAGCCTTGCTGTGTCACTGGAGAGCTACACCAGCTACACTATTATATGCTCTTCAATCTATACTGATATTCTTTGGGATGAGATAACTTGACCTTTAGGAAACCCATCTACAGCTGAATGTGCAAGAAATGACAGCCTGAAATGGTATGTTCTTGCCAGGGTAATAAAGCCAAACTCCAAAAAAGATCTAATGTATGCAGATCCCTTTTCTTTCGATGGTGACCGTAATTTCAGGGAAAAAGCAAGCAGGTGATTGATTGGTTTATAGGGAGTCATGAAAGCACATTGGAGGTGAATTTCAAGTGCGCTCTCCGTTACAGCTGTGGAATAATGCATGGGTTAAAGGGTCAGTCACGGTGCCTGCAGCTCAGGTGTAGTCCTGGCTACCTGTTGGGGTTCATAAAGATAATTCAGGGTGAAAGGATGTGATGAGCATTCTGGGAAACATTCAAAAAGATAACACATAAGAGGTGGGAGGACCGAATAGTTAAAATTGTATTTCTTCTTTGGAAAATTTTCAATACCAATGATTAAAAGAAGACCGAGCACAACTGCACCATCCAAGATTTCTGAGAGACTATATAAAGCTAAATAAACAATGAGGGTTTCTTTACTCTGATAAATACTCAGTGATTTTACAGTGATTGCCTGGAGGAAGCCCACATGTTATATGGCTGCATTTGTTGGAATCACTTCCATTTGAAGAACTCGTTCTCCTGGCAGAGGTTTTCCTGACCTGCAACACAATTTTCTGGACCTGCGAGACGTACTTGCTCACCCATCAGCTGTCATGCCTTTGGGTCTGTGCATGTCCATGGTACTGAGAGACAGTGTGTGGGTATACTGAGAGCTGCCTTGGAAGTTGAGTATCTGATATATCAGTCAGCCAAGACTGCCTCAAGTCAGTGTAAGAGTAGTTTTGCCTTTTCGAGACTAGAAACTATCCTGGGAATTGGGGAATTCATTGGAGACACTGGCCTCTGTTTCACTGGAGGAAAAATCAAACCAACCCATGACTCAGGACTTAGGCTCCCTCCAGAGGAGAAATTCAGACATTTCTTTTAATCCCAGATAACATATAAATCTGTCATAGGGGATTCCTATGAAGCATGGACTCTTCATGATTGGTCATAGACAACCTGCTTAGCAGTTGCTGACATGTTGAAAATGAAAGAAGAATTTTCCAAATATCTATGCAACATATCATAGTGATGATGCCACAGTGGCACCCGTTTTTCAAAACCATCCTTATGTGATTTGTTGAATGTAGCATGTGAATTCTGCCCAAATAACCCTTCCAGGCAGATAAAGAAAGGAACCGAAGAAAGGCAGTGATGCAAGCACAGCAACTGGAAGGGAGCATTTATGGCTATCCATGACCTTGCCATGGATTCCTGCCACGGCACAGGCATCCTGCTTGTTTGTGTTTCTGCGGATAGTACAGGTTGAAAAGCATTGCTTAGACATACTAAGATAATGGGAATGAGTAAATTCCAAAGGCATATCTGATTGAAAAATTCTAGAATGATGACTTATTCGTAATATCAAGTAAAGTACAGATCTTTTGTCTAACTGTCATCTCAAAATGACAGTGAACTAAACCCTTGGTAATGGGCTCGTTTATCCAGCCCAGTTAAATTCCAATTTATCTTTCTAATTTGCACTACAGCATCACAGAAGGAACAGTTCTTAGGGTTCAGCATGTTACTGTGAATTATTGAATGTGAAGCTGCCAAAGCTTTTTGTATCAGATTCATAGTACAGTTGGCACAATTCTGTATTCATTATTGGCAGAAACAATGGGATATATAAATTAATTAGATTAATTAAAATCAATTTGTACAAATGAAAGATGACCTTTGTTATCTTTCATAATTTTGGTAAACCTTTTGCATGTTGCTGACAAACAACCAAATATTAATGTATTTTTTTCTCTCACACAGGAATGCATGCTTACTACTTAGTTATACTCCCAGAATCCTACAATAATAATGGATTTTCTCAGATTATTTGCTAAGAAGTATATAGTGTAGAATCTGGGGCTGATGTTCTGCCACAGATCATATTCCTATAAATAGCTCATGCGAAGAATCATGCTTACACCCAAGGGGGTGCTTGGGTAGGGAAGACTCCCCTTCGCTGTTGTAATCTGACATTTCTCAAGCCTGCAGTATTTTAAGTGCAGGAGAGAGAATGATCTAAAGAGAAATTCAGCATTTCAAGCTTTATTTTGATTACACTTATACCATATAACAACTCTATTTTTTCTGACCATGAGGCCTCAAATCAGATGAAAAATATATCCAGCTTCCATAGAACAAAATAAAATCCTACTGATTCTGGACTTGCAATCCAGGGCATGTTTTGGCACACAGCTGTTTTATGTAGCTTTTAAACAGGTGCTGTTCTCAGATCTTCCATCAGCCTGTGAGGGGCCTGAAAAAAATCTCAGCTTCACAGTGCCTCTGTTTCTCCATCTCTTAATGTGATGCGTACTCCTCTTTGCCATTTTGTCACTAGTGATGACAAGCAGCCAAGACTTACCATTGCAACTATGAAAAAAGCTCTGGTTGTGCAATACTTTTTTTGGGACAGACATAGTCCAATTTTTTTGTTTTCCATTTTGATCCCAAATACTCAGTTTATAAGCATTGGCAGTAAGACATGGTAGATGCCTGTTAAAGCGTGTGGTTGCTGCTACATTCTCAATAAAGTTACCAGCTTTCTGACCATCTGGAAGTTTCTTGTGTTGGCAACAGAACACATGCAATGTCTTGCTCTGTAAGTCTCAATTGAGGAGGACTTTTGCAAAATTTGGCAAAGTCCTGTTTGGAGATTCTCATCCCAAGTGTGATGCCTGAAACCAGATTTTTGCAAAAAAAACCCCAGTCTGCTTATTTGGTAGGGTTGTCTAATTCATCATTTCATATATAAAATGAAATTTGTTTATGAGATACATCAGAGAAGACTCAGTCATTCAGGAAATAGTGTCTGACCCAATATATAGAATGTGCTCTCTCTGTGCTTATTCTTATAAACAGCATTTTTAGTGGAAATGATGTCCTGTGACAAATTTCAGCACATTAGAGTTTGCATTATTTCTGGAATATCTACTCTGGAATATATTTATTTCTCTGGAATCTGTCCATATTGCAACTGACAAGGTAAGGAACAAGTTCAAGCACAAGCTGAATCACACATGTCTTAAGCAGATGATATAAATTTACAATATTTTGAGAGATGAGGGATAAACTGAGATCTGTGAGGTTCCTCTGGATTATGAAATATTTCATACGGTAGCTACTTTCCTTGAGAAAGTAGTATTTTAGTCATCACAATCTACTTTTCTCCCACACACTGTGCCATTAACACATATTTTCCTTTTACTCAATGTCTTAAATGCAGACCAGCAAGCAGGATGACTGGTATATTGTACTTTCTGTCCACTAAATGTATGAATGCATTTGCAAGCATACCTGTATGCACAGGAGTGTAGACCATAAAGACCCCTCTATTTCAGACTGACTGAAATAGAGCTGAAAAGAAAAGAAATCCTGCTTACAGCCCTCTATACATGCAGTCTGTTGGTTTAAATGAGCTGCAACATCTCACAGCAGCCGAACCAAACTGAACCTGCCCCCCATTGAGGACTCAGCACCCGAGGGATCAGACAGAGCCAGTGTCAGGTCTGTGCTGGGGAGCTGGTCCGTACCCTCACAGATGACGAGGGCCATCGCAGGGCTCCCCGGGGCAGAGCCAGCCCGCAAGAACGCTGGGATCTCGACAAGATGGTTTTTCTTCCACTCCAAAACACGGTGGTAGCACAGAGCAAGTTTGCGGCCTTCAGTACACAAAACCCTCTAAGTATATATTTAAATAAACTGAGCACAGGCGTTTGTACATATGCCAGGCCTGCTGTCCGGCTTTTCCAGCCTGAGTGACAGGGAGAGCATCTGTGCATAACTGTAGTAGATATCACGCCCTGAGGGCCAGAGTGCTTAGTGCTGCTGAGCTCTTACACTGCTCGTTTGCAAAACTATTCTTCAGTTCCTCTAGTCTGTAAGAAATCAACCCAACTTTTCTCCCCCTTTCACCTTGCCAGGTCCTCCTTTCATTTGTTGAAGGAAGCCAGATGCATCAAGTCTCTTATGGATCAAGAAAGCGAGCGTTTAGAAGCCTGGCCCTTACAAGAGCTGGTTGTTCGTGCCTTTCCTTGGTCTTGGGCCATGACAGTGGTGCCTTCTCCAGGTGCCTTCCCTCCCTCAATAGCTTCTCTCCTACCATGCCTTGACTCTCCATCTGCTCCAGCAAATGGCAAGACTCACAAGGCTTCCCCCAAACCCACTTTTTGAAGTCAGCATTCCACTTCCAGGCCTCCTCTTCTGCCTTCTCATAAACACTCACAGATTGCCATGCCTATTTAATTCACAGATGTACACAAAATCCCTTGTTCAGAAATATCATGCACAAATGCTTTCCATGATGGTTGGTGGTCTCCCAGAAGGCATCCTACAAGAGCGGCTTTTGCCACAATATAATCAACCCATCTTGAACTTGAAATGCAACATGGAATGGAGTGGGATACAGCACTATCAGTAAGTATTAAAATACTTTATTTGATTGGGTAAAATGTAACATGGTAGAATGAAATACTGAATTGAAAATTAACTGCAGCCACAGCAGAGAAAATTTACAATATAATTCTAACTGCGGCTTCAAAGAAAAAGACTTTAGGTACCATCATACTAACAAGACAATGTCACTGTCTCTGAAAAGGGATGATTTGGGGCTTTCTTAAATTAGCTCTTGTGTATATCAGTAGCATTAGCCCTTTGTTTTTCAGCTTGCATTTTGCATAGCACACTCCTGCATAGCGATGGATTGCCATTCTGTGAGTTTTAGATTGTCAGTCTGGCTTGGTTGTTCTTCATTCGCTTGTGAGCATCGCTAATAAAACACTCAGAAAGCTGCTGTTTTGTGTGTCAGGGAATAGCTAGGTTCTTTTATTCCTGTTGACAGGCACTTACCTGTCTTTTTACCAGAGTACCTGGAATGCCTTGTAGCACACAAAGATTTTTTTAAAAAAAACCAAATACTGAAAAGGCTGGTCCAAAGGGAAGGACTAGGAAAGCAAATGATATTTAAGCAGTTGATGGTATTCAGAGATGTTCCCTTACTCAGGACTGGCAGAGTTGTGAATACAACCTGCTGCAAAACACGGAATAGGCTGGAGAGTTCATTATCTCAGTTACCAGAAATTTTAAGCTCAGGCACATACTGAAATGGTGAATCTTTATACTTCATGTTGAATGCACACATGGATCTGACTGGACCACACAGTGTCCACTTCAGTTATGCAACCAGTCCAGTTAAATTCCACTGGGATACTACCCAAAACATCAAGATGTGCCAGGATGAGCCTTCTGTTACAAAAAAACCCCCACAGAGGCAGAAATAACAGTGTCAGCCCCAGCATTTACGTACTAGTGCAGCTCATCCCATGCAGTTTGTTCTTGATCAGAATTATAGATACGTAACACAGCTAAAAAATAATCTATTCATGATTTTAATGGTAAATCAAGGCAAATCAGACTTTGAGGGTGTTAGGGAGCCACTAATTATATCTGCCAGAGGGAAAGCAAATAATACTTAGAAAGCATTAAATCAAATGTGCTCTTGAGGCTGCAGTTGTGAGCCCTTGTTCTTACAGAATGCCTTAAATTAGTTGCATAAAGGCTCACTAGCTTCTGTAGGATTTTATTTTAAACTAAAATTAATTTCATTTTAAAATTGACAAAATTTATTCAAAACTAGAGTTGTTACATTGATATTACTATATTTAGTGTTACTAATATTAACTGTTATTAATGAAGTACATGGCATCTGCTAGGGCCAGCAATTACTTTCTTACTCATACATATCTCTCCTGTGGCTCATGCCAAAACCCCACGTCAGTCTGCCACCACAGCCTGCCGTTCAGCTGATAGCAGTGCCTCCACAATCTGTTCGCTCTTCATTTAGTGCATGGGGTTGGCTGCGACCACAGCCAAATCAAGAGCATTTATGCTATTGCAGGACCTCAGGCCCATGCACAGTACAGAAGTCACTAAAGCAGACCAGGCCATCAAAAGCAGCCCTGATGACAGCAGTGCCTTCCTTAAGTGGCCATGGATCCATCCTGGTCCAAGCTTCTTGCCAACAGAATTAAGTTTTGGGCTCACATGGACCAGTGAACACAGAGCAGATCCACCAAGTATCCCCAGGCCAGGTAAAGCTAATGCCAACTGGCACTACCAGGCGTCATGGTACCAGGAGTACACAAGGGCCGGTTGTGTCTCCTTGAGGCCACTGGGCAAGATTTAGGGCAGTGGCTGGCAGCGTCTTCTGGATGAGTGGCAGGATTCCTGGCCCAGAATTAAGGTCATTTGTCCTTGGAGAAGAGAGACATAGGTAACGACATCAACCCCAATGTCATCCCACGAAAGCTCGCTCCGGTATCTGCGGGAATTTTACCACTGACTTCAACACCAGCTGGGAGAGTCTCCACTGCTCCTGTCAAAGAAAACTGAAACTTTGCTCTTGTTATTGAGAAAATCTAACGTAAGACAGATAATTCTGGGTCTCAGAATTCTTGATATGCTAATTTCCCATTGATACTTTGAGAGACTGAAAGAGTTAATGTCTCAAACATTGTGGCGACTTGAGGTGCTATTTGCATGGCAACGGCAGGTCGGGGAGCACAGGGTGGGAGAGAGCGGGAGCGGGACGTGGAGAGCGCGTCGGAGGATGCACGGTTCCGGGTTCCGCTGGACCTGACCATGTATGGCCAGAGGTCACACAGGGCTGATCTGAGGAAGGGGCTTGCAACCGCCCGAGAGACCCCTCGCGACCACCCCACTCCCCCAGCGCCTGCGCAGAAGATTGAGAACTTTCTAGAACAAGAACCATGTAAGTCCTGAAGGGGCGTGCCTGGAGGTGGGGATTAGCCTATAAAAGGCTCGCGTCCCCCCCCCCGCCCAGGGAAGCGCGCGCGCCCACCACTGGAGGATTGCCACGTCTGTCATCGTCATCGCGGGATCCAAGGGCGGCGATACTTTTTCTTTCTCTTTCCTCTCTCTCTGTTCCTTTCCTTTTCTTACTTCTCTCTTCCTCTGCTCTTCCAATATATATGCAAGTTTGGGATAAATTGTGACGGGTTGCCCGGAAAATAGCTCCATTGCCAAATCGCCTCTGTTCGTTCATTGAGCTCGCCAGTTCGTTAAGTTTGTCCGTTTGTGGAATTTGCCAGTTAATAAAGTTGCTGGCCAGACCGTTCCTCTGGGTCATTGTCGTGACTCTACCGACCACACGGCTCTGCCGAGCAGAGATCGGCTTTTGTTGGTACGCAAACAGTCGGGGAATCGAAAAGATTCACCCCTCTCGCAACCCACCGAGTGGGACGAGACAGATACCTTGATAAATCAATAAAGTAAAAAATCCCCAGTAACCCTCTCCTTTTAATTATCAGACAGTGACATAATATATTAAGTCTATTGACTCACAGTAGTGGGTTGCATAATGGAAATGCCCTTGGAAATGCACGCTTTTGTATGCTTCATGTTTCCCCACTGTAATTCCATAGATATATACATCGTCAATGTGCTATTTCGGGCTAATATATTGCAAGGACATTGGGGTGGCGGCAGTTTATCAATGACTTTTTGTCCTCCTTTTTTTCAGTAGTGCTATTTAAGAAGGCAAGCTATTTCTGTCAGGAGCTTCCTATAAACGTAATGAATTTTACAGTGTAACCATAATAGTGCAGTATTATGCCTGTCCCTTCCTTGTATTAATTATGATCATATTTGCATGCAGGATGCAACCTTATCTGGATCCAATGCAAATTACTATCTTTGAAGGAGAAAGGCTCTAGCACAGCAATTGTTAGAGCTGTCCCTGGAGGTAATGTGACATTGCTGCATGTGCTACCTGAGGGCCAGAGCAATACCTTTCTTGATCCACACAAAAAAATCTCAAACGACATTTCTATGGAAATGGAAAATGTGTGTTGTAATGCAGATTTTGCGGTTAGTCTAACTTTCTCCTTTTTTTACCTGTACATTACCTCCTTGGCATTCAGTCAGTATTATCTAAGACCATAACCAGGTTCACCTCAACATACTTTCTTTTTCAAATCAGTCAAAATAGGCAGTAATCCATTTTTCATACATATTACTTTTACTAAGAAAGATTTAATAGTTCCTCCTTTGACTGGGATCTACCCAAAACAGCCTGGTATTTTTCATCTACCTACCTCACAAGTGACAGATAAATAAGCTTTTGCTTTTTCCTGGGATCCTAAGTCAGCAACATTAATTCTCAAAGGCTCCAGCTCTGAGAAGGACTGGAAAAAGGCACTTAAGTACATTCTTAAAGCCCACTTATTCAGTGAGTTTAAAAGTATAGCTTATGTCCATTTCAATAAAGCAAGCATCAACTCCATCTTCAAGGCCAGATAACCATGCATGCTTGTGTTAGTCTCAACTAACAGACTGTTTCTCCTGTTTAAAACACATGCATAAGAGCCCTGCTACATCTTGACCTTTAGTGATATGTGTACCAGAAGAGCAGGGTGCTGCCTGGAAATGTGACTGTCGATGATGCTAACTGCTGAAATAAGCAAATCAGAAGTTCATTGACTTCAAAAGTATATGACTTCAATAATTTTTTCTGTTTCATAAAAGAGAGGTGCATAGGCTATGCAAAACTTCAAAACATTCACTCCTTCTGCGATCTTTGCCCTTGCAAATGAAAAACCAAAAGAAATCTGGAAAAAAAAAACAAAACAAAAAGTAGAGAGTTGCCTTCTCCAGAGGAGATTTATTCTTTTCTTCACTGGGATATTTTTTGGAAAGGGGCATTTTAAAGGGGTTTAAGCACTTTTCTTTTAGGCCGTCTTAGGCAGAGTGATCACGAAATGATAGAGTTTTTGATACTTGGAGAAGAGGCGAGGGGAGTCAGCAAAACTGCCACCTTAGACTTCCGGAGGGCAGACTTCGGCCTGTTTAGGAGACTGGTTGACAGAGTCCCCTGGGAGGCAGCCCTAAAGGGCAAAGGAGTCCAGGAAGGCTGGACATTCTTTAAGGAGGAAGTCCTAAAGGCACAAGAGCGGGCTGTCCCCAGGTGCCGAAAGACGAGCCGGCGGGGAAGAAGACCGGCCTGGCTGAATAGAGAGCTCTGGCTAGAACTCAGGAAACAGAGGAGAGTCTACGACCTCTGGAAGAAGGGGCAGGCAACTCAGGAGGACTACAAAGGTGTAGCGAGGTTGTGCAGGGAGAAAATTAGAAGGGCCAAAGCTGAGTTAGAGCTCAATCTGGCTACTGCCATAAAAGACAACAAAAATACTTCTTCAAATAAATTAGCAGCAAAAGGAGACCTAAGGAGAATCTCCAGCCCCTAGTAGATGGGGGAGGGAACACAGTGACCAAGGCTGAGGAAAAGGCTGAGGTACTTAATGCCTTCTTTGCCTCAGTCTTTAATAGCAGGGCCAATTGTTCTCTGGGTACCCAGCCCCCCAAGTCGGAAGATAGGGACGGGGACCAGAATGGAGCCCCCATAAACCAGGGAGAAATGGTTAGTGACCTACTACACCACTTAGACACTCACAAGTCTATGGGACCTGATGAGATCCACCCGAGTACTGAAGGAACTGGCAGAAGTGCTCACCAAGCCCCTTTCCATCATTTACCAGCAGTCCTGGCTAACTGGGGAGGTCCCAGTTGACTGGAGATTAGCTAATGTGACACCCATCTACAAGAAGGGCTGGAAGGAGGACCCGGGGAACTACAGGCCTGTCAGCCTGACCTCGGTACCGGGGAAGCTGATGGAGCAGATCATCCTGAGTGCCATCACATGGCATGCAGAAGATAACCAAGGGATCAAGGCCAGCCAGCATGGGTTCAGGAAAGGCAGGTCCTGCTTGACCAACCTGATCTCCTTCTGCAACAAGGTGACCCGCCTAGTGGATGAGGGAAAGCCTGTGGATGTTGTCTGTCTAGACTTCAGTAAAGCCTTTGACATGGTTTCCCACAGCATTCTCCTGGAGAAACTGGCTGCTCATGGCTTGGACAGGTGTACTCTTCGCTGGGTTAAGAACTGTCTGGATGGCTGGGCCCAAAGAGTGGTGGTGAATGGAGTTTAATCCAGTTGGTGGCCGGTCTACAAGCGGTGTTCCCCAGGGCTCTGTGTTGGGGCCAGTTTAATATCAATGATCTGGATGAAGGGATCAAGTGCACCCTCAGTAAGTTTGCAGATGACACCAAGTTGTGCGGGAGTGTTGATCTGCTGGAGGGTGGGAAGGCTCTACAGAGGGATCTGGACAGGCTGGATTGATGGGCTGGGGCCAATTGTATGAGGTTCAACAAGGCTAAGTGCAAGGTCCTGCGCTTGGGCCACAACAACCCCATGCAATGCTACAGGCTTGGGGAAGAGTGGCTGGAAAGCTGCCTGGTGGGAAAGGACCTTGGGGTGTTGGTTGACAGACACCTGAATATGAGCTGGCAGTGTGCCCAGGTGGCCAAGAAGGCCAACAACATCCTGGCTTGTATCAGGAATAGTGTGGCCAGCAGGACTAGGGAAGTGATCATGCCCCTGTATGCGGCACTGGTGAGGCCGCACCTCAAATACTGTGTTCAGTTTTGGGCCCCCCACTACAGGAGAGACATGGAGGTGCTGGAGCGTGTCCAGAGAAGGGCAAGGAAGCTGGTGAAGGGTCTGGAGCAGAAGTCTTATGAGGAGCAGCTGAGGGAACTGGGACTGTTTAGCCTGGAGAAAAGGAGGCTGAGGGGAGACCTCATCGCTCTCTACAACTGCCTGAAAGGAGGTTGTAGAGAGGTGGGGGTCGGTCTCTTCTCCCAGGTAACAAGTGATAGGACAAGAGGAAATGGCCTCAAGTTGAGCCAGGGGAGGTTTAGACTGGATATTAGGAAATTTTTCTTCACTGAAAGGGTTGTCCAGCATTGGAACAGGCTGCCCAGGGAAGTGGTTGAGTCGCCATCCCTGGAAGTATTTAAAAGGCGTTTGGATGAGGTGCTTAGGGACATGGTATAGTGGTGGTCTTGGTAGCATTAGGTTTACGGTTGGACTCGATGATCTTAAAGGTCTTTTCCAACCTATACGATTCTGTGATTCTGTGATTTTTCTTGATACTGTATGCCAAGTGGAAGTTCTTGGGGAAGACAATGACTTATGGTATGGATGATAGGTAGTCAAAAAGATCCTTACAAAATAAAGCTGCCAGATCTCCTGGGGCCATCAGAGCCAATGTGTAAAATGAAAAAGTACAGATTTGTCTTGATTTTCCAGGTGAACCCATTCAACAGGTATTGGAAAAGCACCTTGTAGATCAACAGCTAGAAACAGTCCTTATAACAGGAGATCTCCCACCATGCAGCACACCACTAGCTGCAGAGAGAGCCAAGAGGACCTCTCAGTGTGCCTTACTAACCCAGCAGCCCATGGGACTGTTTCCCCCCTCAAAGGATTTACAGGTAATATGGTCTTGCTGCAGCATCGTTTGGGGTTTCTCCACTCTGCACAGGTAAGAGAGGGGAGTAAAGATAAAATGTTGTTGACACTTCATCAAAGAATTATGTCCTGTGATGTTTACAGTAAAAAACAGGGCAAATTCTGAGAGAAAATATCAGAAATATGTTCAGTGATATTGCTTTATGTAAGCCGAAGATCATCCCACTACAGCTCTCTGATTTTCAAGAGCAAACAGTGATACACCAAGTGTCAGTGCCCTGAGGGCACCCATAGGGCCTGAGCACCTGCTCCCCATCACCACCACCACCACCTTTCATGGGCGCAGGAGTCCCATTTCAAACCAGCCCAGGGCCATCATCTCTGCTCCAGTGATGCTGCAGCAGTATCAGCCCCTCGGGGAGCAGCCAGCCCTTGCTGCCCCCCAACAGTAAGCAGGCAAGTTGGCAAGAATTAGATCTCTAAGATGTACATGTGTCTGCTGTGTGCTGGACACCTGTCCATCAGAGCAGTTTCCCCTGAAACGGCACCTCTCTTTTGCCATTCTCATTATGAACCATCAGAAAATGCTCGGTTGGTAATGACCTCATGGTGCTTTGATGTACCTTGTAAGCTGCACACTGAGGAAATTACACCTGAGGGACAGGCCCTGAGGACACCAATTCAGTAGCTTCACAATATCACTGGAGTTTTCCAGCTGCTTTTCAACCATGTTTTCATTAAGTATCCATTCATAAGCTCATGACTTAATGAAAGAAAACAGTCAAATGGGAAAAAAACAGTTTCAGAAAATTACATATATGTATCTGTACTGATTGATAATAACAGTTTTCAAACATTTTTAAGAAAAAAAATTTCATTTTCTCATACGTACATACAGAGAAAGACACATACACACAGAAGATATACAAGCACAGGCGAGTGCACTCAGACTTTCTTTTCCAAACAAACAAACCAGGCTGCTTGAGGCTTTCCAAATTCAGCTAGATGCCCTTTGCATTGCACAGCTTCCCAGACCCATCTGTCCAAGCTTCTGTCACACAACCATCCTCAAAGTGCATGTATTAAAATTTAAGCTGGGTTGTTTATAAAATAGTTCCAAGACTGTCCCTTTGTGGAAGTACTGCTTTGCAGAACATCTGTTGCTTTCAATAGTCAATACAGAGCCATTTGTTTCATCTGAAAGCAATGGCATTTCCCTGTGCTATAACCATGCTCCCATAAATCAAAGGAAATATGTTAAGACCATTCAGCCATTATTAATCTTTTATCTGGGGACTCTGTCTTTCTCTGATCACATATTTATCAGCATTAATTTTGGCTTGATTTTTAATAGCATGTTCTCTGTGATGATTTCCCCTAAATAGGAAGACACTCAGAATCTGAATGGGTAGAACGGCTCAGTGCAGATTTATCAGTGCTTTTGGCTTCATTTCTGTATGTCCAAGTTGATCCATTGTGTTAAAAAAGCAAATAACTAGCAACTGTGTCAGCTTCCCTTTGGCTGCCATCAATTTCTCTGAAAAGGAGTTTCAGCAAGCAACGTCAGCCTGGCCCATAGTGGTTTACTCCTGTTTTTCTTAAGACTTTCTCTTTTTTTCTCTTTCAAGTTTTGTTGGTGTTAGTCAGAATTCAATATAAAGCTAGACAAGGTTTATATTAAGTATTACTTAAGTTACATCACTGCAAAGACAAGGCAGGCTAAGGGCCGGGTGTGCAAAACGTGATTCAAAAGCATCGTTACTGAGATCTTTTATTTACAGATTTCTTCTTCTTATCCATATCACATCTCCAGAAAGCAGCAGGATTACTGAAGATGTCTGAAAAGCATGAAATTAAGGGCTTGATTTTTCTCTTGGACAAGTCTGTAGAGAAAGTATTGCATTGGTCCATTCTGACTTGGTAGACTCTCATGTAATAGATCACCAGGATGCAAAGCAGTGGGAGTTCAAGTAAATCCCATCTTGAAATTATGTCCTCAGTAACCTTCTCATCGTAAAAGCTCCTGCAACTTCTAAATTCAAAACATCAGGACTAAAAAGATGTAAAGATGTACAACAATGGTAAAACAGAAATATTTCTAGTTCACGTGATGTTCTCAAACTCTGGGCATCATATAAAGATCATCGAGAAACTCCTAATCATCATTTTTATGAAAGTTTTAAATTTTAGGTTTAGGAATTAGTTGGGGTGAATGAGTAGAGAGATTATACAGAAGGAAATTCCCTCTAGCTTCTGAGAGGCATTAGTATCTCTGCTTTTTACCCTTTGCAGGAAATGCTTTACACTCAGGGAATAATGAATCAATAAAAGAATCAATTTACAAGAGTTATATGAGAGTCTGGGGAATTCCTTCTGACAGACTGCACAAGCTGAGGTTGGTTATCCTATTTCTTAGGTGGCATGGCCACAGCATCTTAAAAGATGGATGGTAGTGTGAACTAGCCTGCTAATTTTGGTCACTCAGAAGACAAGTCATTGGAACATGTATTTGGTAGAGATTCCTGGAATTATATGACATGGGGACAATGTGTTTGGAGAGGAGGGTTCTTGACCTTTGGAGAGGAGAGATCTATCTCCAGTAACAAAATTTAAAAATTAAAATAGAAATAGTTCTTTTTAACATGAGCTTTGAGAAATTCCTTTTCAAAACTAAAGCTGGGCAACATTAAGTATTATGTTAAAATACTGTCCTACTTTTTTGATTGTCCCCATTAAGAATTACATGAGAGCCTACATTTTCTACTGAAACTGGGATGCGTATAGCCCTTTCTGAGTCATATACACAAAGTCAAGGCACCTTGAAATACTTTATTGGGATATAAAAACAATTTTTTGCTTGCTGAAACAAATTTTTAAACTAATAATACACGTCTGCTGAAGAGAATTTAGAGTCTGGAAAGCTTCATTGGAGAATTAGATGTTTATTCAACCAACACTTGTAGGTGGATGCAACACCCGCGTGTGTGTTCTCACAGGCAGGTTCAGCTCTACACCTCTCTTTCTCTTTCCACAAAAATCATAGCCAGCTGTTCTTCTTCCACTGCAAAGCAGTTGCTTCAGGTCTCCAGTGAACTTACATTGCGTGAGAACACCATGCTGTTGTGCTGAAACATGGTACTGAATTAGGCATTTAAGACATGCTAATAGATTGTGCATAGGTACCTTTTAGCTTTTCACAGAGCTAGACCATTAAATGCACAAAAGTGGTATTAAGGCAGTGGTCACACAATTAGAATAATGAAATAAGGGCCTTTAAAAGTTACAGTATGAGCGCTTACATTAGTTTGAAGGATTCTTGCTGCTGTAGTATTTTCTGCTCACTTGACTTCACAGTGGAAATCCTGGTAATCATCATTCATTTCAGCTGCCCCAGTCATTTCACCTGAAGCATAGAAATTGTTCTGCTTGCTCTCTCATGCACATATCAGACTGCAGAGGCTGTGAAAGGAGTGTTGTGTGACTCCACCAGTAAAGGAGAAGATATAGGATACCTGGAAGGAAACCTGAGTTACTTCTTGACTGGAACAAATGCTAAAAATATGTAATTTCCACCGGCCAATAATTTAGCAGAAAAACAGCCCATGAAGATTCTCTTTCGATTTGTGATTTTTAATATTTGTTTCTAAACTACTACAATTTAAAATGAATAAGGTAATTTTTCACTTAGGAATGTAAAACCAGGAAGACTACCATTTCATACATATATTTCTTGAAACATTTTTTCCGATGAGAAAAACCATCAAAGCCAATTCACTCTTGTGGTCAGTATCTTTCTTGAAATATCAGCAAGAAAATCGGTGAAAACAGTTTTGCAGGAAATTTCTGAATTTTATTTGGAAAAAAACACTACTTGGATTCACTTCTTGAAAAGTACCTCTATTTCTACATTCTCTAGATTCAGCAAAAAAAACATTAGTAAATACCATTTTCCAGAGGGAAGAGATTAATCCACGGGAGATGGCATGCAAAGCAGATTCCCACTTTGTGTATCACATGTAGGGGTTGTGCAACCTATGCAATCTCCATTTGCTCATGAGCACAGATGGCATCTCTCATGGATGTGAGGGGGGTTGAGGATGCAACATAATGAATATTGGAACATTCATCCTTCCTGAACAGCAGCCACTCCCTGACTGCCTGTGAAATTATTTAGCTTTTCAACTACTTTTGCAGGGCAGCACCTCGCAGGCATCATACAGGCCAGCATTTACCAGACGCAGCGTAGTGCAAGTACGCTGGGATCAGTGAGCTCCCAAAAACAGTCAGGGAAACTCCCCAGGCGCAGACTGTGGTTCTGGGCATGTTCAAAGTAGTTAATTAATGAAGTTGAGCACTGCAAAGTTTCAGCATTTCAGATTTTGAAAAGCAAAATGAGCAAAAGGTCTTTCACTCGTGTTGTTAAATTTTTGTTTCTAACTTAGAAATGTCCAAAAAGTCAGTGGCTTTCTCCACCAAGCTTTATTTTTTAGCTGAGACCCAGTCGCAGAGGTGCAAACTGAATTTAACGCTAATAAGAGGAATGAACTGTCTTCATGTTATAAGCATTTGGATTTGTAGCTACAAAGGCCTTTCCAAGAAAATAAAAGGTAACTTAATTTGTGATTCATCATATTATGATGAAAATGGGGAGAAAAAGAAAGTGATAGCTTGTTCAGTTTTCAGACTTCCATTGGCAATTTTATTTTGTTGTAAATAAATCTCATTCCCACATCTAGCTCAGAAACCAGCTTGTAAGTACTCAGAATTGCTGTGGGATAGAGAAACCTGTAAGTTATAAAGAAGAAGCCCTTGTGGGTTTCTGTTGTTGCCAGGAATAACAAAACTAGAAAAATAGATCTCTTAGGCTAGGGTTGAGGTTGAGAAAGTATTCCCTTCTAGGTATAAATACAAGGTTGCTTTACTCTTAAAAATCACAAATATATGTGGATTTCTGCGTAATTATAACAAAAGGTCATCAGTAATCTTTAGGAAAGTTATCTAATATTTTACCCTGTAGAGCTACTATACTGGTAACATTACTGATTCTCCATCTGGATGAGCAAGTTCACATAGAAGATTTACAGGAATTGAACAAGATAACCACCTTCAGTACCCTGTAGCAATCTATAAATCCAGAAACTGGTTTTATATGTGTGCGGTTTGCGTGGGGTATTTTTTTCTCCCTCAGTATTCATCCTTCACCTTAAAGGCCATTGTCAAGTACTTTGAATTTTTTGCTGTGTGTAGGAGTTGTTAAAACTGACTTCAGGGTTACTGCTTTAAACACTTCATGCTGGAAAATCTTTCATTTCCTCATCTCCTGATATTTCCTCTCCAGTTTCCATTGATGAAGTGCATACTGATCCTTAATTAACAGAAGCACCTTTATTAGACTGAGAAACATGGTTTCTGGACAGCTAATGATTAGTTGGGTTTTCCCCCAGAACTTTATTTAAAGTTGGATTCTTCTTGTCATAATGGAAATACCTTCAAAGTTTATCCTCATGGATAAAATGATATGATGCATAAAAAAATAAAATACATGTTGAATAAAAAAAATAAGCCAATAGCCAAGGAAATGAGCTGGGTAAGCAGCAAAGTTTAAAATCTACTGAAGTGCAGTTGGCCTCATTCCGAAGAAAGAAATCTGACCCAGGATAAGTCAATTGGGAAAATAGCAAGCCACCACTGTCAATGTGCAGGAAAGAAGACTGAAGAGAAAAGAGGGAATAATTGCCAGAGGTAACGCAAACCTGATTAAATTCTCTAGCTATTACAGAAACAGGAAGTCATGAGTGAATTAGTAAATCCCAAGACAAGATGAGCAAAAACTAAGAAGAAGCAACAATGGAAATAAACTAAAAGAATTCTTTGAATAATCCCTTCCCACCATTTCACAACAAAATTATACACCTGCTAATCCAGGATCAGAAATTTCAAGTAGTGAAGATAGGCCACGAACAGAGACTCAAGATGAACAGAAGTACGAGAAGAGAAGCTGGAACAAACTGGCAAATTGAACAGCAACAACTCACTAGGACTGGCTGGTACCTATCCAAAAACTCTGCAGGTGCTGAAGGCAGAAGGGATTTAACAGCTAATAAAACATGCAATCTCTGGTTAAAATGAGCAGCTATATTGGAGGCCTGCAGGTTAGCAACTGTTCCAGGTGGGAACAGGTAGTAGGGATCTGGGGAATTACAGATCACAGAGCTTTATTTCACTATCAGTTAATCTTGTCAAAACAATAATTAAAAATAGTCTTTTAAAAAAACTGTCTTCTAAAACACCTCAAGGAACATGATAGGACCAATGTATGGTACAACCCCATATCTTTAACATGCGTAAAATCATTGAAAGAAGATGAGAATGGCGAGGCAGGCAAATTTGCAGATGGCAGAAAATTATTTCATTTGGCAAGACTAGAGAAGATTGTAAGGTGTTCTGTAGGGACTTCATAAAGATGTGCTAGTGAGAAGCATAATGGTTAAAAATCGGTACTGCCTGATATCCAGGAGCAACAACTGAAATGAACAGCTTAAACTATTTTCATGTATAGTTGGCCTGAGCAATTTGCTGACACAAATTGTTTTTGGAGCCAAGAAATCCACAGGATTTTTTTTATTTAATGAAAGTCTGTATACACTATGAAAGATCTATGAGGATTATAAGATCTTATGGTTTAAGGTATAGAGCAATTATTAACCACCAGGAGCTACACAGCAGTAATCTTGTAGCAAGTCTTCATCCCTCTTCAAGAAGGGCAAGCAGGAAGATCCAGATAACTAATTAAAGGCTGGTCAACCTCACCTCAGTCCCTGGGAAGGTGATGGAGCAAACTGTTGTCATCAGTGGTGCAAAGTCCAGCTGGGAGCCAGTAACCAGCGGCATGCCTCAGGGGTGGACACTGGAGCCCATGCTGTTTAATGTCTTCATTACCAATCCCTATGGCAGGACAGAGTGCATTCTTAGCAAGTCTGCAGGCAACACTAAACCAGGAAGAACAGCCAATATGCTGGAGGGCAGGGTTGCTACTCAGAGAGACCAGGACAGGCTGGAGAAATGGGCAAACAGGAACCTCATGAAGTTCAACAAAAATGTATGCAAGATCTGGGATGGAATAACCCGTGCAACAATACAGGCTGGGAGGAGACTGCCTGAGAGGCAGCTCTCCAGAAAAGGACCTGTGGGTCCCAGGAGGCAACAAGCTGGACATGAAACAGCAGTGTGCCCTAGCAGCAAAGAAGGCCAATTGTATCCTTGAATGTATTAGCCAAGATTGTGGCCAGCAGGTCGAGGGAGGTGATTAATCCCCTCTGTTGAGCACTGGTGAGACACATCCAAGGTGCGATGTCCAGTTCTGGACTTCCGGTGCAAGAAAGACATGGACATACTGGAGGAGGTCCACCAAAGGGCCACCAAGCTGACCAGGGCCTGGAGCACATGACATAGGAGGATAGACTGAGAGAACTGACTTTGTTCATCCTGGAGATGGCAACAGTCAGGGGGACCTGTAGCCTACAGCTACCTGATCAGAAGATACAGAGAAGGTGGAGACAGACTGTTCTCAGAGGTGGACAGCATCAGGAAAAAGGCAGTGGGCACAACTTGGAACATGGGAAATTCCAATTAGACATAAGAAAAAATATTTTTACCATAAGAGTGGTCAAATACTGGAACAAGTGTCCAGAGAGGCTGTGGGATCTCCATCCTTGGAGATGTTCAAGACTTGACTAGACACATCCCTGAGCAACCTAATCTAATTAGACATCCTTTGAGCAATGAATTGGATTAGATGACCTCCAGAGGTCTTTTCCAACCTAAATTATTCTATGTTTCTCTGATTCTAATTGCTTTCAAAACTGTTCACCACTAGTAGTCATGAACCTTCCTTTGAAGCATCTGATACCCAGCTGTGTAAGAGATGGTATACCCGCTACTTTATACCTCTTTAGATCCCACAGCCTGTCCTAATTGAGTGAGCAGTGCAGGGCACAGAGGCATGCTCACAGTTTGCCTACATGCAAAGGTAGGCAAGGTATGCAAGGTGCCTGTGACTGAGCATGAAAGAGTCCACATGGAGCAGCACGCTGACAGTAAGATGGCTTTAAAGCTTACCTCAAAAGGTAGTAAAGACTTAGCCCTAAGGCATCTTCTGTCTAATCCCATATGGCTGTTCCTGTCTGTTTACCAGAAAAACTCTTCTTCTGGGATTTTTAAACAAACAGCAAGATAGTTTGAAATAAGGGAACAGAAATAACCAGGCACAAAGAAATTCAGACATTCACCATTTTGGCCAGATATCATTTGATGGCCCTTCTTTGATGAAGCTGCTTTTGTTACAGCATCTCAAGTCAAAAGTGTATTCATCCTATTATTGAAAAATCACATGCACATTCTCAAAAGTATAGAGGGTGAAAGGGAGAAAAGGCTGAACTCATTAACATAATTTAAAATATATATTAGCAAGTTCTTTGAAGAGGATGTCTCTAATTGTTGTATTGACATTTCAAGTATGATATAGTTGCATCAATCTCGAGAGCCAATTTAGAGCTTTAACATTAATTCCTAATTAACTGGTAATGTTTCCTTATACTTTTATGAACTCATTTCCACTGATATGCAATTGTTTTTCTGTATTGGTTCCTGTAGTGACACAATTCAAAATGTTTCTTCATCTAAGAATATAGGGTAATAATTGTTCTGAAAAGTGAAAATCATTATAGTTTGTTTTGCATAGAATGGCAGGTTAGAGGAAAAATGAACTCAATGAAGGATTATAAGTAAACAGTAGCAATATTGACAAGGTGTCAGTATGGATCAGAACAAGGCAGAGTCATATTCCAGTTGAGTGCAAGAAATGCTGCTCAATTGTTTGAAATCTTCCATAACTAGATGAAAGAGTCAACAGCATGTTACAAGTTATATTAGAACAGAAAACGTTGCAATCACTAATGAAATGGAGGGAGAAGGAATCAAAAAGGATGAGAAACAGAAAAATTAGGTCAGGTTTTAAATATGTAGACTGATGCCTGTGAGGGGAATAATTCAAAACGTAGATATTCACTTGTGCGGAATACTTTAAAATATGTAGAGTTAAAAATATTCTAACTTGTGCCTGAAGATCAAAATAGGTATCTGCTTGCAATGCAATATTGCTATATAAAACACTGTGATTGTGGGGAGTGATAGTGTTGTAACACATGTCAAGGAGGTAAAATCTTCTGTTTATCACAGTGGCAAACATCAGCTACTACACTGCATACACATCCGAGCACTTCTGCAGAAGAAAGATGTCTCTGAAGGATTTTTGAGAAGAGAAAAGAAGAGGAGATGATTTGGATGCTTCTGTTAGGTGAAAAGCTGCTGAGACCAGAATACTATTAATGTGTTTTATAAACCCTCCCTTGTCTTTGTAACTGGAAGACATGAGGACACACTAGGGGACATGAAAATCTGCATTTCAGGTAGGGCTACACAGGTAGATGTGCTTAAAATAAGAACCCTTCTCTCTTTCTCAGACCTTTGACAAACACAAAATTAAACCTGCACTCCACATTTTTAGTTCCTGAACAAATATTTCTTAAGCATATATTCCATCTAATATGAGACAACCTATCAATGAACTTTCTCCCTTCCACCATCTTTCCAAAACCCCCAATTTTTTATGCTATTGTCTATAGAAATATGTAGGAGAGTTTGAGAGAACTGTCTTTGTTCAGTCTTAAGATGAGAAGGCTGAGGCGGATCTTACTACTGTCTTCAGCAATGGGAGGCTAGTGAAAAGACAGAGCCACACTCTTCTTGAAGATGCATAGTGGAAAAGATGAGAGGCAAGAGAATCCATTGCAACAAGGGGAATTCTGAATAGATGTTAGAAAAAAATCTTCTAACAGGAAGGGTAGCCAAACTCTAGAACAGGTTCTTCCACAAAGGCTGTGAGACCTCTTCCCTGAAGATATTCAGAACTTGACTGGTGAAGGCCTTGAGCAGTGTGAGATAACTTGTACCTGACTTCAGTGTAGGCCCTGCTTTGAGCAGGACCTCTAGAGAGGTCCCTTCCGTCCTAAGTTATTCTGTGGTTCTAACAAGCCTCTGGAGGAGAAAACCACACACCTGATACCCTTCATAAGCCAACAGTGTTCACAGGATGAAAGTGAGTGACATATCTGGGAGCAGACATGGCACCAGTTCGGCAGACAAGTATGTCAATCAGTGCACCTCATTGCCAGACTCTGCATTTGCCATAGCTTTTCCATTAATGTATTCAGAGTAGGATTCTGTCTTTTTGCCATGGTGATGGCAACAGGATTTGGAAAGTGATAATCAAAAGCTAAACTATCTCCACAGGGCAAGAGGAGTATTCCTCTTGCTCTCTGTCTTCAAGCTTCTTTTGCTTATTTTTAATAAGAACTTCTTAGAAAAAAAAATAGTTTATTTGACAAATGTATGGTCCGTTTTCTCAGTGACAACTTCCTACAACCACTTCAGCTTACTTAAGAATATTCATTTCTTATACTTTCTTTTTTCTCCTAATAACTTTTTGATTTGTAGGGGCTCAGCTGCAATAAGGTCTTGTTAATAAGAAGATTCACAATGCACATCTGAGATACTTTTGCTGACTTGAAGCAGCTTATGGCAGTAGCAATAGCAAATTTTACTCACATTTCATAAGTCTAATATGCAATCATAAAATTAGCTTCTCCTGCCAAATGGCAAGGGCTCTGCCTGGTATCAAGTTGAATTCAGCACAATACTGAAAAGGAATTTGCAGGCAAATGCTCTAAAAAACAAATGGTTATAGATGTATTAAAATAGCAGCAAGTGTTCTATACAAAGTGGATTTAACAAAGAGCACAAAAAAGCTCGCAACTCCTTCAGCCACCACATGCAAGGACAATTTATACCACTCACATGTATAAATACAAATGCCTATATTAAAATAAGGGCAAGGTTGATTCACAAGCCCATGAGGATATTTGTGTTATACTGGAAGTGAACTATAGGGTTGGCATGGGCTTAAAGCAGTAAATAAAGTGATTTCTATGCCATTTTTCTGGCACAGTAGGGGTTTGGCTTTGTTCCTTTTTATCTTGTGCAGCTATAGCAGCTAAATCCCTTGTTGTTCCCACCACCACAGCAGGTACACAGACAGGAATTTTGCTGCCGAACCCAGCCTCCCACTCCCACAGGTGCAGGAACGGAGCTTGGAAACCCTGGGCACATCTGACACTGATCACAGGAAAGGAAGAGGAAACTCTGCTGTGACTCCTCTGCTGCTGGAAACCTCTGGATATTAGAGATGGTGGAACTTGGGAGCCAGGGTCAGACATTTCATCCCACGCCTTCTGACGTGGCGCTGGGTACCCACACATCCCTGGACAACCATGTTGGCAGCCTCCATTGTGCCTTGTAACTGCACTGTGCCAGCCAGGGACAAGGGGGAGAGACAGCCACAAGGCATGTCTTGTTTTCCACATGGCAGCACCTCAGCACAAGCCACAGAAGCAGAGGCAATCAAGAGCTGAAGAGGAAAGAGGGTGCAAAGTGAATGGGACCAGGAGGGTAGCAAGCTTAGGAAGCGGGACAGCAGTGTGAGGTGAAGGATCTGATTACTAGAAGAAGAAGGCTGCTGCATCGGAGGGAGGCACTGGGTCAGAGGCACTGTGGGATCGACAGAAAGACCAAGCTTCAGTTGTCCACTGTGAGGAAAAAGCAAGTTTTGATGGCAGCTGTTGATGATGGCTCAATGCGTCATACCTCAAGGGTTGCTGTTTAAGCAGTGATCTGCTGACTGCTCTGAGAAGCTCGAAAAGGAGAAACTAAATCAGCACCAAAGTAAAGCACAAGAATGAGGAAGAATAAGCCTGGCTTTTGTTAGAGTATTGTGAAATCTTCACGATCTGACATAACTGTACTCTGGATGAGTAGTTTTATGTTTCTTCTTATCCAAACAGGACACAATCAGCCACTTTTACCACTGTCCGTGAAAATTAATTTTAAAAAAAACTATGAAACTATCAATGTTATAACAAACAAAGGATAAGATGGAACATTGAAAAAAGACTGTGGTAAAGGCCTTCTTTGGCTGGATTCATAAATTTGCTGACATTTGTCTACCTCTTGTACATACAGTTGATACACTGTGGGCTCAGAGCAGCCAGAGACGTGTGATGCTGGTCTCTGCACTCTAGAAAAATACTACATTGGCAGCAATGTGTAAGAAGGTATTTTATCTCCTTCTACATGCCTAAAATACCAGTGAAAAGCCCCGGGAATCCTGTAGGCAACACATGAATGAAAGAAAGGGGTTATACTTTGAAAGAAAGCTGAGTTACACTTCTGCTAGTCATGCTGTAAATTTTGAAGACTACTTCTTCCTGTGTTATAAAATAGGCCACTCTGCCAGATTAATCGGCTTATTGGCTCTGAATCAGGGAGTCACAACCAGTTTCTTGGCCCTCACTGTGCTCCCCACACCCTGCTGCATCTGCATGCAGCTGGGACAGGGTGGGAAAGGTAGCCTCCAGTTAACAGAGGAGAAAACAAGGGCCCTGCTTGGTTCCTATAGAAATCGGTAGCAGTAATGACACTGACTCCAGTGGGCCCTTAATTATCAGGAAAAGAAGAAGATAATTACTGCTACAGGTCTCAGAGTGTTATTTAATTACCCATAATGGTAATCATAGCCACTCTGCACCATTTCATTCTTCCATTCTATGGTATGTATCAAACACTTCGCAGAACTGTGAGCACAGGAACAAAACACAAACAAGTGTAAGGAGGTCTCATTAGTGAGCTGATGTCTCAATCACTCACCAGGCTAATCATTATCAGACTTGGTAATTTCCCTGGCTATTTTATTGCATTTTCCAAAAGAAAAAAAAGAAGAAAAAGGACACAGTGTCCTCAAAACAAGGGACAGATTCTGCCACGCTTACTCCTGTTGAATAATACCATGTCCCACAAGCTCTTCATGCAAGTTAACTGAGAAACTTTTCTTACAAGTAACAGGGGCTTCAGTAAAATACGTGCCTAGCAAAGTATAACACAATGTGAGCGGAGGTGGAAGAATAAATCCGGCATAAATCTAAATCATGCTTAATGACCTGTTTTTCACGTGTCAGTGGCGATCTCACTGGCCACCTAGACACGTGGTATGCAAATTCAGAAATACCAGCGTGAGAACACCAGGTCTTGATTGCAACCTGTCCTAGTACTTGACACGCACAAAAGTATTGGTGAATGTCTTTGAAGTGGTGGTATGACATAGCACAATTATAAGATCATTTCAATGGCTGCATGCCCAGTTTGACTTTATGAGTGAAACAATGACCTCTTTCACAACATTTTTACATCCCGCTTAAGGAAAAAGAAACATTTTTCAAGCTCTGAATAGTTATGTCTGGAGAAAACTGGACCCTCAAACTAAGGTGTTTCTCCCAACCAATTCCCTAGTTCAGTCTTATTCACTAGTTCAAAAGGATCCTGAATATCCTGCTTTCATACTGAAGATAATTTCCTCGGCATTGCAAACAGAGCATTCAGAAGTCTCAGTAGAAAGAGGCTCTCTGAGCAGCAGAGCTCGTAGCCTCACACAGAATCTCAATTCCTTTTTTAATCTGCACAAATAACTGAAAACCTTTCAGGCAACAACTTTCAAATTTTTTCTCCTTATGTATTCCCTCAGCTGGAAATGTTAATCTTAAAACTCATAAGTTTCTATTTTTAACATATTCTGGAGGGTTGATTTTTTTGGTGGGAGCTTCTGAAATAACACTGCCTTTTTACCAATTAATCTTTGAAATTGGTTTCCCAAAGAGTCTGTTTTTAGATTTCTTGCTGTTGTCAGTTTCATCGTAACAATATCCCAATTTTAATCTCCAACTATGCCTTCTTTCTAAGGTGATGCTTCAGGTTATATCACTAACCTTTTCGATAGATTAGGGAGTCAGAGGTAGGAAAATGTAGGCACTGAGTCTCTCCCTTATTTTCTGACATTCTGACAGCAGATAAATTCAGATTGCTTCTTTTCCTTTCAGGGATGTTTGGCATACTTAGAGATTCTTCCAGGTATCAAGGATTAGACTCTATAAAATGCAAAACCTTTCTGATTCCCCTTTGGAACCAACCTGAGTCTACTTAGGTGCTTGCAGAGCTCACCCCCTGAGAAAATACAGGCAGACAGGAGGATGAGGTGTCACACTCTCTATGAGGAAATCCCACTCAAACTGTCCAGCTTGTCAAAGATACCTTTATCACTCTCAACGTGTTTATACCTCTGCTGTTAAATAATGATGCCGCTCAATGGATCTGGGTAGAGCTATTTGGTGGTGAGGTGAGTTTAGACTGCGGGCGCGTGACTAAATAACATTCCTAAAATCCTCAAGTCCCCACAACATTGGGTTATAAGAAATGGGGACAAAATTACAGCAAATAAAGCAGGGATCCCAGTCCAGTGCTCAATAAAGACTCAATAGTCAACACTGCTAAAAAGCACTAAGGCAGCAAAGCCGGGCTGTATTCTGCGTGACAAGGAGCAGGAATTTAGCCCTTTTCTGTTCTTTTTAGTAACTGTTCTGGCTGTTGCAGAGCATTCATTCATGGGCTGTCATGTATATACAAATCACACAGAGACTGCCCCAGCTCCTGGCAGCTCAAAGTCTAGGACAATGCAAGGGTAAAGGCAGGTTCCTTTCCATTGATGAAAAGGCAGAGGCACACCACTTACTACAATTTAAACTTCTCGGCACCAAATGGCCTGACCACAAAATGTAGGCCGTCCATGGTATGAACCTGCACTGTCAGTGTGGAGCTTCTTTCTTTACAGGAGATTTTTTTAAAAATATAATAGCTGTCGGGTGACAACTTTGGTCTCTTGTTTCCAAGGTGCTAACAAAACTAGCCCAGAAACTACCCCTAAGCACAGCTCAGCTCCTGCTATCACGTACCAGGACTGACACCTTACCACAAGTCAAGACACTATCGGGCGGCCAGTTTTCCAGAGCACCAGCTCAAAATGTTACTGACATCTAAATGTCTACACTAATTAAAAGACCTGTTTTTCTAACTTTCTTCAGTAGTAGTCTGTTTTTCCCATTGACATTTCATGGGAATGGATGGAGTCCCTCCTGACAGTCAGGGTCCTCACATCACCCTTTTCAGGGGCTCATGAGCATGGTTTTTGCACTAGTTTCCCAGATAGGGTCAGCAGCTCCACGGCTGTTTGACAGTAGAGCTGATAAAAGTTGCAAAAAGATCTTACAATATTGCCAGGGCTAATTTGTATGAGCAAAGGTTTGAGAATACATCTGGCATTCAGATGGAGAGCAAGTTTCTGCAGGGTCAGTCCAGCACAAAATCTACCTGGTTTTAACACAGCTAAGGCTACTACCAGAGTGGTAATGAGGGCTTAAAAGAAAAAAAAAAAAGAAGTCAGAGGTAATAGGTAGCTATTTACAGAGCTGCTGAGCAGTCACTGACTTCTACCCATGAGGCACCATTAGTTCCTCTCTTACAGTGATAATTTCAAGCAGAAACACACAAACCCCACACCCTCCAAGAACCTAAAAAACCTATACTAACATCTGGATATATAAGGTAATGGTTCACAGATCTAAAGAAAATTATTTTTCCTTATCTCTACATATGTTTCTTACTGCGCCACATGGATCAGAGGAATATCTAATGGGAATGGTGATTGAAAGAAGGCTGGAGAGTTTCCCCTTGAAAGGAGAACACCATTCTGCATTTTGGAGGTGAGTAATTTCAGTATTAACACCATTATTTACACATACTCACTGAAGAGATGAGTTTCTCGATATCTGACTTCCGTCAGAAAAGTTGATTTGCACAATTTTATGCACCCTGAGTTCCCAAATACACTGTGGAGGTACACGTTTATACATTCTTCTTACAGAAACAAATGGCTAAAGATATCTCACTTTTAAGGAAAAAAAAAAAGGTAGACTTTCTATTTCATCAAGTAAAAATTCCCATTCCAGTGGTCTCTGTTTAGCCAAGGTTTTCACAACTCTGTCTGAATGCTGGGTAGATTAACTGGTTTAATTAAGGTTTTAAAGGGACAATGTCTGACAAAATACTTTTCTTCTTTCTGAAGAATTCATTCCTGCTTTCTGACCTGGAAAATCCTGTTGTATTCTCAGAATTCTTACCTGTTTACCCTTACTATTTCTGTTTGTTTTTATCCTGGCACCCAGTGTGATGCCTCATAGATCTCACATTGGAAAAGACAATAAATTACGAATCCATCCCACTGGTAACACCAACATTGGTTGAAATGTAATTTCATTGCGATTGAAAGCTTAATATCGCTCAATGTTTGCTTTCCTGTGATGGAGATGTGGTGACTTATGCCCATTAATGAAAGAAATGGGCATATGTTTTTCCATCTGGGAGGCCAAAACATTGCAAATCTGCCTCCCCAAAGTCCTCATACCCTGCATAAGATAAACTGTGTCTATGAGAGTCAGCACAGCTTTGGGTATAAACAGGGTAAGTGCCATTCTGACACAGACAAAGGAATATAATGAATTTTCAATTTTGCTTTATCAACTTCTCAGGGAACAGTGGTTTTTAGCCTTGCCAAATTCCAGATGCAAAGTTGTTCTGAGTTCTCCAGTGCAGTCCTCCACTCTGCAGCACAGGTATGGATTCACGCTACAGGCAGAACATACCAAGACCATGGGTTTTGCTGAACGCCTGAACATGCCACCAGGTGCTTAAAAGCATTTGAAGATTGCTGGCCTCTTCATAGAGATGGCTCTCCCATCATATAGGCGTATCCCTAGTAACCATGATACTGGTTATTACACTTTGAAAAAAATATTCTATTTTCTTTTATTTTGACTGAAGGTCTCTGCTACAGTAACTATGGTTTATGTCTTGCTGATACCATAACATTATTAAACTTCCCTAGTCAAACTCGCTACTGGTGTGGATGTGCTAAACCAGTTTTGTTGCTATTTGAGAAAATGATACACATTTGTCTATACATTATGAAAAAGAAATGTATGTGCTTTTTTCTATTAATTTTCCGTGAAAATCAAGTCTACATTTTCTGGTATGTTTCTCTCTCATCTGCAAAGCAAAGGCATTTTCAGGATATCAGTGATGTCAAAGGTTTTGTAAGAGTGAGGTTTTGACCTCTTAGTAACAGTCCCTACTTCTCCAGACAGACACTTTCCTGCTTAAAGGTGCTAACATTTATGCTTAGTAAAGTAGCGTGTATACTGACCCAAGGGGGCTAACTGATACTCCAACCCACAGGTATTACATTTCAGGCCCAGTGACTTTTGAGAAAGGCAAGGAAATTCTTCCCGTCTGGCTACAAAGAGAGAAAATTCACACACAAGGGCTTGCAAACTGATGCTATCAGGGAAAAAAAAAGTAAAATACAACCCAGATAACTATCAAATGCAGGACCCCTCCACCTGTTTTGGGAACAGATCTCCCAAGAGAATCATCATCATAGAAGCACTTTAATGATGTTTTACTGCATTCATCTATTTTCACATTAATACACTCCAAAAGTATTTGAATGACTATTCCAGTTCCTTGTGTCCTTGGTGGATCCGTTTGACATTTAAAATTCAATCTCTGTTGAGGATGCACACAGATGAAATTTATTACATAATGAATATGAAAGGCAATAATGCACAAACATATCCCTACAGTGTCTTTATCCTCAAAAGGGAGATTCAGATCAATGTAAGGCAAGGTGGAAAATGTTTGCCAAATACTAAGTGACAAAAAAGCTTCCTCTTCCTCCTTAAATAATTTGCCAATAGATGAAATGAATTCTTGGGAGAGTTTTCTGTTATTTACAGCAATCGTTTGGGACTTTTTTTAGATCAAAACAAATGGATTTGGACTCTAATTGTTGATACTGGAAAGCATGAAAATATCCTCTTCTTGGTTGATTTCCACACCACTCCACTGAGTGAAAGTGTTAACACAACACAGGCAGGGAACACAGAAAAGATTAGTAATGTTCTGCCAGAGTTTTCATCCACAAAGAGCCCCAGTCTGATTCATCTTTCATTTTAGATCAAGATAATTTAACTAGGTGAAAAAGTATCAAGACGAAACCACTAATAGGACTAACTGCTATTCTTATCAGCCTCTTTGCACAGTCCTATCATCTGCCATTGCATCTTTGCAAATCTCAGTATTGCAAGATCCTTCAGCAGGTCTTCACAGGCAGCAATAATTTCCATTATGTTGAATAATTGTATACTGTCATCAGATTTTGTCACCTCTTCATTCATGCCATTTCCCTGATCATTTATAAAAATGTTGAGTGGCACAGATCAGAGTGGGACCTCAGGTTCAACCTTTCTGCTCTGAAAACTATCCATTTATTTCTTTTTGTTGTCTTCTGGCTTTTAAGCAGTTATTAATTCATGAGAGCACCTTCCTTTTTCATTTTCTGACTGTTTCATTTCTTTAAGAGCCTCTACTGACAGACCTTGCCAAAGTTTTTTCAAAATTCGTGTACACTAGATAAACCAGACCCTCTTTTTTGTTGCACCTCTTGAGCCTTTCAAAACTCTAAAGATTTTGTAAGGTATTATTTTTCTCTACAAAATTCTAATAGACTCCTCATCATTATATTAATATTTATTTGTGTGTCCATTCCTTTTATTCTTTGCTACTATTTTTACCAATCTGACAGGTACCTTCCTTTCTAATGTGTGGTTCTCTAGAACATCCTTAGACTCATTTTAAACAAATTGGTACCATTTTTTTCCCTTCATATTTGTCTGGTACTGAGGTTCTTTTGACTAGAGGTAATATACTGCTATCCATTACAGTCCAGTAATTCTCTGTCTGAACTCCTTTCAAACTCCTGAGTAAACATCATCTTGTCCAAATAAAGTCTTAACATTTTTGACAATTTATTCTAAAGTATATTCCATTGGTGTCTTAGTTTTGAGTGAGTTCTTCAAACTCCTCTCCCACTAAAGATTATAACCAATTTAGGAATATTACTTTTTGTATAACAAACATAGATGGAGAGAATTCATTACCTTTTTTTGCTCTGGCCTTATTGTCCTTGAGTAATCCTCCTATGCTTATGCCAGCTATCAGCCCCATGGACTCTCTGGCAGGCTTCCTGCTTCCGATGTGTTTTTTAAAGTTATCTTTTTATGGCTAGTTTAAATGCTTTTAGCAATTTCTCATCAAAACCTTTTTTGGCTTGCCTTGCTATGAATTAACTTTTAACTTCCCAGAGTTTATGTCTATTTCTACTTTGCTCATTTGAGCAGACTTTTAAAGATGTCTTCTTACTTTCAAGACCCTCTTTCTTTCTCTTCTTTTAGCATGTTCTTTTTTCTTTTTGAAGACCCTCTTCAAGTCTTTTCTGATTTATGATACACTTACTCTGAACTTAAGACACTGATTTGCGATGCATATTAACTCTGACACAAAAAATTAGTCTGAGCCTTCGAACAGTCTCCATGATGTCTCCAATATTTTTATGCTTTTAGCCACTTTTTAGTTAATCATCTTCTCATTTTTGGGTAGCTTTACTATCATGCCAGTTTGGGGTTTTTTTTCACTTACCAGGATATTGAATCTGACTACACTGTTATAGGTGGCTGATAATTATGTCTTAAACCAGTCCCTGTACATTGTCCAAGATTAAATCAGGAGCTGCTTTTCTATGGGCAGGACAATGTGCTCTAAGGAGCATATCTAATGGTGTTTGAATACTTAACCAGTGCATCATGGTGATACAACTTTTCTGAATCTAAAACAGACCAGGGAAGTTACAAACAGTTGATATTATTCATGTGTTTTCTTCTTTGCCTCAGCCTCTAGTGACAAGGTCTCCCAGGTATACGGGGAAAGATCTCATACTCTTTCTGGGAAATCAGTGCATCTGAGCACCTCTCTGAAGTGCTGTACACTACTGCCCACACCATGGGGAACAGAAGGAGGAAATGGTGGTTTGTGTGCAGCTGCAGGGCTACAGTCTTATCAGCATGTGGTGGGATAGCTTACACAACTGGAGTCCTTCAGATAACTGGAAGAAACCTTACGTTTGCAGACCCTGATATCTGCTGAAGGGACTATAGGCATGGCACAAATAATCCAGGAGATTTCTGGAGTGCATTGAGGACAACATCCCAACACAGGTGATCAAGAAGCCAACAAGTGAAGATACCCTCCTGGACCTCATACTTAGAAACAAGAAAAAGCCAGTCAGAGTTGTGAAGGTCAGGAGCAGCCTTGGCTGCAGTGACCATGAGATGGCCGAGTTCAGGGTCCTGAGAGGAGGAAACAAGGCAAAAAGCAGGACCACAACCCTGGTTCAGATGTGCTTGAAAGAATCCCATAGGATACAGCCCTGGAGAGAAGAGGGGTCCAGGAGAGTTGGTTGATTCTCAAGGATCACCTCCAAGCTCAAGAATGGTCCATCCCAACAAGCAGAATATCAAGCAAAGATGGCAGGAGGCCTGCATGGATGAAGAAGGAGCTCCTGACTAAACTCAAACATAAACAGGATATGTATAGGAGGTGGAAAGAGGGACAGGTGACCCAGGAGAAGTATAGAGACACTGTCCAAGCGTCCAAGGGATGGGATTAGGAAAGCCAAAGCCCATATGGAGGTGAATCTCGTGATGGATGTGAAAGGCAACAAGAAGGGCTTCTACAGGTACATAAGCAGAAAAGGGAAAGTGAGGAAAAATGTGTGCCTGCTGCTGACTGGGGCAGCAGCCCTGCTGACAAAGAACACAGAAAGACCAAGGTTCTCAATGCTTTATTTGCCTCAGTCTTTCCTCGTAACACTGGCCTTTAGGAATGAATCCCAAGCTCCTGAGACCAGTGCGAAAGCCTGGAGCAAGGAAAACTTACCCTCAGTAAAGGAGGATCGGGTTAAGGAACATTGGACATACACAAGCCAACAGGACCTGATGGGATACTCCCAAGAGTGGTAAGGGAGCTGGTCACTGTCATTGCAAGGCCATGCTCAATTATCTTTGAAAGGTGGAGCAGGTTGCCCTGATAGGCTGTGCCATCTCCATCCTTGGTGGTTTTAAAGACTCCACTGGACAAAGCCCTGAGCAATTTGGTCTAACCCTAGAGGTAGCCCTGCTCTGGGATAGAGGCCTTCTGAAGTCCCTTCCTATCTGGATGACTCTGTGGTAGGAAGCATGCCATGGTCGCTGGCTCTCCACAATAACTGGCACCACTGGTTACATGGGCTGTCATTCACATGGCTGTCACATTCTGCTCTGCCTGTTTAGGTGTGGAATTTGCACCCACAGGAATCCCATGGTACAACTTGTTACATCATCTTATTTCATTTATATTGTCTGATACTTTCTGTAATTTATTCAGCCTCTTTCCCAGTGGAAATATCTACTCTGTCATTCCTATATAATTTGTGCACTGTTAGTAGTGTCCTTCTGAAATTCTGCCTTCCACCTACTTTCTAAGATGCCTACAAAGTCATTTTTTTTAATCCAGGCATCCTATTTCACCCATTTTAACTTTCAGACTTACAGTCCAAGTCTGTCACGTCAAAAAAAAGCCATGTTTGGACTCTAAAATTTGGTCTGTGTATTTCAAAAGTGCCAAAATACCTCACAGATGTGCATGGGAGCTGCTGACCATGCTAACGAAAATAAATTCTTCGGACACTTAACTATGGACTTTAAGCATTCCTGTTTGGCAGAACAGAGAAAAGCAGACAAAGAATGCACAGAGCTTTTGTGCACATTGTTTTGCAGAGAATACCACTCTTCAAGCTAAGCTGTAAACTTGGCACACCATGGGCAATGAGGAGATGGGCTTTATAAAACAAATGACTCAAAACTAGTTCCCACAAGCCTAGGTTATATGACTTTATGAAGCCTTGCTGAGTTTCTAGCTTTAAAAATGGATGCACAGCGTTGCCTTCCCAAAACCAGGTTTGCTCATCTGGAATTGATAAGATTAGTAGGTAGTTAATAAATATATAGCATTTAAATATTTCTATAAAGGAAAAGGTTCAATTTTTTTCACCTTGAAAACACATGCACAGTTGTAGCTAATGTTTACATTTTAATATACATTTCTGTAATAGATATTGTTTATAACAGTATTTGTTCATATGAAACTGGACTTTGTTAGGACAAACATAATACTGTAAGATACTTACAAAAAAGAAAAAAATATTTTAATGGCAACTTAGCAGTAGCACAATATGCATAGAGTGCCTGTAGGTAAAGTTAGAGTGTATGAGCTCCAGAAAAATGTTATTACAAGACTGATCAATTTACTGCTCCAATAACTAAACAAACCAGATATTCCTTTCTGTGGCTGGCATAAATCAAACAATTATTTTGACCAAGACTTATTTTGTTGTTGTTGCATGAATTCCCTATACCATACCATTATGTTGCCTGACAAACACTTAGTGTGGGAATTCCAGCCTGCTGTGATTTTTGTCTTTGCTTTTGTCTTTGCTTATTTGTTCTCACACACTGAGTGGAAGAATGCAGACTCACAGAAACTAATGAGGTAATTTGTAAGCCTGTCATCAAAAGACATGAGAGTTAATCTAGTGGTGGTCTGGTGAAGGGGAAGATGAGGATTACAGGGGCCTCATTTCACCACTGCGGCAAAATCCTTATTTCTACATCAACCCAGGCTTTTACTTGCATAGGCAAATCTCAGAACTTGATGTTCCTCCTCTGCAGGAATACATGATTGCCAGCCAACATGCATCCACAGGAGGCCTGAAGTAACACCTGAATTCCCTCTCACCTAAATCCCACATGAAACTTCCACATTTGAGCTGCATATTTCCCTCTTTGTGCCTCCTTGCCAGTAGTGCTACACAGGCTATAAACTCTGCAACAGATGTGATATTCCATCTCCAGCACTCCTATTCTTTGCATGAATGTCTGCTTGGGGCCCCCCTGAAGGAGACTTCTCAAGGATGAAATTGTGCCAAAACCCATAAGGGCTGTTTATTGCCATATTACTTTTATTCTGTATGATTCTTAGCAACAATAGCATGTTTTTGAGAATGTATTAAGCGACAAAGAAGGACTTTATTACTAATGTTTTGTGTATTTTATTTTCTTAAGAGGAACCAAGGAGAGCAGTCCATCATGCAGCTTCGTGTTTGTCAGTTTTATTCTGCAGGGAAGTGAGAGGGATCTTCTACATCTGTTGTTATTCTTTGTTTTTCATGGGGGAGTAAGAAGTCTTTCTGGCTTTATTGTTGCTCTGTTTTTCCTACTCACATTCTCAGGAGAGACATCTGTGGAGAAGACTATGAAAATGTGTGGAAGCAGAAACGCTATGAAAGGCAAAGGAGGTGGTTATTACCCATGAGGACAGCTTCCCAATGGGAAAACAATCTTTGGAGGGGAAACTCCTATATGAAACTTAAATGGTCAGGATGCTTGGATAATTCTTGTCTTACTTGTAGTATGAGTTTCCAGGTAATTCATGAGCTATTACAAATAAGACCAATGTGTTTGATTGTTCTGTTACTTGGCATGCTTTATCAACATCTGGTTACGTGGTTCCACACTGCTGCTGATTTTCACTGGCTATCTGATGATTGATCAACGCCGTGCCGAGTAAAGGGCCATTGGGATAGCAATAACTTTTTGCCTCGCAGTGGCCAGCCAGAAGTGAGTTCTGTTTGACCTTTGCTTAGCACAGATGCTCAGATATTTGCATCTCATGGTACAACCACTATCTCTTCTAAGACAAGCTCACCAGAGACAGATGAGACTTCAGGAATTCTTACAGGTTTGAACGACACACATACTGTATACTTGAGTTGACTGGTTTATTGACAACTCTCAGAAGAATGTTTAAACCCTGCATCCCATGCCATATTCTCATTTTCTCAGTTCCTTGAAGACTGCCATAATAATAAGGATGAAAAAAAATATTAATCATTATGATTTAATGAGAATCTTCACATCTGGTTTATACTTTAGAGAGGAGAAAGCTGAAGAGTTGATCTCTTGCACTGTAAAGAATAAGTACATGGGTTACGACTGAGGCAATGAGTTTGTCAAGGATAAATCTTGTCAAGCACATCAAATGTGCTATTGCAGGACAAGGTTTTGGGGGATAAAAAAAGAAGCAGTGGTTATCATATAAATTAACTTTAGTAAGGTTTTAAGGGCAGAATCCAGAGGAAAGCAGCAAAAACCTTCAGAAGTCTGGAAAACATGACCTTCAAGGAAGAATTGAACAAATTCAGGTTTCTTGGCACTTGGAAGAGAATGTTGAACAAGGTGCATAGGAAAAATATAAAAGTATATGAAAAGCTGGTGCAAAGAAGGAAAGAAATGCTTCCTAAATACATAGTCAGTAAGACAAGACACAGCTTAAACTGATGCATAGAAGAGTTTGGGCAGACATGAGGAAAAATGAGAAAAGCAAGGATAATTAAACACTGGGATGTACTGCTGAATGGATAAATGGTATCTGCAATCTCAGAGAGTTTCAAGAACAGGTTAGACAAACAATGGTCAAGAATGAGACATCTTGATCATGCCTTCCAAGGGGCTGATAGAGTAGATGATATCTTAAGGGATCTCCTGACCTTTCAGTTGTATAATATCTATCTTTGGCTTTAGGTACTGAAAATAACTGAACTCTTTTTAGTAGAATACACTTTTCTTAAACAGTTCTGAGCTGATGAAAAATATCTTAAGATGTCTTTCCCCCCAGATAACTTATTTAATTAATGCTGCATTCTTGCATATTGTTATTTTGCTTTTGTTTAACCATCTCATTGTTTTTGAAGGGTCAGGTTGCTTTTAAGTAAGGACTCATTTTCCAGTCATTAGTAAAGCTTTTAGAAAACATTTTGTATAAAATTCTGACAGTAAAACCAGCAGCTTCATGTAGGAATTACAGGAACCTGCCTGGAGCTTTTGTATCTGTAATTTCACTTATAAGAAAGTTTCAGAGACCTCAGGAGTTCTATTTTTCACCCTGAAGAAGTCATGCAAGGGCAGTGGGAATAAAAGCTACCACCATAGCATCCTGTTAATTAGCTGCCACCTTGTTTTAAAGACAAGGTGTAGTTCAGCTACTTTACCTATCCTGTTCATTATCTCTCTCCTGAGCTTGTAAAGCAATAGGTTAATGATTTCATTTGTATGATGGTGGTAACTGTCCAGCAGGAGCAAGTCTGAGACCATCAATTAATTTCCCGAAAGCTATCCGTTACTTAATCGTAATGACTTAAACACTGGGATTCAGCTGAGTCAGATACAATATTCATACTGTGCTGTGCTGTCTAGAGTCTTTATTAGGCAATGTTTGCATTATTTGTACATAAAATTCTGTGTATCGTGTATCATACTTCTATAAACACTTTAAACATGGGCAAACATTGCAGAACAGTATCTGTAAATCTTCATTCAATAAATTGTTCACTTTCTTTTTTATATGCTTTTGAAATGCTTTGTATGGCAGATTGTGAGTAAAAAATTTTGAAAACAGAGCTACTTACATTCTCTGGGTATGAGTTTGCAAACAGAGGTTTACACAAGTATGTAGGCACACTGGAAACATACCCATCCATCTTGAAAGCCCTTTGTGGATTTAATGAGCCTTTGAACCAAGGAGCAGATGTAACACACGTGATTTGGATTATCAGTGACACAGTACACATTAATAATAAAGCTGAGAGTCATAGCAATTAATTCAAAGGTAACTCAGAGCTTGAGCAAGCACTGTGGCAAAGCCCACTTCCAGATGGTTCTTAAATAGAAGACAGCGAACAGATCACAATCATTGTCCTGTGAGAAGTTTACCAAACTCTCTCACTGCAGTTCTTTTCAGCTTCCTTCATTCCCTTGTATCTCAGTTCCCTTAGTCACAGCAAGCGTCCCCATTATCTGCAGTGCATGGACCTGAATGGAGATACTGGTGGCTGTCGCTTAAATGGAACTCATCTATCATATGTGAGAAAGGGTAAAGCTGGGAAGAAGCTTAAAGCTTGTGGTTATATTACCTGATTATGAGAACAGAATTTGGATGAAGGTCAGCAACATCTACAAAAGAAAAATATAAAAGCAAGAAAGAAAATACACTGAATTTGAGAAAACAAGCAGTCATACAAAGAGGTGATCAAAAGGAATGAGAATTTGCTGATGTAAGAGGAAATTGTGCATGAGAGATATTTGCGACTCATTCCAATATAGTCAATAAAATGAATTGCAATAAAAACATTCTCATCAGTTTGAATCAAATGCAGAAATTAACAACGATACAGTAAGAGAGGCAAAAAATGATCAAAAACATTGTCTATGTAACGCAGTATTTATAAAACCTAACTAGAAAAATGTAACAATATGCAATACCACAGTAAAAATCTGTTTATCTTTGTAAGAAAAGACAATAGTCACACTAAAACCTTATAAACAGAAAAAAAAACCCAAACATTGCATAAGACCTGATATATTCACATAAGCAATCCCATTTTAATACATGGGAATACTTATGTGAGTAAAACCCCTTATATCAGCCTTAAAATATTAGTATTTTGGGGAGTATTTTCTCTGGGCTCTCTAACCTCTCATATTTTAAGTTGTTTCATCTGCTCATTCAGCTCCATCAGTATTAACAGCAGTAAGAACATTAACAGCAGTAGGAACATTAACAGCAGCAGCTGATGTGCTGTAATATCACTTGTCCACACTTTTTGTGTTCTTCTATGGCAAGCAGAGGAGCTGCCAAGGTGGTCCTATGGTGGATGCCCAGAGCCACCAGGAAAGGTCCCCTGGGGTGCAGTCATTACTACCTGTCTGACAGCATCCTGGGGACTGCCTGTGATATCCTCATGTATATCAGGCTGTTCTCAGACTTGGGTTTGGGCGAGAGGTGTCCCAGCATCTGCACAGAGAGGTTGGTCAAGACACTTGCCACGGATCTGGGTGTGAAAGATGCCCAAGGACCTAGTGTGTCTCCCCTTGAGAGCCTCTGCCAGTGCTTGGGAGCTGTCATTCTGTCCGCACCACATTCGGCCAACCTCTGGCAGGGTATGCAGGCTTGGGCCCTTTCTCTAGCACAAGTGTAGAGATCTCATCTGATGTCCTCATGTTGCCAGTGTGGATTTTTTGCCATTGCATACCCTGCTTGGCACCATTTTCCCACCTGCTCAAGGCCTCGCTTGTGAGGAAAGGTGTGAAAATGGGGCAGGATGACCTTCCTTCTCACAGGAGCTTCACTGTTTGCATGGCTTGGGCTTTTGTGCCTGATTGTCTGAGATTGACATTAAGGGATATAAGTGACCACTGAAGAAATATACCCTGACAGCACCATGTTTACAAAAAGAATGAATAATCTATAGGATGGAATTCTGGGGATGGGTAAATGTATCTCTCCTTTCTTATAGTTTTCTATGCTTTATTTTCTCAGCACTCTGTCTTTTCAGCTGTTCTTTGTCTCCTGGCTGCTATCACAAGTATTACTGTGCTCATTCTGTGTACCTGTCAGTATCTTCTCACTCTGTCCGTTCTCTTCCAACCTTCACAAAAATACCTGCTCCATCTTAAAGATGTCTGACCCTAAGGTTGCTGTCCCAAGCACTGAAACTATTTCTGTCCTTTCTCGTTCTCCCTCCACTGCATGATGTTGCTACCTTTTCCCCCCATGAGACCATTTGACTGCATGAAAGGATTGTCTTTGATTTTTAAGTGTTGAGTAGATATGTGTAATATAAACTGCAGTGACATTTAAATGAGTGTCCAAATACATTTATGAGGAACCAAAACAGGAAGCAGAATCTTCACTTTCTTATATGAGAAGATCACATCAGATTATTTGAAGCAAAAAAGTAGCTGAAGAAATGTTCTCCAGAGCTTTCACCATCATAAGGTCAGTGAAAGTCAGCAAAGATCAGCAATCCAGAGGAGAAATCTCTGGGGAAGAGTGAGTAAATCCACTTCTGGTGAGAAAAGTCACTCTCTTTCCCTGAGCAAGGAGACCCAGGAAGTATTCTGCATCTGAGAACAGCTGAGGGGTGAGACCACACCAACACTGGGGGATCCATGTGGAAATGAACTCCTTACAACATGCAACGTGTCCTGTCCCAGCTTCAGTCCTACACAGCGGAGAAGCCATGAGGGAGAAAAGCATTATAAAGACAGAGAACATGCTGATGGAGGGCAAAAATGTTCAAAGGAGACACGGCACAGGAGAAATAATACACTGAAATCTTATCCACTGTTAACCTGCAGATGATCCTTTGAGGGCCAGTCTACCTACCCTAGATTAGACTGGCGTACTTCTCTCTCATTTTTCTCTTCATCCTCGTATCAATCATCAAAGCAAATGTGCAAGCTTCTGTACCCTTTGCAGTATGTTTTATCCCAGAGATTTGAGTCATGGAGTGGTTGTAGAGCAATCACCACCATTGTAGGGGAAGCTCCTTTCAGAGAGAACTAGAAGGCCAGACTCTCCAAAGGCCAGCTGTTTCCTCAGCCCCATCACTCCTTGCCCACAGCACTGCGTACACAAGCTGGCTATCAGCAGGCAGCAAATATTCTCCAGCTTTTGCTCCCTTGAGGTTGAGGGTTAATGTGATCCCCACTGAGCAGGCAGGTGGCATTTCTGACTCCCTCTCACTGCTCATACAGAGCCACCATGGAGCAGAGAGAGTGGCACAAAAAAAAAAAAATTGCTGCTAGCATCCACTGCAAAGTCCACTATTCACTTGTTTAGCACCTGCCACTCATTTGCAGTTATGTAGGGCATCCTATCCTCTCTTGTAGGGAAAATACCCAACTCCCTTTCACCTTTTCATAGTGCTGTCTCTTTTAGTACTCTTGCTCCACTTTTTGCTCTTTTGAGGACTCTTGCCCCACCTGCCTTGATGGAGAGTGGAGAAAAAGGTGATGTACAGAGCTCACTTTTACAGTGTTTGGTAGAGATTTATGGTGCTTCCTCTCATTTCTGCCATTACTTTGTGTGGGTAAAAATCAATGATACTTCCTCACTTGGCAGAAGCATCTCACATGTGATATACGGAAATTATTGGCTCAGTGTATGTGATCTGAACTCTAACAACTTTATTTCTTTCCCCTTGCTCCTCTGCATCACAGCTAACTTTTCCTTAACTGGTTGACATAGTGCAGTTACAGTCAGTGCAATTGTTCTCAGTCTGCATTTACCTTTAAAGGTCAATACTAACTATTCCACCACCCATCTGCCATTTCAGATCTGCAAGGGCCTTCTATGCCTTCTTTATATTTTTTTTAGTGAGACCAGAAAAAGGTATCACTTCACCCTACAAATCTTGCAAGGGGGGCATTCTGTCATTCGTACAAAGAAAATGGTATTTCCAATATACTGGGTAAAATTTATTTTCCATTTTCACACCTGTGCTGGTTTTGACTGGGGTAGAGTTACTTTTCTTCACAGTAGCTAGTACGGGGCTATGTTTTAGATTTGTGCTGAAACCAGTGTTGATAACACAGAGATGTTTTAGCTATTGCTGAGCAGTGTTTACACAGAGTCAGGGCCTTTTCTGCCTCTCACCCCACCCCACCAGCGAGCAGGCTGGGGGGGCACAAGGAGTTGGGAGGGGACACAGCTGAGACAGCTGACCCCAACTGCCCAAAGGGCTATCCCATACCATACGGCATCATGCTCAGCACATACAGCTGGGGGAAGGAGGAAAGGGGATGTTCAGAGTTATGGCATTTTGTCTTCCTAAGTAACCATTACGGGTGATGGAGCCCTGCTTTCCTGGAGATGGTTGAACACCTGCCTGCCCATGGGAAGTAGTGAATGAATTCCTTGCTTTCCTTTGCTTGTGTGCCTGGCTTTTGCTTTCCCTATTAAACTGTCTTTACCTCAACCCATGAATTTTCTCACTTTTAGCCTTCCGATTCTCTCCCCCATCCTATTGTGGGGGGAGTGAGCAAGTGGCTGTGTGGTGCTTAGTTGCCAGCTGGGGTTAAACCACAATAACACCTGACAATTATACTTGTGTTAAAAAAAAGTAAATATAAAATTAGCTAGGACTCTATAACATTAGGTCAGCTGTAAATATATGGGAAACATACAGTTAACATCCCTGGCACCATAACATAACAGCATTGTAGTGACAGAGATTTCTGATTTTAGGGAAGTTTTGATTAAGCTTTATTTCAGTACAACCAAAACTGTGTTACAGGCTTGAGGAAAACATATGGTGGAACAGAGGTCCTCCTCAGTGTGCTTAGTGCCTTGTACACACTTTTTTAGATGGAGCATCCCAGGGATCAATACTGGGGCCAATATTGTCTAACATCTTCATTAATGACCTGGATGTTTGGACAGAGTGCACCTTCAGACAGTTTGAAGATGATACAAAACTGGGAGAAGTGGTTAGCGTACCAATTGGGTGTGCTGCCATTCAGAGGGGCCTGGACAGGCTGGAGAACTGGACTGAGAGGAATGTCATGAAACTCAACAAGGGGAAATGCAAAGTCCTGCATCTGGTGAGGAATAACCCCAGGCATCAGTACAGGCTGGGGACAACAGGCTAGGAAGCAGCACTGCAGAGAAGGACCTGGGGGGTCCTGGGGGACAACAGCCTGACCATGATCCAGAAATGTGCCTTCACAGCAAAGAAGGTCAACAGCCTCCTGGGCTGCATTAGGCAGAGCATAGTCAGCAGGTTGAGGGAGAGGATCCTTCTCATCTACTCAGCACTGGTGAGACACATAGGGAGTGCTGGGTCCAGCTCTGGGCTCCCCAGTACAAAACATGGAGCTACTGGAGTGAGTCCAGCAAAGGGTCATGAAAGTGATGAAGAGACTGGAGTATCTGACATATGAAAAGAGGCTGAGAGAGCTGTGACTGCTCAGCCTGAAGAAGAAAAGTTTTAGGGGGATCTTATCATTGTGTATAAATACCTGGTAGGAGGGAATGAAGAAGAGGGAGCCAGATTCTGCTCAGTGATGCCCTGTGACAGGACAAGAGGCGACAGGCACAAACTGAACACACATGAAATTGCATCTGAACACAAGAAAACATTTTTTTACTGTGAAGGTGATCAAATAATGGAATAGGTTGCCCAGAGAGGAGATGGAGTCTCCATCTTTGGAGATATTCAAAACCCAACTGGATGCAGTCCTGAACAATTTGCCGTAGCTGACCCTGCTTGAACAAAGGGTTGGAAAAGACAATCTCCAGAGGTGCCTTTCCAGCCTCAAAGCTTCTGTGATTCTATGATTCTTCCTCTGAAAATGTCTGAAATTCCTCTTTTTTGTACCTTGCCAAGGAAAAATAATGGATCTTCCCACATCACATCATTACTAATCACAGAATTTCTCCCCCTAATAGGATATAAGGATCTAACACGAAGAGAGCTTTATTTTTCAAGGCTGCCATCTTGTAAGCAATTAAGCATCTTTGTTTTGTATGACAGGCTACATTCTTTCAATCTGGAGTTTATTTTAAGAAGTTTACTCCATACTTGATAACTGAATCACCACATTAGTGATTCCAGCCTCACTCTAAAGGTAGTGCTGCTTTTCCTGAGTGCCATGAGATCTGGCTCTGGGAGTTCACAAACCACATCTGCACACTAACTGAAATTACAGGCAAAAATTACTTCTTAATTTGTTCACTTGCATGACACTCCCAGATCAACCCCTCCGAGTGGACAGAGAGGATATGGTCCATCCCCTCTAGTTGCTGGCTGCTGCATCCCACCATCAGACAGCATGTCAGAAAGTCCATTCAATGCTCAGAAGAGAAATGTAGTGAAGCTAGGTTCCCATGATGGGGTATTCTGCATAGCTCTTACTGAGCTGTCTAGTTTTAACTTCTTAATCTATTAACTCCAGTCTTTTGGACCTCATGCTCCCAGTAACAGCCCAGCAGCAGGACAAGGTGTTTCTACTATGTCCTATCTTCCATTCTCCAGGAGAAGTCCTTCGTGGTCTGTCTCAAGTCACCTTGGGCTCTGCTGGTGGCAGTGGGTCCTACCTGTTTTTGAGTCCACATATTATCCCTTCACAACCATGACATTGATAGCTGTAGCTTGCATGATGCTTAACAGAAAGGGGAAGGCAGGAGCACGTAATGGTTACTCTGAAGGATTTGAGTACAGAAATGTTCTGCAGAAAATTAGGTCATTTCTGTTACCCCAGGTTAACATAAAAACATAAATACAGAAGAAGACGTGTGTTATCTGCACTCTACCTAACATGTGCTAAGTGTAAGTAGGGATGTGCTTTTTAACTATTTCACATTTTTATCTAGCCTCCAGATTAACCAGCTGTGGGATTTTTAGGTGTGAGATCTGAAGCCATTGTTGCTATCAGTGTGTGAGGAAAAATACAAAGCACTCTGATCTGAAATAATTTTAAAACTGTCTACCCGAGTGTAAAGAGAATGAGAAAAACATTAAGACTCAGCTTTGAAAATCATTTTTGTAATACCATAGAAAGTAAGATGCAGGTGATATTGTTTGCTATTAAGTATTATGCAAAATAATGTCATTTGCATTACCTACACTAATTTCATGTTGTTTGTTCAGACTTGGCCTTCAATGCTGGTCTACAGTCATCCACAAAGTCTGCCGAAATCATAGATAGATTCATGCTAAGAGATTTGAAGGCACTTCTCATCCAGAAGCTCTAACTGGACAAAATACTGTGCCCCTTATCTCCACCTTTAACCCCTTACTCCAATTCCCTGGGAGAAAAGCAAAATGCAGAGGACAGCAGGCAGCAGCAGGGCACCCTGGCAGTCTTCCAGCACGGATGTCTGAGGGACCAGGTTGTGCTAGGTGCCCACAAAGCCACCTGCACTCTGGACATAATCTCCAAATCTTTCCTTGACTTCAGTGACTTGACTTTGGACAGGGTGCTCACCCTTTTAACTACTGTTATACTTAAAAACACTTCAGATAATTATAACTAATACAGTTGAGGACAAAGGTTTAGTTTAGCTTGAACTCACGGAAAACAGGATTGGTTTGTAAGTCCTCCGTAGCAAGACATAGTCACTACAACACCAGCTCTGATGCAAGTTATCAAATGAAAAATCAGTGGTCTATATTTGCTGCCATTTTTCCAGCCTGAAAAGTTCACTGTGACAGAAAGACCAGCTAAGACTGCAGATGAGCCTTTAAGTACTTAGTTTAGGAATTACTGCAATATAAGCAAGTTATAAAACAGCCAGAGGAACTAGTATTTGGATTGAAAATGCATGAAACCACTACTTTCTCTGTTGATGTGAAGAATAATCACTTAATATACCAAGCTACTCGCTTTTCATCTGTCTTTCCCACTTTCACCACAGAGCTCACAGAAAATTCATTAGAGACTGGCAGATCTCGCCTTTCTTATGTGACCACCTTCTCCAAAAAATCAAGTACTTAACCACCCCCTCTAATTAAGATATGTTGGGGCAGAGAGGAAAATGTTTGGGTAATTTTTTAATAGAACCTTAAAAATATGGGGTTTAATTCACCTTTATGATTTGGTAACTTTTAGCACAGACATCATTAATAACTCCTTCATGCAATTTTCCTAAATATACCCACTGTCCCAACTAGTCTTTTATTGTTATCCTTTTTTGAAACCCAATTTTAAATTAAATGGCTGCAAATGCATGTGGTTAAAGCCGAAGAAAATGCACAGAGAAAACTTCTGTGTTTGCCATTGAGTCACATGAAAAGGGGCCTGCTGCCAGGGCAGTGAAAATGCACGGCACTCTGGGTTATGAGCAAGCCTCTCTGTGAGGTGAATATTGACAGAAGGACTATACCTCTCAGACAAAGCTATTACATCAAATCCCAATATCTTCATTTTTCAAGGTAAGGGAGATTAAGAGCTGACATTTCAAGACCAAGTCAGAGAACCTACTGATTAAACACTAATCCAAACTGTCCCTTCTCTGCTATCGTCAAGGAGGAGAGAGCGCTATATTAAAAGGAGAGTATAATTCTGTTGATTGATTTGCTGAGTCCTTGCAAGTCAAGGTTATGACATTACAGTTTGCAGTGAAACATGGAAGTCTAGTTTTGGTTTGTTCTGACATGAGAACAACAGAAAATACTAGATACTCTATTCTAATGGTAGCTAGTTAACTCTTTACATGTAGATCACTTACGTTCTCACAAATTTTAGCCTTCAAATGTATCACCCATTCACGTATCTGATCAAGAAAACCTTGAAAAGAGATTTTTAACCACTGTTAGGCTGATTAAACTAGTAATACTAATATATCTTCTTTTCTTAAAGGTAGGATGCAGCCCTCCTCTGATGTGAGAGTACCTTCTGGTAGATGAATTGATACACCTAGTTGATTCACCTGTAGTACAGCTCTGTAATTATTATGGTCAGCATTCTAGTAACATTAGCCTAGGGATTAATTGTGCAAATAGTAAAATTTTGAAAATTGGATGCTAAAATGACTCTGGCTTCACATTCATGATACATAAACTTTAGAAGTTTCTCAGCTGTTTTCCATTAAATGCATTTGTCTGTTCTACTGTTTTAAGAGAGAAATCCAGATTTGTTGCAAAATAGGTGCTACTTCAGTGCAGAGCTGTCCCCTGCACTGCATTTTCATAAAATCCTTGGCCAGAATCTTACACTGTTTGGGGACTTAGAATAGCTTAATTACTATAAAACTAAGCAGACATGAGAAAAATGCCAGCTCAAGATATTTGAAACAGTCCTTTGCAGAAAATCTTGTAAAGTATAATTCCATCACAGAAAACTCTTTCATGTGATTTCATTCAACTCATTGCACTTATGTTCTACCAAGAAAAGTTGTTCTTTTCTGATCTCAGCTAAAACCAGAAACTATGGCAATATCGAGATGTTTAAAATATTGCCCCTGAAGACAATGTTCATGATTTCTTATTCTTATTCTTCTTATTCAGCTCTACTGATGGAGCAATTGCCCAGAGAGTAGGGACTTGGTTGAGCTTCCTCCTTAGCCTTAGAGTGTTTACATCCAAATCACCTACCTTTCTGTTGAGTATGCTAAGCATAAGGCTTTGAGAATGGCGGGAAAGGGATGTAAAAGTACGTACCCACACCCCACGCACCCTCTCTTGCTCCTGTTTTGGATTTTTTTACTTTACATGAACAAATCAGGAATTCACCAGTCCAGAGAGTGAGGAAAAGAACATGTGCACATAAGTAACACACACCACTTTTTAGAGTGCATCGGTTGTGTACCTGTGTGTTTATTTTTACTATAAACAATTAATGAATAAAATGCTGAAAGAATTTTCGGACTAAGGATTGGAGCCACATTTAAATCCCTTCCAGGCAAAGTCCCTGATCACAAGGCTTCACAGCTTTGCTCTCGTTGACATTTTCTCACTGGTGAGTGTGAAGCAACTCCATGCTGAGCAGCTTATCAGCGGGATCTGCCTGGGGTAGTGAAGCAATGAGATGGCTCTTTCTCAATTCTTGGGCTATTTGGGGCTGAGTTTTGTTTTCCCTCTCCAAAGACTCAAGACAACGTTGAACCCAGCATTCCTATATACTGGTCAAGTGCTCCAGTCACCTTATCCAACAGCTTTGCCTTAAAAGTGCATAGAAGTGTGCTGCAATGTATCAGACATATGTACAGGGCTGCTGGGCATGACGGAAGGACCCCCAGACCCATTTGGACCAGCTGCAGGAGGCAAGGGGACGTAACCTAGGGCACCTCAACTGGCATCAGGTCCCTTTTTGTGAAGAGGTGAGTCAAGTCCCTAGCTCCAACAGGGACACCTACATAGAGACAACTAAATTCAGGAACTTAATAGATATTTGGAAATGCAGTCTCCCCCTTCCTGTAAAATGTTGTAGTCTTCAGTGTAACTTTCTTAGATGCATTCATAAGAGCAGGAAATAAATTCTCTAAAGATGTGATTTTCATTGAAATTTGTCACCTCCCCATGATACTACAGAGCCCTTTCGCTATTACCAAATTCTTCTACACTTATCTGTGGAGAAGGGAAGAAGGTACACTTCAACCAATACTATCCCCATTAGATCTTGCTACTTCTTGCAAAATGTGATAAAGACTATACCCATAAGTGACAAGTCCCTGAGGGGTAAATAACTCTGCAAAATCCCTTAAAGCTGTTCCTGCCTTGCCCCCTCATTCCCACTTGTGCACCACTGTTTGATGTAATTTAGACAAGCCCCACTAATGAGTGCACTGATATAACCAGGGGAGTTACAAACTGCTGCAGTGTCCTGGTTTTGGCTGGGATAGAGTTAATTTTCTTCCTAGTAGCTGGTATAGCGCTGTGTTTTGAATTTAGTATGAGAATAATGTTGATAACACACTCATGTTTCAGTTGTTGCTAAGTAATGTTTACACCAGTCAAGGACTTTTCAGCTTCCCATGCTCTGCCCAGCGCACAAGAACCTGGAAGGGGCCACAGCCAGGATAGTTGATCCAAAGTGGCCAAAGGGCTATTCCATACTATATGGCATCATGCCCAGTATAGAAACTGGGGAGAGTTGGCTGGGGGGCAGCAATCGCTGCTCAGGGATGGGCTGGGTCAGTGGGTGGTGAGCAATTGCATTGTGCATCACTTGTTTTGTATATTCTTTTATCATCATCATCATTATTATTGTTGTTGTTGTTGTTGTTCTCTTCCTTTGCTGTCCTATTAAACTGCCTTTATCTCAGCCTACGGGTTTTACTTATTTTTTTCCAATTCTCTCCCCATCCCACCGGGGGGAGTGAGCAAGTGGCTGTGAGGTGCTTAGTTGCCAACTGGAGTTAAACCACAACAGTCCTTTTTGGCACCCAACGTGGGGCTCCAAGTATTGAGATAATGACAGATCTGACCAAAGTGTGTTAAAACAAATTTGTTATAAGCATTCTTTGTATTAGTTTAGTAGCTGCTGGTCACAATGTTGATTTAGTTGCTCTCAAAGTTGTTGTATTTGTTCTCAGAGTTGTGTTATGTAACACCTTACCGGCCGTATGTGCTGTTTATCAGTATTTATGTGCTGTTTATCACCTCTGGGAGGTGGATTAAGGTCATTGCTTTGCTGTACTGTGTAACACTGGCTTATGGTATGATAAAATTATTGGTCATGAGATCAGCCTCGTATTTGTACTCAGCATTGCCATCACCTCTGCACTTCAGGAGCCATCTGTTGGAAATTATTAATAATTACACTTTTTATTTTTCTCCTTGGAGAGCCCACCTATGGGGAACACACCTTCCTCCATCTTCCCCTTCTCCTCCAGGCTAATTACAATAGCGCTTGAGAATTTTGAATATCCTTGGGATGTTCAAACCAGCATGTTCCTATTGCTAGGTCTCCTGAATGTGTGTCAGGTCTTGCTTAGGGTTAAACAACTATTTAAGAATACTGTGGCTACTCCAACCCCTGCAACAGGCACTGCGGCTACTCAAACCCCAGCAACAGGCACTGCAGCTGAACCAGAGAACCAACCTGTGCTGGTATCAGTCGCCCCCATACACAAGAAGAAATCTGGGAAGCAAAAGTCAACTCATTTAGTAAGGGATGAAGAAGCTTCTCCTAAGAGGGAGCAGGAGGAAGAAACATACTGCCCTGCCAGCGAGGAGGCAGACTACTCTAACGCAGGGCCATCACGAGAACAGGAGGAGGAAGAGGAAGAATTCTGCACTTCCCCCCAAGGAAGAACTCGGCAGGAGGGTTCCTCCTCTTCCTTGGAGGGAGAGGAAGAACTCATAAACAAGGCAGTAACCACGTGATCTCTATCTTTGAGTGAGCCGCGAGATATGCAAAAGGATTTCAGCTGTCGTCCAGGTGAGCACGTTGTCACCTGGCTACTCCGATGGTGGGGTAATGGGGCCAGTAGCCTGGAATTAGAGGATAAGGAAGCCAAGCGGCTGGGATCCCTTTCTAGGGAAGGGGGCATTGACAAAGCGATTGGGAAAGGGGTACAAGTCCTCAGCCTCTGGAGGCAACTCCTGTCAGGCGTGAAGGAAAGGTATCCATCCAAGGAAGATGTTATATGTCACCCAGGCAAGTGGACCACCATGGAGAGAGGTATCCAGTACCTGAGGGAATTAGCTGTGCTGGAGGTGATTTATGATGACCTGGGCAACAAGCAGTTATCCAAAGATCCAGATGAAGTCAAGTGCACGCGGCCCATGTGGCAGAAATTTGTACAGAGCACACCATTGTTGTATGCCTACTCATTGGCAGTAATGACTTGGAAAGACAGAGAGGGACAAACGGTGGATGAATTGGCTGGTCAACTCCGGCAATATGAAGAAAGTCTCTCTTCCTCCCTGCAGGCCTGCATCTCAGCTGTGGAGAAACTGCCGGACATGCTAGCTGAGAAACTGTCCTGGGAGTTCCAACAATTCAAAGAAGATATGTCCTGCTCCCCACCTGTATGGACCAGGGTCTCAGCTATTAGGAGTAAGCATTCCTCTGCTCAAAAGAGACGATACAGTGGGTATACACCATGGACCACCCTATGGTTTTACCTATGTGACCATGGAGAGGACATGAGGAAGTGGGACGGGAAATCTACCTTGACCCCAGAGGCACGGGTACATGAGTTGCAAGGAAAAACAATCACAAAAGGGGGTTCTTCTGGGGAAATTGCTGATCCAATTTCCACTGGGCAGTTCCCCAGACAGAGTCGAAGGGCTGATCTTACTTCTGATCTTAACGAAGGGACTCCTGACTCATATCTACAAGAAGTGGGTAATGAATACTATGACCAGGACTAGAGGGGCCCTGCCTCCAGCCAGGTGGAGGAAAGGGACAACTGGGTTTACTGGACTATGTGGATTTGATAGCCTGGCACACAGGAGTATAAGGCTCTAGTGGACACCGGTGCACAGTGTACCCTAATGCCATCAAGCTATAAAGGGGCAGAACCCATCTGTATTTCTGTAGTGACAGGGGAATCCCAACAGCTAACTGTATTGGATGCTGAAGTGAACCTAACTGGGAATGAGTGGCAAGAGCACCCCATTGTGACTGGCCCAGAGGCTCCGTGCATCCTTGGCGTAGATGACCTCAGCAGAAGGTGTTCAAGGACCCAGAAGGGTACCGGAGGGCTTTTGGTACAGCTGCCTTAGAGACGGAGGAAATTAAACAGCTGTCCACCTTGCCCAGTCTGTTGGAGGACCCTTCTGTTGTAGGGTTGCTGAGGGTCAAAGAACAACAGGTGCCGATTGCCACCACAACAGTGCACCAGCAGCAATATCACACCAACCGAGATGCCCTGATTCCCATCCATAAGCTGAATCATTGACTGGAGAGCCAAGGAGTGATCAGCGGGACATGCTCACTCTTTAACAGTCCCATATGGCCAGTGCAAAAGTCTAATGGAGAGTGGAGACTAACAGTAGACTATCGTGGCCTGGATGAAGTCACGCCGCCCCTGAGTGCTGCTGTGCCAGACATGCTGGAACTTCAATATGAACTGGAGTCAAAGGCAGGCAAGTGGTATGCCACAACTGATATCACTAATGCGTTCTTCTCAATCCCTTTGGCAGCAGAGTGCAGGCCACAGTTTGCTTTCACTTGGAGAGGAGTCCAGTACACTTGGAATCGATTGCCCCAGGGGTGGAAAGAGAGCCCCACCATTTCCCAGGGACTGATCCAGATGGCACTGGAACAGGGTGAGTCTCTGGAACACCTGCAATACATTGATGACATTATCGTGTGGGGCAATACAGCAGAAGAAGTCTTTGAGAAAAGTAAGAAAATAGTCCAAATCATTTTGAAAGCTGGTTTTGCCATAAAACAAAGTAAGGTCAAGGGACCTGCACAGGAGATCCAGTTTTTAGGAATAAAATGGCAAGATGGATGTTGTCAGATCCCAATGGATGTGATCAACAAAATAACAGCCATGTCTCCACCAACTAGCAGAAAGGAAACACAAGCTTCTTTAGGCATTGTGGGTTTTGGAGAATACCTATTCCAAATTACAGTCTAATTGTAAGCCCTCTTTATCAAGTGACCGGGAAGAACAATTTCAAAATGGGCCCTGAGCAATGACAAGCCTTTGAACAAATTAAACAGGAGATAGTTCATACAGTAGACCCTGGGCCAGTCTGGGCAGGGCAAGGTGTAAAAAATGTGCTCTACACCACAGTGGGAGAGAATGGCCCTGCCTGGAGCCTCTGGCAGAGAGCACCAGGGGAACCTCAAGGTCAGATCCTAGGGTTTTGGAGTCAGGGTTACAGAGGATCCGAGGCCCGCTATACTCCAACTGGAAAGAGATATTGGCAGCATATGAAGGGGTTTGAGCTGCTTTGGAAGCGGTTGGTAATGAAGCACAGCTCCTCCCGACACCATGACTGCCAGTGCTGGGCTGGATGTTCAAAGGGAGGGTCCCATCATCATGCAACTGATTCTACATGGAGTAAGTGGGTCGCACTGATCACACAATAGGCTCAAATAAGAAGGAGAAGATGAATTGAGTCAGTTTGCAGAGGTGAAAGCCATCCAGCTGGCTTTAGACATTGCTGAAAGAGAAAAGTGGATGGTGCTCTATCTCTATACTGATACATGGATGGTGGCAAATGCCTTGTGGGGGTGGTTGCAGCAATGGAAGCAGAGCAACTGGCAGCACAGAGGCAAACCCATCTGGGCTGCTGCATTATGGCAAGATATTGCTGCTCGGGTAGAGAACCCGGTTGTAAAAGTATGTCACGTAGATGCTCACGTACCCAAGAGTCAGGCCACTGGAGAACATCAAAACAACCAGCAGGTGGATCAGGCTGCTAAGATTGAAGTGGCTTAGGCAGATCTGGACTAGCAACATAAGGGTGAATTATTTATAGCTTGGTAGACCCATGACATCTCAGGCCATCAAGGAAGAGATGCAACATATAGATGGGCTCATGACTGAGGGGTGGACTTGGCCATGGACACTATTGCACAGGTTATCCATGAATGTGAAACACGCGCTGCAATAAAACAAGCCAAGCGGTTAAGCCTCTCTGGTGTGGAGGATGACGGCTGATATATAAATCTGGGGAGGCCTGGCAGATCGATTATATCACACTCCCACAAACCCACCAAGGCAAGCACCATGTGCTTACAACAGTGGAAGCAACCACTGGATGGCTGGAAACATATCCTGTGCCCCATGCCACCGCCCGGAACACTATCCTGGGCCTTGAAAAGCAAGTCCTATGGCGACATGGAACCCCAGAAAGAATTGAGTCAGACAACAGGACTCATTTCCGGAACAACCTCATAGACACCTGGGCCAAAGAGCATGGCATTGAGTGGGTATATCACATCCCCTGTCATGCACCAGCCTCCGGGAAAATCGAACAATACAATGGACTGTTAAAGACTACACTGAGAGCAATGGGTGGTGGGACATTCAGACATTGGGATACACATTTAGCAAAGGCCACCTGGTGAGTCAACACTAGGGGATCTGTCCATCAAGCTGGCCCTGCCCAATCAAAACTTTTACCTACTGTAGAGGGGAATAAAATCCCTGTAGTGCTGTCGTGGTTCAGCCCCAGCCAGCAACTAAGCACCACACAGCCGCTCGCTCACTCCCCTCCCCGTGGGATGGGGAAGAGAATCAGAAGAGCAAAAGTAAGAAAACTCGTGGGTTGAGATAAAGACAGTTTAATAGGTAAAGCAAAAGCCACGCACGCAAATGAAGCAAGGCAAGGAATTCCTTCACTCCTTCCCATGGGCAGGCAGGTGTTCAGCCATCTCCAGGAAAGCAGGGCTCCGTCACGCGTAATGGTTACTTGGGAAGACAAACGCCATCACTCCAAATGTCCCCCCTTCCTTCCTCTTCCCCAGCTTTATATACTGAGCATGACGCCATATGGTATGGAATAGCCCTTTGGTCAGTTTGGATCAACTATCCTGGCTGTGTCCCCTCCCAGCTTCTTCTGCACCTGGCAGAACATGGGGAGCTGAAAAGTCCTTGACTAGTGCAGCAACAACTAAAACATCTCTGTATTATCAACACTGTTTTCAGCACAAATCCAAAACATAGCTCCATACCAGCCACTATAAAGAAAATTAACTCTATCTCAGCTGAAACCAGGACAAGTGCACATAAAAAATATGCTGGGGCAGACAGTCTGGGTTATTCTTGCCTCAGGCAAAGGCAAACCCATTCATGGGATTGCTTTTGCTCAAGGACCTGGGTGCACTTGATGGGTGATGGGGAAGTCCAATGTGTACCTCAAGGTGATTTGATTTTGGGTGAGAATAACCAAAGAACTGAATTGTATGATGTTAACTGCTATATAATACTGTATGCCATCACTTCTGTGGTTGCTATACGCCGTATCAATGGTATTACAGTAAGAATCACCCAGATTAATTAAGAATGAATTTTGATGAAACCAAGCAAATTGCAGCGGTGATGGAACCAGAACTGGCTTCAGCATTCACAATCCAACACCACACACCATCTCTCCTGCCCTGAAGGACTGTTATGACAGATGGAGCCCAAAGTCATGGACTAAATGAACTCAATGGACATTTTAGAGGGACGGCCAATAGACCAAGGGAATGATATCTGTGTGTATATATCAAAAGACAGGGAAAGTGGTGGAGATTAATTGGAGTGTATTAGAAAGTATAGAACCTGGGCGTGACATAGATGGTATAGAATAAGGGGAGGATACTGTCCTGGTTTTGGCTGGGATAGAGTTAATTTTCTTCCTAGTAGCTGGTATTGTGCTGTGTTTTGGATTTAGGATGAGAATAATATTGATAACACACTGATGTTTTAGTTGTTGCTAAGGAGTGCTTACTGAAGTCAAGGACTTTTCCGCTTCCCATGCTCTGCCAGCTGCAAAACAAGCTGGGAGGGGGCACAGCCAGGATAGTTGATCCCAACTGACCAAAGGGCCATTCCATACCATCTGACGTCATGCTCAGTATAGAAACTGGGGGGAGTTCGCTGGGGGGCAGCAATGGCTGCTCGGGGACGAGCTGGTCAGCAGGTGGTGAGCAATTGCATTGTGCATCACTTGTTTTGTATATTCTTTTATCATTATTATTATTGTTGTTGTTGTTATTGTTATTATTATTATTTTCTCTTCCTTTGCTTTCCTATTAAACTGTCTTTATCTCAACCCATGGGTTCTACTTATTTTTTTCCAATTCTCTCCCCATCCCACTGCGGGGGGAGTGAGCAAGTGGCTTAGTTGCCGACTGGGTTTAAACCACAACATGCAGAAATCAGAAACTGGAAGGATCACCTCTTAAACAGGTTTTACTGAAGACTATGTTTTAATGCAGACCTCTGCCCCGAGACCTCAGGTTTCTTACTGAGCTGCAAATGTAATTGCCCCTGTGGCATGTCTGTTCCCTTGAACTTTTCCCGGATCACAGCTGATTTGGGAATAGTGACATCTGGTGACTCTGCTTCTACACCAGTGTGGGTTTTTACCCCTGAGGTCTCCCATTTGAGCAGTAACCAAATGCAATCTTTGCTTCAGCTGTGTGATACTATAAGATCAGTGTCTGAGGCAGAGTGTCTGACAGGGAATCTCTGGCTTGAGGAAAAAGGCTAGATGTGATGTGGACTTTTTTATTATTCACATCCGTCACTTTTATCTCAATCTGTGAGTGAATGTCTTGTTTTCTCCAACTGCAAAATTCAAGATTTCTGCTTTTGCCTTGCAAGACATTCTACTGGAGCCACAGAGAAGGTGCAAGATAGGCATGCTGATTATCAGCTGTTCCCCCAGACAACCGAGGAGATGCCAGCAGCACAGAAAATATAACATTTTTGCCCCCTTACATTTCAAAAATAGGAAAAACTTTTCCTATCAATGAAGTGCTTTCTGAAAGGGCACACTGTTTTTGAAGAGAACAAAGCCATAACCCTGTGTTATCCAGTGCATGAGATGAATCAAAGATACACACATTTTCTGCAATTCACAGTGAGGTGTGTTGGTTCATCCTATATAGAGGGGTTTTTAGATTGTTTTCTTAAAGAGCCTTCCAGCACAAGGCAAGGAAAAGATAAGAGATACATAACATTAGTATGTAATATGCACTGCAGTAAAAAAAACCAGCCATGCATATGCTTTCCCTACAAAGAGCATCTCTGAAAGAGCTGCTTGTTTAGGGCTCAGCTAAGGCCACTTTGCAATAGCTATAGTATTCCTGGATAGTGACTAAAGAGAGCTGGAATTTATAACTATGGTAAATCCTTAATATTTAGAGGTTAGCAGACAGTATATGAAAGAACTTTAGAAATAGGAAGACTCATTTGTGTCTCCTTTAGTCTGTTAACTTTGTCAGCTGCTCATCTCCTAACTGTATATAGGTGGTCTTAAAGACAATTGCTATAGTTTAATTCAGGCAATGGATATGAGCGAATATATGGAGAATATTCTGATCTGCAATAGTGTCTGTTTTGTGCCACTTTCATTGGCCACAGAGAATCCAAGAAGGGCCATGGCTGAGTGGACCCTTTAGAGGGGCTAGCATTTCCCAGGTGAGCACTAACAGGAACCACTTCTGTCTTCTCCCTTTCCCTACATGTAAAGCCTCTTCTTAATCCATCCGTTTGATTAAACAGAAGGGGAATGCAAGCTCATCACATATACCTGTAATGTATGAGGGTACAGCTCTCCTGAATTCTGAGAAATTGCATCTCTTTCCAGTAAAGGTGGATTTGGCATGCAGATTTGCCCAGAGTACATTTTCCTTCATAATTTTATTCCATTTAATCAGAGCTGTGGGTTGAGTGGTACAGGAGAAACATTAAGCAATTCTCAAAGGTGCAGAGAACAAGGTAGCGAGTGTGCCAAAGCTATTGCGTTTTCTCTTGTCCCCCAAATGCTGCAGTTGCCATCCATCCTCCCAGACTGAGTATGCAGTGACCATAGCTATAAATAGCTCAAGTTGACTATAAAGACAGGTCAGAAAGGACACCTGAACATTAAGACTGATCATGACAGCTCTAGCAGTACTGCCTGAGTTTGTAGCTTTCAACCCCTTTCTCTGGAAAATGTCTGTGAAGGGAGAGCCCCCCATCCCCAGGAGTTACATTTCCTGCAGCAGGAATTGCCCACTTTGGATGGCCATTGTTTTTTTCTAAAACACAACTTTCCCTCCTCCAACAAAATGACATCTTTCAACCCAGCAATAATCTGTATTGTTTCCTTTCTCTTTTGAAAGTTGCATTTTTCAGGGAATGAGGAAAGGGCAAGAGGAGAAATAGGACATACTGCAGATTTTCTGCTGAGCCATATCTGTATTGTACTCCATGGGATCCTGTTACTCTAGGCAGCCTCTCAAGATTAAAAAGTTGCAGCATGTCACCTTTAATTGCCATATCATAAAATAGTTTTTAAAGCATTGAACGTTAAGGGATTTAAATCTCTTTAATGCTCCGGGATGGCAATCTCTCAAGGTTCATACTGAGGCCAGCCCCTTATAATAAATAGAACGTGGGCAAAAAAGCAATAACATAAATTAATGACATGTATTGTAGAAAAGTTTCGAAACAGTTGAAATAAGATCTCTGTGAGTTTTGAGTTTCCAAATAAGCCACAGCAGTAAGTGGGAGGAAGGAGAGAAAATTTCTATTCCTTCACCACACTGAGGTAAAGTCCTTTATTACTCTCCAAGGAAAAGATTTTATATAATTCAGTACAGGTAGATCCAGATGTGTGAAATCAAACCTACACAAGGAAGGACCCAATCCAGCAATCAGATTTGCATAGACTGAGGTAAAGCAATATGAAAACCACGGTATTACTGTACCCAATAGAAAGTTACTCCTGAGGATATGAGAGTATTATCAGCAGAGGCACAGGCAATGTTTTAAAGACACTCAGGTACACAATGCACTGTGAGCTAGCTGGGGAAATGTGGTAGCTGTCTTTTCCCAAATATCCTTAATAACCACGTAGTTTCCAGAAGTCTGTGGGTATCTAAGAAATGTGCATAGAGGTAAGTATTCTATTGGAAAAAATGGTCATTTTAGCTAACTCCAGCATTTTCCTACCAAATTCTTTGTAAGGTAAAAAGAAGACCCAAGATGTTTATATAATTGAGTTTGCTCAATATGCAGATATTTGAAAGCAATAAAAAGTTGTTACATAGACACTGTGTATCATTAATGAACAGTTTCAAATAATGAAAAGCTGTGTCAAAAATAGCCATCCATAAACTTAGCAACACGTACACATCTGAAAAGAGGTGAAATTTGGACTTTCATGCACCAGGTCTGGCAGGAGGAAGCTCCTTTTGATAGCACATTTTTACTGTTGTCACAGAATCAGTCAGTCTCTTGTCCAAATATTGGTTTTAGTATCCAAGATAAAGGCCTATTATACAAATCTATGTTTATGTTATTAAATCCTAACACAGGTGATAATGGTGTCATTTATTTTTATTAAGATTTACTTTAACTGCTTTTTACTAGGTTTTGGTGTCTGACCTAAGTTGATCTTCATTAGCTTGCAACTGTCACTATTATGCCTTGTACTGGAGTGCATGTATTTGTAAGTACCCTTGTAAATTTGCATGGTACATAAGGACCAAGAATTTTCTATAATAAATGCTAGTGCTTGGAGTAGCAAATTCATTCTTGGTTATATAAAACATTTTTCCTCATTCCATTTGAATTATTCCAAGGACTTAACAGTCTTTTTCTGCTTATGTTATAAGGATAAACAAGTATGTCACTCATAATTACTATAATTTTTCTGTCCAAAATCTCAGTCACAGCTGATCACCTCTGAAGTTTTGGAAACTTTAGATTCAAAAAGAAAATTCATCCAATTTCACATTACTTACACACAAATTATAATTGGTAAGTTGCTCTCAGTATCCTATAGCCAAAGAAACACCCAATGTTTCCTTTTCATAGACCTTTCCTCAATTCTGAAAGGCATTGTCCATAGAATAACAATGACTTCTGTATTTAAGGAAGTCCATCTGTTAGGTATTATATTATTTAACTGGCCCCTTTTCTCAGACTAAGTTTGTATTTAGCAGTTTTCCAGGAGCAGCATCTAGTGTTCATCTAGACCAAGTCTACAGCTGGGTGTGATAAAGTCAAGGACTCTGTTTAATGCTCTATAATGGCCAGATCAAGGCTGCATCCATACTTTGTACACTGAATCAATATTTTAAGGTTAGACTCAAACTGCAGCAAACCCAAACTGTGGACTTTTGCCCTGCCCTTCACAGCATCTGAATGAATGATAGGATAAATGGGTTAGACACAAGTTCTAAGCAAAAAAAAAAAAAAAAAAGGAAAAGAAATCACAACAAATGTGGATGATTTAAAGGCTTTGCCTTCTGGCTATGTGTTGTAATATGTTTACTTCAGCAATCTGAGCATATACTCAATTTACAGCTGAAAATTATTATTTCTTAATCAAAGTGAATAGAAACAAAAGAAGACCTTTGAAGGCAACTTGTATGGAAAACAGCCAGATACAAAATTGCAGGACCTTGATCTTGTAAAAGAAAACTTGAATGACTGGAAACACTTGAAAAGCAGCCTTGGGAAAGTTTTGAAACTTCCATAAACAACAAAAAATTCTTGACTGCCTGATCAGATAGAATCAGTGTGGCAAGAAGCTCATCAACCCAGTGTGAAGAGGAGGTTGTATTGTCTGGACACTAAGGCTAGGAAAAAGAGGGACTACATAGAAAAAAATTGCATAAAATAAATGCATAGAGAAAAGGAGGAGGAAATGACCAAGTGCAGGGATAAAGCATAGAGAGAACTGGATATATCTGAGATTCTGCCAAGCAATAAAATTAGAAAATAATAAGTGACTTTGAGGAGATGAGCTTTATTAGCCTACCAGACATTAAGATAGGAATAGCTGAAAGTAAAGAGAAAAGAATTATCTTAACCGAAACAAAAACTTAGAGTTCTTTCTAATGTTTCCCTACATAATCATTGCCAAGCTGTCTTTGAGCAACACTAAAATCATGCTTGCTTTCTGGTTAGCCTTATAAGAGACTGAAGTACACATACTCCAGCATAATGTTTCAAGCCAAAACCGTTTACCAGGGTACAATTAAGGATCTGAAGCCAAGGACAGGAAAAAAATACCTACCAGATGAGAAGCCATAAACAAGTTATAAGGGCAGGTGACGCCCAGGGCTTTGAGACAAAGGCCACAGTCTTCAGCTACAGACTTGCTAAATAGTGATTACACATGCTATTGCCTTGCATGGACTGCTGCACTCCAGCAACTCAGGAGCATGGGCAGGCTGTACCTGTGTTCACCTCAGCCCTCTAATTACTAACAAGCCTTGGCATAGGAGCTTCTAGGAAAACAGAAATTAGCCTTAAGCCAATAACAAATTAAAATCCTTCTGTGCAAATGCATTTGCCATGCTGGGTGCACGAAGATTCTCTTCCAAGTAAATAAATGGTACCATTTAAACCCTAGTCTTCTTTTTCCATTAAAACCATCTAATAGGAGAAGGGAAAGCCTCATCTATTTCCCATAAATTGACTTGCAAGGCCCATAATATGACTTTATTGCTATAAGCGCATGGGTTCCCTTGGCTCTGGCCCTGAACCTTCAGCTTAAATAGGGTGTTACAGGCAGGTCATTTGAGTTCAAAAGACAAGTGCCATGACCATACAGACCATACTGTGGTTTACAGTCTTGCATGCATGCATGGCTGTACTGTACCCTGGACATTCTGATTTCATAAGGTGACACTGTCCAGGCCTCTCCCACTGCTGCTGAGACCTTTCAGCTCTAATTCAATCTGTTTGATCCACACTAAATCTTTTTCATAAGTTTAGCAATCCCTCAAGTCACCAACAGAAAGCTGCATGGTGTCCTCTCAAGCCTGCTCCCACTGCAAACATGCAATAGCAAAACCCCAAGTTCTGAAGGCAACATTTAGGTCCAGGTGATTTTTTGCACTTTTACTTAGGACCAGCTTGATGTCCTTGCTGGCATGCAAGACATCACACTTTGCAAGGGGATGTCACATCTTCTGGAAAACATAGGTACAGCACTGTCTTCTCCTTCACAGGAGTCCACATAACAGGAGAAGGCCCCTGGCTGCAGTGTTTCCTGCCCTTGCCCCATGATCGGTCTCACAAGAGCCCTCCAGAGGCACTGATGTGGCCTTCTTGTTCGCTCTACAGTGAGCAGAGACAGCTCTGCCTACAATTAGAAATATCCTGAGGCCCTCAGGATGTTTTTCTTCAAGTTGCTCTTCCGAAAAGCACATCTCCGGATAATAAGTCTCTGTAAGAGAAGAGGCTTCTCCTTTCAGAAGAACTTCTGTCTCCTAACTAAATACCATAGCAGTACTCTTCGGAGCAGGGAATATCTGTATGTTTGTTCAGCATCTGCCATAATGATTGTTTCCAAGGTAGAAATACTATCATGTACAATAATACTATCTGATCTTTCACTGGGAGCAAAACTACTGATTGAATTAGTTAGGTGGGAAAGTAGCGTTTCAAAAGTCCCAGAGCCATTCATTCACAACCTTTAAGGGTGCATCTCTGTAATTTGGAGTGTGTGAGACACAAAAGCATCTTAAAGGGAATCTGCCTTCCAGGAAGAGATGTCACTTTGACTCAAAAAGTCACGCTGAGACTCTCATAAAAACAGGCATACGCAGCTCAGTGCAGAACTCATTTCCTGGCAGTAAGTCTGACATAAAGGTTATGTTAGAACATACCTTTCCTATGGTGGGCTAAAACAACCAGTCTGGGTCTCTGCTTTGTGCATCAGTCCTGGCTGTCAATTTGATATTGCAATGTTTTAAGCTTCCTTCAGAAAGGCACCATGTGGGGCTTTGCTAATGCCTCAGAAGTTGAGTGTGCACCAGGTTGTTGCAGAAGGGCAGCTGTTCAGTAAAGAGCCCAGGATATACAGTAGAGGAACAAGGACTTTTAGCAGAAATGCCCTGAAATAACATATGCGCACAGTTAACAAACTTTACAAAGCTTCCACAAAAACCAGATACAGATACTGCTTGCATGAGCTCCACAGAAGATGCTCTGAAGATATTACAGTGGTCCTGACTGGAAGACCATTGTACATCGAGGAGTTGGTTATCCACATAACAGTTAACCTGAGCAGGTCCAGGCCCATGCTGTGCTGTGCTGTGCTGTTCTGCAAGTCCAGCCTGGCCTTCAGACAGTGTTGTGCTGCACAAATCTCTTGGCCACAGGATAAACTCAGCCAGCTTGCTGTAACAGAGGAGCCTGTAGGCAGCTTTCACTTGGTACCAGGGATTATGCCACCAACCCGACCTCGCCTTTATCTAAAAGTACAGCAAGAAGTTCCCAAGTTTGACAGTAGAAATGACGAATAGAGTTCTTTACTTGTAAGAAAATTCTATAATAGCTCAAATGATCAAAGTGGGACAACCTCTTCCATGGACAAAGTCTGCACTGCATTCTGCACATGGATCAGAGGCCCCTTCAGTGCTGCACAAACTGGGGTTCCCAGCATCTGAAGGGATGTAAGATTACCTATACTATTCTCTCCTTACAGCGTTAGCGCTAATAAATAGCATTTTAAATGATGCCTTATGGAGTCTGAGTGCCTTTCTTACCGGGATCATAATGGACCAGCACCTCCTGGTGCAAAAGAGATACACTTAAGAATCCAGGACAGGACTGTTAAACAGTTATGATCCCCAAATAAATAAGATACCTACATCCTTTTTAAAAGACCCAGAACAGTTAAGCTCTGCCTTTGCTAACTGCAAACTATATATAGGAACAGTAATGGATGGGAGGCTTCACAAGGGTGTTTAAGACAGGAGTCCTGTTCTCTATATCAGCCATCTAAAAATTAGTCATATCACCTTAAACCAATGATTAGATTCCCTATATATTCAGCAAAGAGAAAGAGGTGATTCAGGATAGCAATCCATCCCTTTTTAAGATAGCTATCTGGAAAAGGCAAGATTAAGCTTCCTCTGCAGATGCACTTAGGGTGTCCATAGGAGCCAAGCTTGATCTTCAGCCAGCTTAAACTTCATACCTAACTGTTATGGGTTTAAAGTCAAGTGAAGTGATTTCTGCTGCCAGTTGGTACTGACAGGGAAGTCAGACCAGGTTGGAAGCAAAATGTTTGTAATGTATGAAAGACAAGATAGCTATAGCCATCTGTTTTATTATATTAAAAAAAAAGGGAATTCTGAGAAATACGTATGTCCATGTTGTACTGCTGCATCCATTCGCTTTGCTATACCCTCAGTTTGCTCCACACAATTTTGCAGGCGTTTCTTCAGATTGTAATGAATGATCCATCTGCTGACACCAGACCAGAAAGATGTATTGCTCTGTCGGTGACTGTTACAACCCACCTCTTGTTTATGCCCACTAGCGCTCTCCGTATGCTTGCAGGCGGTTGTTGTGACCTCAAGAACTAATTATGAATAGGTGACAGGCAATTGATCTATCTTCTGAGAACAGCCTTAACTTCATCAGTACAATAGGGACAGCAGGTTATTCTGTAAGGAGCAGGCTGCGTGGGAAAAGGCTACTATAAAGCCATTGCAGACAGAGTTGAAGCTAAAGGAGTAGAAAAGTACAAAAGAATTGTGGTGGCGTGAATGCAAGAGGAACGTATTCGCATAGATTGCATTTGCTACTATGTCATGTTGTTAGAGTGGGTCTCAAGTTTACGCTCCAGCTCAAATTTTTTTCAGCTGAGCACCAAGCCTATGAGTACACTCATGTCTGGAGTTTGGAGTGGAGATGCACCCCTGGGGAAGCACAGACAGTGGGCTACAGGGAGGGAAGGAAGGGTCCTGGCGCAGACCTTTGGAGGCTTTATGGACACAGAGTCACTTGGCTTGGGGAACTTGACCCCGAAGTCAAGCAAAAGTACTTGCAGCTATATGTGTATGAATATACGATGGGGCTGGACAAGAAAAAAGCCATTTTTTACTATTTCAGTAATATTATAGATATGTTTTAAATGCTTTCATCCTATAGTTTAGTGACTGAGTTCAGTCACTCAGTCACTCAGACTGAGTTACCTACCCACAGTTTTCTACTATTTGGCCAACTCCAAATATAAAGCTATGTAAACACAAAGATAAACACACAGATTATTTCAATCTCCTATTTAAATAAACTGTTGAATCTAAGAAGGGAAATAGTTGGATTAGGACTCTGTATTCCTCTAACTTTAAGTACTTATAGATGCCTTCTCTAACTTACCACCTTAGATCAGAATTTCTTGGTGAAGTTCAAATGACATTCATCCTTGCTTCTTCTTTTCTGCAGTTCTTCCTTCTTGCTTTCAAGAAAATAAATGATAGAAAAGTGGTATTAAGTGGCTAATTCTTTGCCTAGATACCTCTGTTTCGGTTGTTTTACTGCAGGGCTTATATTTATTCCAAAATGCTAGAATTCACTAGGCTTTTGCTTCTTGCCCCAGATACTTCCCCCTTATAGGGAACAGCTATTGGAAAATCCTAGCTCCATCTGCCATGAAACACAAACAACAGCTTCAGGAATATATGTAAGCATGCCAGTTGTATGGTCTGGACACTTTCCAGCCAGGCTGTTGGGTATTGTCCAACTTGAACTTGGGTCTACTGCATCCCCAACAGGCTGAAGGAGGCTGAGCTCAGAATACCTGCTGGGAACCTAGACTGTCATGTGTTCAACCAGGCCAGGTCTTGTCTACTTACTCATCACATGTGAACAAGAATCTGGTGGGACACTCGGTCTCTTACCCTCAAGAATGTTTCAGAGGTCAATCTAAACCTGCGTCTTCATGAATGCTTCCAAGTAAAAATGTGTACAGGGGAAGAGTGGATTTAAGAAAATGTCAAGACGATTAATTGACAATGTAGGTATAGTATTAATTTCCTTGCCCTTCCACCTCCCTTTTGGTTTCTGCAGGCTAGATGTGGATCTGATCCTTAGCCTGAGATATAAAATAAAAGAAAGAGAGTGAGTTTCCCTGTGGGATGAAAGCAATGGACCCAACAGTTTTTTATTAAAAATCTTCTGATTGCAACACTACATTTACCAAAGGCTAGTTCTCTGGAAACTAAGTAGGCTCAGCAGCCTAGCACTTAAACCCTCCTCTGTGCTCCCAGGACAGCCTTCATTGATGAACCAGAATCAGAAAGAAGGAGTTAATCCTCCAGAAGGGAAAAAAGAAATATGGTGAAAATACTGGATTTTAGTTAGGAGATTAGAAAAAAAAATAATATTACCCAGGACAAAGAATTAGAAAAAAAGTATAGCTAGACTTATGACCTTCCCTGAAATACTGACAGTCAAGTAAAAAAAGCAATCACAGAGATTTGCAGACCAGAAAATCCCAGGATCATGCTCACTCAAGGCGTCAGGTTTTTAATTGATCACCCACATTCACAACACAGTTGAATGTATTGTAGAAGAAAAAAAAAAAAAAAAAAGATTGCACCCAGCTTCTTCAGTAACAGACGACCAAAGAGTACAAGGCGTGTTCTGAGTCCCTAATTCAGCCTTTCAGGAGCCGTGTCAGCAGCACCATCCTGGGTCCCTGGTCCTCCACCCCAGCCACTGAGGACCTCAAGGCTGCCACACTGCCCGCTGTCCCGGCTCTATGACAGCACCCGAGCTGCCTTGCCCCATGCTCAGGGTGTACTGAGCTCACCAGCACAACGCAGGGGCAGCCCCCAGGGAACCCTGCTTGCAGTGCTACTGCCAGGTGGGACAGAAACCTGTCCTTGTGGTGGCCCCCTAGCACCCCCCAGCACCCAGTTTGGACATATTCTCCCTGGCAGCTCAAACACATCCATGGCAGAGATTGCAATGATACAAAACTAGAACTCACAATAGTTCTAGAACTACAAAGCCATTTGCAGCAGTGTTTAGTTTAGTATTTAGAGACACTTTATTTTATATCTACATCTGGAAAAAAATATAATTTCCATATTCAAGGTCAAAAGTGTCTCAAACCAAAAGAGCCTATCCCTTCATGTAGCAGTCCCAAAAGGCATACAATTAATTTTGCCATTTTGTCTGCAGCATGCCATTTTGTCAGTTCAACAGACTGTTGAACTGTTTGCAGCCTTTAAAACCTGTTCAGTTGCTATGGTTACCAGCTCTTCAAAATATGACTACCAGATCAAAAAAACCCCACATGTGAGGTCTGATGATTCTGCCATGATTTTGCCTGATTTCACAAGAAAATTGTTCTACATTTAGGACCTTGAGAGACAAAGAGTGGTATGAGTCAAGAGCAAATTGCTGAAAGGATGTTTCCTCTGTGCCTTGCAGCTTTAAACTGTTATATTAATCACTCTAACAAACTGATTGGAACACAAAACCACTGAAAAGTAGCAACTTTTGTAGAACAGCATGATGCTCAAAATTTATATTTGTAGCAGATTTATTTTTAATTTCTACATAAATGTAATATTAGCATTCAGATTTTCAGATGGTCTACAATTGGTTAACATTAGTGGGGACAGTGTGAACTACATCAGCTAAAGATCTTGCCGCAGATGTGTACAATTTTACAAGTTTTGCCTACCTTTTTATCAATACATATTAAACAAATCATTTGACATTATTAGACTAAAGATGATATTTACTACAGACATTAAACTACACTGTGGAAAGCCTTATAAGCACAGATATAAGATCATGAGTGCTTTCATTCCTCACCAGCTCTTGATTAAGTTGAATGCCAGGAAGCCCACAGAAAGCAATGACTCTATAAGATGGAAGCCAAAAGCTAGACCTTCAAATGGTAAGTATCTGCATAATTCCTTCAAACCACGTAATTTACTCTAGCTGAAATTTTGGCCCTGAAAGCATTGCTCCAGCAATCTTAATACAAAGAATTGCATTTTTTCCTGAATACAGAAGTGAGTTATGACATCAAGTTAATTAAAGGTGATAGAATTTGTTAAAACCTCAGTTATTAGATTGTTCCAGATAAAGGTTTTCGCATGCTTTGAATCAGAGAAACAAGGATATCCAGTGGCTCAAAGAACAATAATAGTGTACACCATTGAGTACTATTAAAAACTGTATGTTATTAAAACTAGTTTGAAACATGCAATTAAGCTAAAGTGCTATTTTCTTTTATATCCAGCATTTAATATTCAGATGAAGTGCTAGCTACCAAATGGGCTTATTACGATTCTAATGAATAAACTATTTAATAGCACAACCAGGTGACCAGGCCCAGTCAGCATGGGTTTATGAAAGGCAGGTCCTGCTTGACCAACCTGATCTTATATGACAAGGTGACCTGCTTAGTGGATGAGGGAAAGGCTGTGGATGTTGTCTGCCTAGGCTTTAGTAAAGCCTTTGACACTGTTTCCCACAGCATTCTCCTGGAGAAACTGGCTGCTCATGGCTTGGGTGGGCGTACACTTCACTGAGTAAAAAACTGGCTGGATGGCCGAGCCCAGAGAGTTGTGGTGAATGGAGTTAAATCCAGTTGGTGGCTGGTCACAAGTGGTGTTCCCTAGGGCTCAGTACTGGGGCCAGTTCTGTTTAATATCTTTATCAACGATCTGGACGAGGGGATTGAGTGCATCCTCAGTAAGTTTGCAGATGACACCAAGTTATGTGGGAGTGTTGATCTGCTTGAGCCTGCAGATCCTTTTCTGAATGAATTTGACAGATCTATAACCTGCCTATGTGTAGAGATGAGTTTCTTTCAGTAAACTGACCAGTAAGTCAGTGCCTAGGGCTAGGAGATTTTGTAATAAACCCTCTAGACTTGGTACTGCTCTGCTCCAAGAAGATTCTTCAAGCATTTTGAGAAATATTTACAGGATATACCGAACACTGATATGTCCTCTGTACTGTGAAGTTCTCTGATAAGGTCTTGTGCTTCAAGAAGACTGTCACAATAGTCTCTGAGCTAATGGTATTCACATACGATTTGGAAGGCAGTCCCTCCATTTATGGTTTGCCCTTTAAAAAAAAAAAAAAAGACTTCATGATTGCGCACAAATATTTTACTTCACAGAAATGCAGATTACATGTTTTCTTTCAGCTCCAAAGGCAGGTAAGTTTACTAAAGGCGCTTGTTGGGTGTCTGTACTAAAGAAAATATAATTCACTCTCACGTCTTTTGCTGCTTAAAAGCAGCAAGTAGACTACAGGAATTTTCTGTCTGTTTGCTTTCTTGAAGCTCAAACAGCCATTAAATTTCACTGGAAAAAACCAACTTTATGTATCAGACTTTCCCAGCAATGTCTTCCCGGGTGCAAACTCCACCTTGGGGCTAGCAGGAAATGTCCTTTTTCCTATCATCCCTATCAAGCACCCTCAAAACAGCCCCTTGTTTTGTTTCACTGCATCTGACAAAGCTTCTGTTATCCTTCTCAAGGGAAAGCATTTAGTTCATTTACAAGTCTAATATTTAGACCTACAAATATGTGACTTGGTCATCAAAGCTAATTATCATTTGCAGTTCCCTATGATTCCTGAAGGATATATAGCCGCCTAATGCACCTAAAAGAGCTTATAATTTATGTTTAAAGATATAATTGCCCATATTAGAGCTAATTGTCTCATCTGTGTATTCAGAAACAAAAAGAGAAAGCAAAACTTTCCTCTGCTCTTTCATTTCGGATGCCAGCGGTCAAATACCAAGTTCAGATGTTGAATTAGTGCTGAATTGCAGTCATGCCAATCACCCATGAAGCTCAATGTGGACAGGAGAGATGGGATTTCACTGAGCTAGTCACTTTAAGCGTCTTTTATAATCAATGCAGAGAAAGAGCCATGTAGGTGTGATTCACCTCATCCCGAAGGAGAAGCCTAAAATAAGTCAGATGAGTCATGCCCCAGCAAAGCCTATTTCTCACCAAAGACTTTGATGGGAGCCGTGGAGGGCTACCTTAGATTTAGTTAACTATATTTCTGAGGTCTATAGTTAGGTAAGCTGAATCTCATCAGATGTGTCTATACTGCTGCCTACTCACTCTGAGGAGAAAGGTATGAAATGAACACAAGTAGTTTCATTAACAGTGAAAAAATGATGTCCACCAGAGAATAATAATTTTTTAAAACAAAAATGAGATCCTCTAGACAAAGAAAACATTTTTATTACATATTTTTGTTATGCTTTTGGTGACTGGTTATCAAACTACAGCATTTACTTTTGGGTCATAAGTACTGCAGTAGCAAACTATCCTAGTGACAGCTAACAGCTATTGAGTAGAACTTGAAAGAAGCCTGAACAATAATGTAACTTTTTTATTCTAAAAGTCCTTTGGCAACATAATAGGTATACACAATGAAAGCACTAGGGGAACGGACCGAAGCAGGGTGCTGCTGGCTGATTACTGGCTGCAATCAAAGGAAAATTGTTGAGAAAAACACTGAACAGGAAAGAAGGCCAGGGTGAGCCACAAGTACTCCCTCCTAGCTGGCAATGTGCTAGAAAAATACACTGCACACCAGAAAAAGACTAGACTACTAAGGAAATTAGGTTAAAGCAAAAGAAGGCAGTGAATTTGAACAGTAATTGGGAAGGTTTTCTTTTCACGGTTATAGGCTGATGGAAAGTATATTCCTCATTATCAGTTTGATGGGTGTAACAGCTTCTACCACAGTAGCAAGGCAAAAAAAAAAAAAAAAAGGCTGTCATACCATTTCTTCTTATCAGTTATCAAGGGACACTGAGATTATATGACAAATCCAAAGTATTCCTAGAAAACTGGGTTATATGTCATCATTTATAAAGATTATACCCTGCCTCAATGAAGTAAACAGCCAGCAGACATAGAAGAATTAAAAGAAAGCTTCACCTTCTACTTAAAATGCTGTAGGAAAGGTTCTAACTACTTCTTACTACTTTTTAATGTACTTTTAGGGATGAAAACAGGAGAGCTCAGGAGAGCTCTTTACAAAAAGTGGTAGTCTTTTGACTGAACTGAGTAGCAAATTCATAATTTGACCATTGCTATATTAGGTTATGAAAGCCTTCACTGTTTTTCTTCATGAAAATTGGCAATGCAACAGGAAGTAAAATAGTTATCATGATGTATGTGTTTGATAGTAGCAGAGCCAGAGTATGATCTGATAATGAATGACTGTATCTGCCAAATATTACACTATTTTAGAACTTGGTACAAAATTCACCCCGTGTTTGTTTTTTTCCCCAGAAATGCTGAGACTACATGATCTGAGGGCTAGCATTCATACCATTTTACTGTCAGATCACATAATATCTTTTGACTGTGTTCATCTGATCCTAGTGGGGCATCTCTAGCAACACCCATAGCAGTTAGCTCTCAGACTCCCCTCAGTGTGTCATAACAGCTGCCTTACTGGTAGAAGAGGGATGAAATTGTGGGAAAATCCATGGATAACTGGCTGGAACTGGGCTGTACCTGAACTATTCATTGGGGATGCAGTAGTCAGCATAGGATATGTGCACCCTGATAGAAATGTATATATTCTTCTGTTTCACTGATATCAATAACATGGTTGGAAAAGAGCATTCACAAGTTTCTGGAGGAAAATGTCCAGCTTCTGAAACACACAGACATAACATGCATGGTGCGTCCAGTGTCAGCATGCATAAATTACACAGTGTGGTCACCGATTTCCCAAATGCAAGATGGGAAGGTACTCTTCATGATTACAGTAGTCATGGCTTCTCTCAGAGAACACTTGATGTGATTTCTGATGACCTCATAATATTGGGCATGCCACATTTCTAGAATGAAGTATATATTAGAGCCCTTATTGGTGGTGTCAGTTCAGGACTAATGATACACATAGGGTTTTGCATAACTCATCACAGCAATTGTCACAGCAGGCTTTTTAGTACCACACTGCTGTGCCACAGCTGGACAGCAAGATAGTGGTGCCAGCTTCCATCTAGAGATGACCAGGGGCTTCCTGACCACAATGAGGCAATTGAAATCAGTGTCCTGTTCCTTAAGAGCCTGTACACTTCCTAGCATATGGTCAGGAAGGACATCTTCTGCAATCATAGATTTCTAGCCTACTGCAAGTCATTCATTCAGCCTCACATTCACAGGCCCTGGCCCTCATGGGGGACTTCAACCACCCCAAAATCTGCTAGAGGGACAACACAGCAGGACAAAAGCAACCCAGGAAGTTCCTGGCGTGCATTGATGATAATTTCCTCCTCCAAGTGATAGAGGAGTCAATGAAGAGAGGTACTTTGTTGGACCTCATACTCACCAGCAATGAGGGGCTTGTTGGGAATGTGAAGGTCAAAGGCAGCCTTGGCTGCAGTGACCATGAGATGGTGGAGTTCAGGGCACCTCATGAAGTTCAACAAGGGGAAGTGCAAAGCCCTACACCTGAGGAAGAACAACCCCAGGCACCAATATATGCTGGGGACCACCCAGCTGGAAAGCAGCTTGGCAGAAAAGAGGTGCCCAGTGCCAGGACCAGAGGCAATGGACACAAACTGAAACACAGGATGTTCCCTCTGAACATCAGGAAACACTTCTTTACTGTGAGGGTGACCAAGCACTGGTGCAGGTTGCCCAGAGAAGTTGTGGAGTCTCCCACCTTGGAGATATTCAAAAGCCATCTGGGCATGGTCCTGGGCAACTGGCTCTCAATGGCCCTGCTTGAGCAGGGGGGTTGGTCAAGATGACCTCTAGATGTCCCTTCCAACCTCAACCATTCTGTGATTCTGTAACACCCATCTGGAGGACTGCATGGTGCTATCATTGATTGGTCAAGATGTATACACAAAATCATCAACATACAGCGGGGCTGAGCATAAGGCTGATGTCATCCTGTGACTCTTCCCTGATGTTGGTGTATTTAACTGAACCAAACCTATGAGTGGCATTGCTCAGAATAGCGTTGCCCTTGAGATGAACTGGGTACCTAACATGAACGTTGCTAGATGTGCCTCTCTCTTTGCTTGAAACTCTCTGGAGAGTTGAGTGGTGAGATCTGTCTGCAACTGCCGAATGAGGGCACTGGCAGCACTGAAGTATACCCAGTTTGGAAGCTCTAGCTTCATATCTCTTTTTTGATGCTGTGGGTGTGACCTTTGCCATTTGCTGCTGGCTTCAATATCAACATGAAGCAATTTTATAGCTACTGTGCAGGATTTACTGGCACATTTTTAGTTACAGTTGAGAGACTTCATTATGCCTCAGTGAACAATGCAGTTCCCCAACAAGTTGGTATATGCACTTCCTTACACATGGGCCAGAAGACAGATAGAAATGTCAACTGTGAATCAGCTATTATAACCAGAGCTATTTCTTCACTTTATAAGCAGTAAAAGTGACTACATACGCTGCCTCTGCAGGAGCTGTGCACAGCAGTGCTGAGACTTGTCACTGTTCCCCAACTCTAACATTAAGTGTTGAGAAATCTAGCTAAATACTGTTTTTGTCTTCCTTTCTTCTTCATTTATAGTAGGATTGTTATCCTCTTAGTCATGAGGTGGGGTCTAGCATTACTATCACTTTTGCATTTTTTATATCTGCATTATTTTACTACACCACAAGCCAGGATCTCACTTGTCACAAACACCAAACTAGTTTGCCCACTTCTGTTGCAGAAAAACCTGAAATTCTAGCCCCACTAAAATAGATGGGAATTTGGAAGCGAAGGTTTTACTCCAAATGTCTTTACCTCTGCCACTGGAGCTGTACAGCCAAAATCTATCTGTCAAAGACAGGCAAAGTGCATCATGTTATTGTAAGTCTGCCTTACTGTGTTGCTTTGGTAACAAATGTTCCTAGTGGTAAAGTGATGGTTCAGAAAACCTCAGAACGGAGATCATTGCCAGTAAAATCACACAAACTAGTTGTTCTTAAAATACAAGGTCTTTCCTGATAGGAATATTTTGTCTTCCCACTGAAATTAGTGTCAAACCAGGATGCGATTCAGTTGCATGAACATTGTCATGACATTTAAGATTCCCTAAGGCAGCTTGAGGTCTCCAGGGAATTAGAAGGGCTTATTAGGCAGTGCTTTGAGATCATCAGAAGCATGGTGGCAGAGACCAGGCAAGGGCTGTGCTCTGCAGCAACCAGGAACCACCTACCTAACCAGGCTACCTGGCATGAGCGGAGGTTGCCACCCGGACAGAGCTTCTGTCATGGTTTAACCCCTGCTGACAACTAAGCACTACACAGTCGCTCACTCACTCACTGCCCAGTGGGATGGGGGAGAGAATCAGAAGGGTAAAAGTGAGAAAACTCGTGGATTGAGATAAAGACAGTTTAATAGGTAAAGCAAAAGCCGCACATACAAGCAAAGCAAAACAAGGAATTCATTCACTGCTTCCCATGGGCAGGCAGGTGTTCAGCCATCTCCAGGAAAGCAGGGCTCTGTCACGTGTAATGGTTACTTGGGAAGACAAGTGGATGCCCCCTCCCTGAAAGTGTTCAAGGTCAGGTTGGATGGAGCTTTGAGCAATACAATCTAGTGGAAGACGTCCCTGCCCACAGCAGGGGGGTTGGAACTAGATCATCTTTAAAGGTCCCTTCCAACCCAAACCATGCTGTGATTCTATGATTCTGTTACCCAAGCCACTTACCTGGGTGGGGTTAGAAGACCCGCACCTTCTGCAGGGGAAAACCAAGAAGGATGTCATATGGATAGGATACCAGTCTCATACATCAGTGCACAGCTATATTTATGCAACTTAATCGCATCCCTATTGAAAACTTCCTTTCCTCCAAAATAAGTAGGGTTGAATCTGGATTCAACCCCAGCCTGCATCTGTTAAATTTAGGAGTTGCAATGTAGGGATATGACTCAGCGGCCTAACCATAGGTAGCTGTTGCTATTTGTGGTACCCTGGCACATCCACCTCTTCTCCAACTGCCTTTACAGAATGATGCATGTCCTATGTTATCTGCCAGCTCCATGTGGATGTGACAGATGTGTAAAATGTTGCTAGATGCAGAACAGAATCACAGAATCACAGAATCACAGAATCATATAGGTTGGAAAAGACCTTTAAGATCATCGAGTCCAACCATAAACCTAACACTGCCAAAACCACCACTACACCATGTCTCTAAGTACCTCATCCAAACGTCCTTTAAATACCTCCAGGGATGGCGACTCAACCACTTCCCTGGGCAGCCTGTTCCAATGCTTGATAACCCTCTCGGTGAAGAAAAATTTCCTAATATCCAGTCTAAACCTCCCCTGGCGCAACTTGAGGCCATTTCCTCTTGTCCTATCACTTGTTACCTGGGAGAAGAGACCGACCCCCACCTCTCTACAACCTCCTTTCAGGTAGTTGTAGAGAGCGATGAGGTCTCCCCTCAGCCTCCTTTTCTCCAGGCTAAACAGTCCCCGCTCCCTCAGCCGCTCCTCAGAAGACTTCTGCTCCAGACCCTTCCCCAGCTTCGTTGCCCTTCTCTGCACACGCTCCAGCACCTCAATATCCCTCTTGTAGTGGGGGGCCCAAAACTGAACACAGCATTCGAGGTGCAGCCTCACCAGTGCCGAGTACAGGGGCACGATCACTTCCCTGCTCCTGCTGGCCACGCTATTTTTGATACAAGCCAGGATGCCATTGGCCTTCTTGGCCGCCTGGGCACACTGCTGGCTCATATTCAGGCGGCTGTCAACAAACACCCCCAGGTCCTTCTCTGCCAGGCAGCTTTCCATCCACTCTTCCCCAAGCCTGTAGCGTTGCATGGGGTTGCTGTGGCCCAAGTGCAGGACCTTGCACTTGGCCTTGTTAAACCTCATACAATTCACCCCAGCCCATCGATCCAGCCTGTCCAGGTCCCTCTGCAGAGCCTGCCTACCCTCCAGCAGATCAACACTCCCACACAACTTGGTGTCGTCTGCAAACTTACTGAGAGTACACTCGATCCCTTTGTCCAGATCATTGATAAAGATGTTAAACAGAACTGGCCCCAACACCGAGCCCTGGGGAACACCGCTTGTGACCGGCAGAATCACACCATATGTATTTACAAGAGAGTTAGGTATGTAGGCTCCCATTACAGTCATGCAGATCTGGTCAGTGAAGCCTGGAGGACAATTTAGCCCTCTCTGAAGTTACTGAATTCACAGTTACTGAATTGCTTTCCACTGATTGTAGCAGCTAAACATTCATTATCTATAATGGGAGTTTAAACACCTAGATCACATATATGTTGACATTTAAATTTAGGTATCTTAATCTGCAAGCTGACTCCCTCTCTAATTTTAGCTTTGGAAAATACCTTTTGGATGGAAATAGACATGGACTCTCAGATCCTGACCAACAGCTCTAAATCTTTAAAAGAATTATGAGTGAAGATGTGCCCCTGCATATATGTTAGCAGCTAGGTTCTTGGACTGTATCAGTATTAATCATACTTGACAAATGGAGTTCAAATTCTTACGCTTCAGCATCACAGAAAACATTGTTCTGCGGAGACATAGGTGCACCTGAAATGGAATGGATGCATATAACCCATTTCTTATCATCTGAAATTCACCTCTCACTTAAAGAATTGTTTAGACTCTAGCTATGGTCAATGTAGGTAAATAGGAACTTCCAAAGGGACTAGATGATATGAATGGTTTTTGAGATAGCATATCTCTAAACAGCTAGTTTAGACTAGATCCAAACTTTTAGACAGATAAAATCATTTAACACGAGTCCACCTTTACTGATTTAACTCCTTATTCAAGCTGAGGTTTACAATACGGCTTAAGTGACATTCCTCTGTCACTTAAGATAGGTGTTAGCGTCACTGAGTGGTTATTTCAATAAGAGTCAGCAAATAGGATGCTATTTTCTGTATCTGTCAAAAGTAGCTCCTACCCACAAAGTCCTGGCTCAGTAAGCTCAGAGACACTTTTGGCTTAAGAAATGGAAGAAACAAAATTGCAAAGTACAGGAGATAAATCTCTGCAAATGCTGCTAATGTCTGAACTGAGTAAGAGAAGTTAAATAACAGGAAGGTGTTATAACTCTTCCCCCACTTCAGCTAAACTAATCACCTGTACACATTAAGACGGCATTTAATAAATGATGCCCCAGGAAAAGTAAAAAATCTACTTGCTGGTGAACACTCTGCCAAAAGTGGAGTGAAGGCAAGGTTACAGTGGCCTTTTAACACAGTTATCAAAAAAATCAATAGCTTTTTATTTTTATTAAATTACTATCAGTGCAGAGAATGACTGAAGTATGTTTTCCATTCACTCTGTAGAATCATATCTGCAAGGAGCTTGCAAATAATTGGATACAGAACCCTTCTGACGGAGTGGCTCAGATATCTTTATTGTTGGAGGGGATGCTTAATGCACTGCCTTCCAGTGGCCCTTCAACAAAGAGGAAAAAAATCTGAGGACTCTATAATTGACTGCTGCTTCAAAAAATTAATAAAAAGCACTGCACGTAGAGAGCAGTTGTAGCTATGAATGAACTGGGCTCTCAGTGGTTTTGTTCTCCTAGAAAACCTATCAGAATTTCTATTATTAAACAAAGTGCATACAGCCTCAATAGGGGAAGCAGAGAGGGGAGGAGAGATGTCATGATAATGAATATAAAACATGCTTTATTCCAAATACCACTCTCTTGAAGTTTGAATAACCAGACATCATTAAACATACCCTGAAGGAGCATAGATCAACAAGATGTACATTTCCATTTTTAACAAAAATTTCCACTTCCACTTATTCTTTACCATACAATCTTTTTCTGGGCCTTTTCATATTTGCCTGCAAATCAGTACTCAGAGGGTAAGACAGGATGAAGGACTGCTATAGAATTCCCTGCAAAAGAATCCTACAAGTGCACCTGCCTGACTGTGCTGAGGGAAACTCTTCCAAACACAAACTATTCAGTGATTTTCAACCTGCCTGGAAACTGTAGCCCTCCACATTTTCTGAAAGTGGCATTACTCCCTGTGCTGTGAATTTACACGTTCCTCTGCAATTTTTCACACACCTCCAGGGATCCACAGACCCCAGGTAAAAAAATCATTGCCTTTTACACAGCTTATATGAGACGTGTTTCTACCCTAGGTGCATTAGGGGTCACTGAAACAGGAAGGCTTCCCATTCATCATGCATACTGACTACCTAGAGCTGTACAAGAGGTAATGGCAGCAGTACTCAGCCTCTTTGACTCATCTCACACTAAACACACAGGCCAACAGTGATAATGTATGCAAGGCAATGCAAGGCAGCTGGGATGAGACGCCCAGACTCAAGTTATCCACAGTGGGGTGGAATGGGATAAAGAGGGGTGCACTCTGCACATAGAATTTAAGGGACCTTTACCCACCTCAAGGATCCTGAATAAGGGGGAGCTGGGAGGGAAGTTGTGCAAAAACAACCAGGAGAGAGGCAATTACGGAAAAACAATAACCTCAGGATAGCTTTTCCCCGATCACAATGCTGACCTGAATATAAAGCTAATTTCTTTTTCATAGAGAAAGCATCTCAAAAATTCATTTCAGATCTCAGAAAAGTAGCAGTAGCAGAGGCAAAAGACAGGTGAGACAAAATTTAGTCAGGAGTAAAGAAAATATCATTTTCAGTCACATTCAGAAAACAGTGGAACTGTGGTTTTAATAGTCTGGAGGTACTGTGCCCAAAGTAGTCCTGTTCATGCACACTGCCATAAAATTATGTCTGAGAAAATCAACTGTGAACAATTGACAGGATCCATAACTAAGAAGATAAGAATGCCTCTTATTGAACAGGCCCAAGACTTACCTAACTCTATATCTTGTCGTCTACAATAGTCAAAACAAATGCCTGTGGGAGAATAGGAACAGGTCAATCACATATCATAATTCCTCCTAATCCACCAGCCTCCAAGCACTTTCAGCCCAAGCATTTCCTGAGCTGTGTATAATAGCTATACTTTTATTAATCCTCAGTTCCCTTTGAACCCACGCAAATTGTTCCAATTGACAGCATCCCTTGGCAAGGAGTTCTCCAAGTCTACTATCTGTTGCCCAAAGTAACATGTCAGTTGATTTATTTTGAACAATGCTCCTCCTAGCTTGACATGAGGCCTCCTAGACTTTGCACTGAAAGGCATATGGCAACGGTGATTTTATAGACTTGTATCACACCCTTCCTCAGTTACCTCTTTTGCATGCTGGAAAGCCTTAGTTTACTAAAGCTCAGAACTGCATGCAGTATTCAAGATAGAAGGAAACCTTGCATTTTCATGATATAATGAGGTTGTTCTATTATCTATTCCTCTCCTAAGAATTCTTAACTTTAGGTTCTTTGTTTTGACCACTATTTAGTGCTGAGATGATATTTTCTCAGACTCATCTGTCACAACCCTATGATCTCACTCCAGAGCGGAAATTATTTACTCAAAGCTTTTTTTATGTAAATTGGTGGGGGAGGGCTTCCTCAGGTGCATCACTTCATCTTTAGCTGCATCTACTTTTACCTAAGTAAGGGCTCTGATTCTCTGTGATTATAACTTCTTTGAATATCTCAAAACATAACTTTAAGATTTTTACTTTCCCACCCTCATCTTCACCCTCCCATAAGAAACATAGCATCATTCAGCATATCTAAATACCAAAGTATTGAAAAATCACAAGTTAGAGCATACACAATATAAATGAAAAGCAATTCTGGAAAACAAAGCAATCCCTAGTCATGTAGTATTTTATTTAATCTGAATAAGAAAGGCTAACACAAGGAGATATCATAATCTCCAGTATGATTTAATCTTGTAACATAAAGCTTTGCTACGCAGTCAAAAAGAAAACAAAAACAAACAACAGAGCCAGTCTTAGACCTTCTTTATAGATGGAAAATCATTTAAATCCTTTCCACAGAGATATTTTAAACTGTATTAGCATGAACCCAAAGAAACCACCACTTATATTAAAAGATAAACAGAGGGAGTGGGAGTGCGATGCATCATGAAGAAAGCGAAGGGAAGCCAGCGTTTCACTAATGCACGGGTTTTGTGTAAGAGTTTCTCTTTTGCTTCCTTTTAGTTTCTATGGACACGGCCGTTTCTTCGGAGGTGGCTCGGCACTGCGTGTACTTGTGAGGAGACCTAAGGCAGAGGAGGAGACCATCGAAGGAGATGGCGTGTAGCGAGCCCCCTTTCAAGGCCACACCAGGCCCCAAGGGCACCGCGGGCATGGGGCCCTGCCACCTGGTGCCGCGTCTTAGCACCAGCCCGAGCCCAGGCCCTGCCCGATCCCGGCGGCCCCAGCCCGGTGCCCGGCCTCGGCCTCACGCCCCGGCCCCAGCCCGACTCCCAGCCCCACCTGGGCCCAGCCTCCTCCCCGCTGCTCGCAGGGCCCTGGCGGGGCTGCTGGCCTGGGGATGGGTGTCGTGTGTGGAGTGGGAGGAAAGAGAGGAGCTTCTTACAGCTGAAACCAAGAGGCTGGGCTGAAATCTCCATTGCTAGTCTGTTTTCCAATGTAATTAAATGAATTAGTGATTAAAATCCTCTGCCCTGTCTTGCTGAAAACAATACAATCTGTTTTATAGCACAGCCTGATGTTTATGAAATTCCTTCCTCTAAAGGAAATAATAACCGAAGCCATGCTAACATTTGCTAAGGAAATAATAGCTCCGAATGGCATGTTTTCACAGAACATAATGGAAGACACCTTCTTGGAGGTACTCAGCTCATGATGTGGTAGCTAGATGCCATTAAAGCACACACAATTAAAAGCGAGAATTGGAAAAAACACAGAATTCAAGGCTTGCTGGAATAACCTGCCACAGCTTGTCAGCTGAACAGCTACAAACATTAGACCTCTCTCTCTGACGCTGTTGCAGACCCACATCCACTCTGCTTCATCACTTAGTCAGGTTATTTGTTTCAGAACGACCTCCTTCCCCTAAACCATAGCAAATCTCTTTCCCCATGCCTGAGAACCCCAAAATTGCCAAAGATATGCAATGCAAAGGACTACAAGGAAAAAAAAAATCACAAAAATGGGGCCCAGGAAGGAAGCAGAAGGGCCCGGGGAGTCCCCGGCTCTTTGCTTTGTTCACCACCACACGATGTACCTTCAGGGGTGTTTAAGCCTCTTGGGTCTCCCCCCACTGCTGGGCTGGGCTGAGAGCGCACACACAGCCCATTCCTTTGTGTCACTTAATGGAGGATAACGTGAAGCTGCGGTAACTCACACCTGTGCCTGCATACTGCAAAATCCAGGCAATAATTCGCAAGAATAAGTTGCCTGGAGAGGGACGTCCCGAAGAATCAGTAGGAGGCATATCAGTGAGATGTGGCCTATATCTGCTTGGATACAAGGACAAAAATGTTCACAGTGAGTGGTCAAGCACTGGGACAGGTTGCCCAGACAGGCTGTGAAATTGCCATCCTCAGCGAGTTTCAGAAGGTGGATGGAGAAGGCCCCAAGCATAGTGCTCTGATCTCAAAGGTGACTCTGCTTGGAGCAGGGGGTTGGAACACGTGGGCTCCAGAGGTCCCTTTCCTCCTGAATTATTTTCTGACTGAACATAGGAATGGGCTGGTGAAGTCGTAGGCCACATCTACACCAGTAAGCAACACAGTTGTAGGGAATACTCCTGGGGAGCTGAACTAAATCATCTCAATTATTAGAACAGTCCCTGGCATCGTTTGGGACTGCCCCAGCTATCAGTCTGCCAAACCATTCATGGGCACAGCTGGGGAGACAGCACACACCTGCACACACTGTCAATGAACAGTCTGCGTGTAGCTACCTTTTGGAGGCAGCTGAAAGGCTTTTCAGCAGTGTGGACAGAAATTTTTGCATGCCAGTTGGCACCAGTGCCAACAGTCCCCGGCACATTTGTTTTGTAGTTTAGAGCAGCCCCAGTGTGGGAATTACACATGTATTTCTAGGAGTCCTTCCCAAGACTTTGAAGTGGTACCATACTCTTTATCTACAATAAATAGATTTTTTGAGTTCATCACAGGATGTTACAGTCCGTAGATTCATTACTTCTTTTCTTCTTTGAGCGAACACCCTGTGCCTATCTGTTAGTCAGAGACTCAGAAAGGTTGGCACACATCATACTGCAGACAGGTCTAGCACCATGCGAACACCACAGACTCAATTGCTATTCTAGAAGGGCACAGGTTTCCCTTAAGTCCTGTAGTGTATCTGCCAATCCAGTGAGGATGTCTCAGATATCCCACAGCATCCAAAATGATGCTAAGCTCCCCTGTTTAGGCAACTGGATCCCCACCTTGGTTCTAGAGAGACTTGGTTCCAAAAGACACAACAGAATGGGAAGCATGTTGCATAAAACAACAGGAAATAAGGATATCTAAAATGAAGTGCAGCAATGTGCAAGGGCAACTGTATGAAGCAAGAACTGTTCAGATAGATAGACCCCTCTTTGGCTATACAGTTGTGGAGAACAAAGAATATATCTCAGTTCTTTGCCAACATAATGCTGTAGTGTGGCATTAGAACAGAGAAATAATTTTATTGGATCTTGTTATTCTAGACAGAAAAATGTTTTACTAGCCCATCCACTAACCTAATGAAGTTCTCCTGTGCTGTCCTGCAAAAGAGATTTTTAAACTTAAGAGGTACCTTTCCTGAGATGCAAGAAAAGACAGCTTTCTACCCCAAGGAGGGAAGAGCTATTCCAGTTTTCTTGAGCAGGAAGCAGCAGCCATTCTGGTTGAGAAGCAGAAATATACTCTTGGCATTATTCTGCAGATAGGATTTTTCAGTAACTGATCTGCAGGCAAAGCAAACGATTGCAAAATAGATATGGCTCAGATGAAAACAAACAAAGAAATTCAGAGTCTTGCCAAAACAGGCAGTGTTAAAAATTCTGTTCAAGTCTGATGACATGTTCCATTAAACCCTGAAAGCAAATGTTTTGGTTTTAAGCACTTGTTAAGAAAATGAAGGAAAGAACCAACTAGATTCACAAAGCTGCTGCTGCCTCACTTCCTTAGCTCTGTCCCAGGCTTCCTCCAAAATGCTTCAGCTCTGATTCACCCCTTCACCAAGGAACTTTCCTTTAATTCATATCTTCAGGAGTGGGTTTGGCTTCGTTTCATAGAGCAGTGCCCAGAACACCAGGCTTGTTATTGATAGGGGAGAGGACTTGCTCTGACCCTCCCTTTTTAATAATCATCTGCCACCTTGCATAAATAATTAAAGGTCCAGTGCAGCAGCAGTTAACACCTTCCAGATGAGTGCCTAATCCACCAAGTGAGAGAGATGTCCTTCTTCATACTCTGCTTTCTGAACCAAAGCTTGTTTGTTTTATCTACTGAGTCCATTTTTTAGGAGAAATGAGAGAAAAGCACCCCTTTCTTTCATATGAGTGATTTCAGTGGATCACCCAGTTCTGCAGAAATTTTGTTCTCACATAACTGGAAAAAGACAGTCTTGGAGTTGTGTAACATTCTGCATGAAATAAAAGAACTCCTTACCTACTACATTATAGTATTGCTAAAGCTGTTCTTTTGGCCCATTTTTATATTTTTATGTTCTATTATAGAATTATTGAGCCCATGGTTTGGTTAAGTAATTCAACAGGGGGTAAAGGGCCTTTGAATTTTCTATGAGGGTCTTCCCTCTTCCAGCGAGCTATTAACTCAAAGGAAATATTTTCCTTTTCAGTTATGCCTTAGGTAACCTGTGGATGACCTTTACAGTTCAGATCACTTAATTTTTTTTTTTTTTATTTCTCATACAGCCTCAGGTTTATCCATCTGCATTACAAAACCCACAAAGATATTTTTGGTTTCCCAGTCCTTAAATGCTATTACTCCATATCACATAAATGTAATGCACCATTTAGCATCACCGAAGTCTATAGAAACAAGGAACTCCTTCTAATTACATTTTTAAAAGAACAGCTTTCAAAGGAAATAAAGTCAGTGAGAAGCATTGGATGTAATTGGGTAACATGATTGCAGCACACCACACTGCAATTCAAGAAATTCCCCAACTCAGCCAATATTACCCAGTAATTAAAAATATCAATCACTTCTGCATTCCTTTGTCATGCAGGGACAGGTTGAAACTTTAGATACCTATACTCCTAGAGGTGTAAACCACAATACCCATGGTAATTTTGTCTTGTTTGAGTTTCCATGGAAACGGTGTTTATGGTATTGCAGTGTTATCAGGGAAAAAAATGAGTTATAAATAATAAAGAGGCTAATGTTGTTTCCCTTGGTCTTGCTGAACAGCTTCAGGCACTGAGACAGATGAATTGGATAGAAATGGAAGACAGCAGCTGTAACACCAATGCTTATTATCGGCTGTGCTTTATTACTGGAAAGCCCATATTACTGCTAAGGCTTCATAATGTGATGGTGCCAAATTACTTTTTATTAACTATTATAACCACTAAAGATCTAGCTTCCTTAGAAATAATTGGTTATGCTATTTTCACTCTAGTAATTTGCAGAATTCTAACTTGTCTTTTCAAAAAGATTCAACCTCCGTTCGTATTTTGCTCATCTAGTCTCCATCTTTCAACCAGAAACAGATTTTTGTTTGTTTATACCTCCTATTCTGGATTCCCATCAGCATTACAGAATATCACTCTTACAACTACTTTATTTTTTTTGATAAGCAAAACTCCGCGTAAATATATATTACCCCAAAGCTAGGCAGCTCTCCCTTGTAATATAAATGGGTCACTTTGTAGAAGCAGTGCTTTTTATCCATTTCTGTCATGTTACTTAGTAAAAACAAGTGGGCCTAAGCTATTGCACACTCAAATGTTGGTACGTAATTGACCCAGCTGTCAGAACCTCACGGCTCTCTGTCAGCACTTTCTGCACTCTGTAATTTTGAGAACTGGTGCAATAGAAATTGCTCCTGTGAGATGTTCGGTAACATCAAGCCCTGCTGAAGTCATGGGTAATTGAAAGCACTCCACACTTCACAGGAGGCCTTCAGGACCATGTTCACATGGAGGACTTAATCACTTAAAGGAGGAGGTAGCCATCCATGTCCTAAATAAGCTGAGCTGCTTGCCACCTAGCTTTCATTTAATGCAGAGGGAATCTATAAGAAGAAGTTTCAGCATTGTAGGACCCAATCCGGACAAAACAGGTGAGAAGAAAGGACTGTATCCCTCCTTCCCCAATGCTTTATCATCTTATTACACCTTTATAATTCTCCTCATATTATCAACACTTCTACTTGCAGTGTGAGGCCCAGGATAAAAGTCCTTCTGTATTTTAGAAAAGAGATTTTAAGATGGATCTCACATTTCCTACAAGGGTTTCTTAATGGCTGCTTTTCATTGCTGGTATGAACGAGGTCTCTCTTGAGATCTGGCAAAGTTAGCCCTATTTGTAAAAATGCTTCAATATTCTTTGGACCCAGGAGACAAGGGCAACTTCATCTGCTTGTTAGAACATTCACCCCTGCAATTACAGTGAGTGCAATTAATGAAGTCCCTATGTCCACATAAATAGCCATGTTCTCTAAGTTTGGATCCCATTTTGAACTTTGCAATTCAGTCTCATCACTAATTGTTTTCTATAGCAACAGTCCCTATGAAATGAATGTCCTGTTTTGGTGTTTTGTCTCTTGTACTCGCTAGAAGCAAAGTCTTCAGAGAAACTTCATAATGAACAGTAATGGAAAAAATTCACAAAGGAAACCCCTGCCTAAGCCCACACTGATAAATGCTGCTTCATGCTCATGAACTTCTCTCTTTTAAAAATCTTGTTTTTAAACCAGGTGCCTCATGGTCAGCATTTTTTTTACCTGTCTTCTATATTTACTTTCAAACTTTTGATCTAAACAATACTTTGTTGTCCTGGTTTCAGCTGAGATAGAGTTAATTTTCTTTATAGTGGCTGGTATGGGGCTAAGTTTTGGATTTGTGCTGAAAACAGTGTTGATAATACAGAGATGTTTTAGTTGTTGCTGCATTAGTCAAGGACTTTTCAGCTTCCCATGCTCTGCCAGGTGCAGAAGAAGCTGGGAGGGGACACAGCCAGGATAGCTGATCCAAACTGACCAAAGGGCTATCCCATACCATATGATGTCATGCTCAGTATATAAAGCTGGGGGAAGAAGGAGGAAGGGGGGGACATTCGGGGTGATGGCGTTTGTCTTCCCAAGTAACCGTTATGCGTGATGGAGCCCTGCTTTCCTGGAGATGGCTGAACACCTGCCTGCCCATGGGAAGCAGTGAATGAATTCCTTGCTTTGCTTTGCTTGTGTGCCTGGCTTTTGCTTTACCTATTAAACTGTCTTTATCTCAACCCATGAGTTTTCTCACTTTTACTCTTCTGATTCTCTCCCCCATCCCACTGGTGGGGAAGTGAGCGAGCGGCCGTGTGGTGCTCAGTTGCTGGCTGGGGCTAAACCATGATATTTGTCTAAAGACTCCCCCAGTTAATTATGGATTGTGAGTGAAAATTGATTCAATTTGTGTATCTTAAAAAATGTTGAGACAAGCTTAAGTGCATAAAGATTTCTTTGCAGGGTCCATAGCTGATGGCATGCAATAGACTCCAGTGATTAAAGTTACTTTCAGGGAAAAACATAAAACAAAAGGAGAAAGAGATTCTCACCCTGGTGGCAATCACTTTCCATGAGAAAGCTGACAAAAGAGACATAACAACATTTCAGGATGTGCAAGTGCAAGATGACAAGAAGATCATCACAAAAGCAGCAGCAGAAAAGAGCTGCCGCAGCAGCTTTGGCATGCCCAGGTGACAGCTTGCATAGCTGCAAGTGAAAGGCAGCCAGCAGTATTACAGGGTAAGGGCTGCAGAGTTGCAAAGGGAAGCCCCTGGGCATCGCAAAGGTTCGGGCACTTGAGGAACTGCAAAACAGTTTAAAACATTCAGGGAAAAAAATAAAAAAGGCCTAATGCTCAGAAGGGGACCTGACAGCGGCATTTCTGTTGGCAGTGAGTATGCTTTATTTCATCGCTACTTGATGTGATTGGTACCTGACTTGTGAACTCCTTACTAGCTTTTCCTATGGCTGACTGAAATTCCCTAGCGAAAGTTTACAGGCAGCACTGATACAAGCAAGATCTGTACCAAGTTATAGCGATTCATTTAGATTGCAGTGGCACACAGGGGCTTCTTAGCAGGATCAGAACCCCTTATAAGTATACATTGAACAAGGCTATAAGATAGAAACTTGTCCGACATAGACACAAAGACATACATTTAGTTCCATAGTTAAGTTATTAAAAGATCAGCTTTAGAACTGTAAGCTATTAATATATGTGGTCTTTCCTTCCCATATGTATAAATTAAGCGTAGTGTTCCTAAACTGTATTTGCAAATATTTGCATGCACATGCACAACTCCCTGAATTAGTCGACTTCATGTTTCTTCAGACCTAGGCTAGAAGCTTGTGTTTGAAATGTTGATGCAGTGAAGGTGAGAAAATTTATGAACTGCCTGGCATTAATGTACCTGACTACAATGATCACAAGTTTTTCTAACAGCTCACTGAAATCAATGGATTGTTGCAGTTCTCCTTTTGCCTTTAGCAAAACCCCAGCTATAGCAGTGAGAGGTTTCTGCCTTTGCAACGTAGTGATTCCATTTCATTGCTTACAGCAAATTAAAAATATTTTTATGAATGTTATTTAAAGGAGAAAATCAATAATGATTCAGACTCTTGGCCTCTTTGAATTGTCAAGATTCTTTTGGAGGATTATTGCATTGGCAGGAGTGCTTAGCAAATCTATCAAATATATGCACAAAGCTTTCTCACCACAATTTATTTTTTAAACAGATGACAGATTTGTGCTCTTATAGCCATATCCAGATGCCTAAATTTGGAAATGAAAGCTCTCTGTATCCTGTAGCTTCTGCAGAAGGAAAAGGCAGGTAAGAAGTGTCTTTTTTTTCCTTGTTTTTAAAGTCAAGGCAGCCTGCTACCAGAAATGCCTAAATATGGATTTAGGAGTTGAAAAGATCATCATCATCAGAAGACAGACTGGTTTCATCAACAAAATATACATATTTCTGCTATTCAGAACTGTAGCATTCCAGTTCCCCTTTTAGCACCCAGTGAGTGAGCCTGGACAGGTATTTCACTATGTGGATCCTGATTTGCCCTGTGCCCCTTTCTAAAAGGAATAAGTAGCACATGATAGGCATTTCCCCATGGCCTAGAAGGAGTTTTCCAGTGACTTTACCATCTCCATCGAACTAGCATTTTTTTATTAGGCTTACTGCCAGACCTGTGATGTAGGGCTCGTGGAAGAGATTGGAAAGCAAATAATCTATAATGTCATTAGATGAAATGTACTACCACGTCTTTTAGACAGATGACAGACACTCTTTCTGCAATCAGTAACATCTATTTTTTGCATGGATTTTTACTTACTAAAGGTCATAAAAGTTTAAGAAGATAGAGTTAAAACTTCTGAAGCATTTAAAGTTAGTTGCATTCAAATAAAACAGAAAAATAGTCCTTTTAGAAGGGAAAGGGAAGCTATTTTATATCTTTAAGGTAAATATATTTTCTTTCAACAATGTGGAAAAAGCAGCATAGGTCAATGACAGTTGTAATTATGTAAATTATTTCTATAGCACATAATATTTGGAACTCGCTATCTGAGTGAAAGAGGGAAAATTCAACTTCTTTCTCCAACAGCAGAGCTAACATTCTCTTATCTAGACTATTAGTGGTATCTTGGAGCCCTCTAGCTCACGGTTCTTTTGTGATATTTTGAGATCTATTACAGCACTGTTAATTGTGTTTTGAAACATTGATTTTGGGAAAGAGATAGAGTGTACTACATTAGAAAGCATTTGAGCCTTGGCAAAAATATACTGCATATACTGGAAATGAAGTCAAGATTGACTTGTACATGTACCCCATGGGGAAAGCATAAACACTTGATAATTATAGAGGAAGCTAACCACCAAAGTAGCTGGGGACACAAATTCATATTTCCAAACAAAGAAAACTAAACATTTGCTTACACAACCCTGCCAGAGAAAGGGCTGTGCAGATCTCTCTGCATTAAATGAGCTACTTCCCCAGGGCAAACAAACCCCACCGGCAGCCCAGGACCACTCGGAGATGCAGGAATGAGAAAGGCTGATTGAGCAGCAAAGTGTAACCTTGTCTTCTCATGGCCAGCCTCTCCGCTACCCTTCGCACCACCACGGTGAGGCCACACTGCCACATCCTGGCTCCACCAGCAGACTCATGAGGTGCTGAGGTTTCCTGCAGCCCTTGTATCTCTTATTGTCCTCTCCGGTAAGAGAGTAGTCAAATTGAACTGGGATGGGCAAGGAAAGCTTTTCAATAAGCTTTAATCTGTGGTCACGGAGGACAGGTAACTTACTCAGTGCTGCTTACCCAGCGTGTGCTGTTGTCTCCACGTTAGCCAGGCTACTCCTTTTGGGCAGCTTGTGCTCCCAGTCCTTCTTCACTTGCAAATATCCATGAAAAATCCTGGGACCACTGCAAGCCCCAGAGCTATGTCCATAGCATGGCTTCAAGCATCCATCCCATTTGTTAGCATGCTTATATGCTGTCAAAGGTTTAACCTGTGCCAGCTAGCTCCCACCCAGACCAGGCACCCAAGCACCCTTCACAGGAGAGCAAGGACCCAGCAAACCTTATGGGTGAGGCCACAGTGTTTTGGAGGAGAGGAGAATTTAGCACAAGAGCACAAGCTGTGCCCTGCCATTAGTCCCAGAGACAGAGAAGAGCCAAGCCTCATTATGTTTGCTACCACAGACACAGAGACATCAGTAGGGTGAATTTGAGCTCCACATCAGAAAAAGGAGCAATAGCAGCATCTTGACTTCCACCCCTGCTCATTACTTTAGAGCTGCTGGAAACACCCAAAAAGTAGACATGAATCCAAATTCTATTCAAGCAGAGCAATAAAAATTAAAATCATTGCTTCCAGTGCTGTCCTCTGCATATGCAGTTCTTTTTCCACAGGATTTTTACTTGTAGCAGGAAACTCGTAAGAATACGAAGAAGCTTGTCTGACAGCTGCTGAAATGCTGGGTTTAGTGGCAATCTATACATCTATGTTAGAGGGAGTAGATAGAAAAGACTCTGCTGTGCCTCTTTGATCATAATTGGAATATAAATAACTGTTCATTCTAGTCGGATACATTCTGCACAGTGGACATAAATTAAGATCAGAAAAATAGTAGGCTTTGAATGTATGAGGAACAAATGCTCACCTAGTACTTCTAGAACAGTAAAAGAAGGGATTGAAATCAAATTCTGTGACAAATTATTCTGTGTTGTATATGCTCAGTGAAAACATGGGAGGAGGTAGAGCTCCCGGGCTCAAAGCACAGATGTCTTTGTATAGTTATTTGTTTTCTTATTTATATTATTCACAAAGGATTGTAGTGCATAAGATTAGTGCAGCTAGACAAAGCAAAGCCTTGCTGCATTCGCACATGACAGCATGCTGTATGGGCTGAACAGGAGTGAGTCTGATGAACTGGGTGAGTGAAAACCCACTGCACTAGCTTATAGTGAGGCTGATATGGTGGAATGGGCAAACCCCACATTGCATTAGCTTGAGATAACACTGGGAAAACTAGATCAGTGAAATTCACCTGTTTTAGCATGTATGTTCAGGATGAGCCAGGCAGGGCAGCTGAGTTTAGGCAGCAAGAGATGTATTCCACAGTTCCCAGTTTTTATTAAACCAAAAATACACCTGTATTCCTATTGATTGAAAAAGGAGAGGGGGGAGTAGGGACAGAAGAGAGAGCTAACGAAGGGAATGAGGGAAATAAATAAAGGTCAAAGACTAAAGCAAAAGGTTTTCAGAGGCTCACACAGATGAAGAGGATGCAAGGAAGGTTTACCCTCAGTCCAGCTGATAAATGATATCTCGAAAAGGAAACCTGACAGGAGTGGAAAGATTATGAGTCAAAATACAAGGGCAATGTTAATAATTCATTTCATTGCCTTGTGTTTTGTTTTCAAAATTGCAAACCCTTCTCTTAACCTTCACTTTGACAGAATAAAGCAAACTGATTCCTTTTATCCCTAAGTCTCATCTATTAAAAAAGCCAAGTCTGAATGAGATGACAAGCACAAAGGTCCCCCATTCTTCTGAGCACTGAGTTGAACAGAGGGAATAGGCAAACTTACAGAGGGCCTTTCGTTCAGCAAGCATTGGGAAAGCCTAGAAAATTGGAGCACACATTTCACACTCCTCTATAAAGGCCTGTTTGGGTCTGGGAACACTGACACTCATGCTGTCAAGATAAATCCCCTTTGGCAGCTGATAACTAACACAGACCTGAAGAGCCGCGTAACATCTATGTACCCCAGAATTAAACATTCTCAATACCCATCAGAAACAGAATACATTTTTCTGAGCTACAGCCAGATACAACTGAGCAAAGCCCAGCTAATTGCAATCACCTGCAGGAAAAAAGGCCACAAACCACCCACCTAGTTTGCTTACACCTACCACCAGTATCATCTGTAGGTACCTTTCAGTAGGAGGCACATACTAGCTCCCCACCATTACTTCTTATGTGAACGTCATTCAGCATGGGTTCAGTTCCGTTCCAAACCACAAGTGACTGCTTCCTAAGAGTACAGAGACAATAATATGGTTCTTAATAACAAAATGCTATATAAATAAGTAATGAGAAATAAGTGAAGGGAAAATTAGTGACACATGTTCTACTGACATTAAGGAGAAGCTTGTATGGACAGCGTCACCTTTTCAGTACAGCATATCTTAAGTACCCAGTAAGATTCTCAGATGAACTTGACATATTGGGTTTACATGGCAAGGTGTTGGTAGTAGGGGGGGTCCAGGGGTGGCATCTGTGAGAAAAGACCAGGAGCTGCACCCATGTTGGACACAGCTAGTTCCAGCCAGCTGCAGGATGGACCCACTGCAGGACACAGCTGAGCCAATCAGCAATGCTGGTGGCACCTCTGTGATAAAGTATTTAGGAAAGGGTAAAAAATGCTGCACAGCAGCTGGGAGAATGAGGATTGAGAAAAAATGGGGGAGAAACAGCCCTGCAGACACCAAGGTCAGTGAAAAAGGAGGGGAAGTAGGTGCTCCAGGAGCTATAGCAGAAAGTCCCCTGCAGCCCATGGAGATGACCATGGTGAAGCAGGTTGTCCCCCTGCAGCCCATGGAGAACCCCACACCAGAGCAGGTGGACATGCCCTGAAGGAAGCTGCAGCTTGTGGAGAGCCCATGCTAGAGCAGGTTTTCTGGCAAGACCTGTGGCCCATGGGGGACCCACACTGGAGCAGTCTCTTTCTGAAGGACTGCATCCCATGGAAAGGACCCATGCTGGCACAGTTCTTGAAGAACTGCAGCCTGTGGGAAGGACCCACATTGGAGCTGTTCATGAAGGACTGTACCCCATGGGAGGGACTCCACGATGGAGCAGGGGAACAGCATGAAGAGGAAGGAGCGGCAGAGACAAAGTGCTATGAACTGACCTCAACCCCCTTTCCACTGCGCCACTCAGGGAGAAGAAGAGTCAGAAATGAAGGAGTGAAACTGAGCCTGGGAAGAAGTGGGAGGAAGGGTTTTTAGTTTTGTTTTTGTTTCTCAGTATCCTACTCACTATCCATTTTTAGCTGGCAATAAATTAAATTAATCTTCCCCAAGTTGAGTCTGTTTTGCCTGTGACAGGAATTGGTAAGCGATCTCCCTATCTTTATCTCAACCCACAAGCTTTTTCATCTTATTTTCTCCCCCTGTTCTGTTGAGGAGGGGGAGTGAGAGAGCAGCTGGGTGGGCATCTGGCAGCCAGCCAAGGCCAAATCCACCACACATTTCTAAGAATACAAAAGGAAAAAAAAGTAAAAAAAAAAAAATGCAAAAATATTGTCTAAGTCATACTTTAAAGCTTAGTACCAACAGGAAAAATGTGTGAACTTGTATTACAGCACAACAGTGTCTTGGTTCTCCAAGTTAATTCTGACTATGCTCTTCAGACAGTCCAGCACAGTCATTTATTCTTTGGGATATGAGACAGGGAAACGAGTTTAGGATTAGATTAAACACCCACCAGAAGTCACTACTGTTGCACACAAAAATAAATCTAGAAATACATTTTCTTGATTCTAAAAGTGGCTTAATGATAAAGCCTCAAAAATTGCAGCTGGGGGCAGGGGTGGTCATTATTTCCCCTCTCCATTAAAGTAATCATGAGAGTGCTGTGAAAGCTGGGAGCATTGCCCAGAAGAAGGACTTTGCTTTCAAGTGAACTTCATAGGTTCAGGGAATTTGAACTGAGCATAACATTTGATGCATTAATTGGAGCACTTGTCAAATGTAACATTTTTTAGTGCATGATGATGTCTTCATTAATCATGATGATACTATGTGTATGATAGCCAAAATGGAAAGAAAAGCGAAAAGACCAGATTGCAATTACTTCAAACCCCCTACAGGAGAGAAGAGCTTGAGAATTTGGGCTTTATACTTTCCAGTTTGCAGGAAGCTAAGAAATAAAGGGCCATGTCCTAATTTTAGATGTGCTTTTTGAGCTCCTGCTGCTATTGTCTTTGGCAAGCATGCTTCCAAAGTTACAGTGTGCACCTCTGCCTACTTATTCATACTTGGTGGTGATACGGAAGGCAAGCAAGTTAAAACTAATTTTAGTTTTTACACATAAGAGAGGCTGTCTTTTCTTCCTCCAGCAGAAATATGATTAAGTTTTTCTATTTCACTTTGTCCTACAAACAGGAGATATCCATAAATTATAGCAGCATAAAGGCTTGGCCTTTTCACGTCCTGATAAAGCAGCCATTTGAAGAATGTTCTTCATTTCTTCAGCCCATTGAAGAGATGCTCTGCTTTTCCCAATGGGTCCTTTGACTCTTCAAACTCACTCTTTCAGTTTAGTTGCTTACTTAATATGACATTGATGTTTTCATTTATCTCATTTGTGGTAAGTGAAAGGTCTTGTCAATAGGGATTTTGCACATCTTAAAGTTTCAGTAAGACTTCTTTTCCTTTTTAATGAAACCATTTCCTAATAGTCTTTTTATAGCGACAAGTTGTGCTGACAAGAAATTGTTTCTTTTAAAGGTTCCAGAGACTTTTCGCAAGGTAGCTACAACTCAATCAACACAGAAAATAGTCTTTCAAAATGTTTTTGAAATTTTAAAGGGCTAGAGGTCTCATTAGCTCTTTGCTATGATGTTAAGAGGTGACTCAGAACCTGCAGCTAGACTGTGCCAGATTTAATTATAAAAGAACTCAATGCAGGTTAACAAAATTGTCTTAAAGGTTAGCTTGTTCCAATATGCTTTGTACAAAGTATTGCAACTGAAATATACAACCTCTTCAACAGGCTTGAGAAGGAAGTTGCCTGCTAGAGTGAGCAGGAACCATGTTACAGGGAAACAGATGCAGTTGTAGAAACAGGGAGGTGATTAGCCAGTGTGTTCAGCATCATCATGGAAAAGGTTGGCAACTGGTGCTATTTGACAGTCCCGTGAGAGTGAACACCAGTATGGAAGCTACTGATTATTCTACTGGGAGCACTAGAGGCCTGCCCATGGTGACCTTGGGCACAGCTGCAATGGCCCATGGCTTTCATGGGGAAGGGTCATAACATCTGCATCTATGCCAGCCAGAGGGACTGCCCCAAGGCAAAGACCGGAGGGGAGCAAAGGGACCAGGAAAAGAGGGCTCTCTGTCTGGCACACGAGGTAATGGGTGGCTTCCTCGCATACCCCAAACTGTCCTTTCATGCCATGCATTGTCACCTTAAAGACATCCTCACTGAACAGTGTCATTGTAGCCAAAAAGATTTACTAAAAGATTTTATTATTTATTTAAGATCATATCCTCACAGAAAACATTTGCTTTTCATCCTTCTTCAAGATACTTTGTAGTACTTTACTGAATAATAAGGCATGGAAGCACTCTTACCTCAGTTACATAGGCATCAAATTGAGGCATGGAAAGACCTAATGATCCTAAACACAGGAATCTGTTTAGGATCTTACCTATTTCATGTGCCAGTGCCCTAATGCATGTCCCATCCTTCCACCCACGCTGGAGCCATTTCTCTGTATACGAGCAGATGCAGCTTTGCCTTTGACCTTTGTAGCAACCTAATTCTAGAGCCAGCTGCAGAAGAGGCCTAGAAGCCTAGGGGATAATTAATTTGTATAAGTTTACAGCCCTAACAAGACATTTCACCACGCGTAAGTTATTGCAGCAATGCAATTCTAGTTTTATTTACAGACTATGAACCTAGTGATGATTTTAGCACATTGTACTGGTCCGGCTTTCACTTAGGACTCCTCCTCTGCTAGGGAAAAACCTTAGGGAGAAAATTTTTCAGCTTCTTATGAAATAAATGAGCTTTCTCCGGGAGGCAAAAGGAGAAGAAAAGGAAAATATCTTGACATTTTTGTAATTAGATATTCATTAAGAAATTAAATTAAACTCAGACTATGCAACTCGTGGGCAAATAATCTTAGGTCTGAAAATCAAAGGATGCCTTTGAAAACTTGGTGTTATACATCAGAATTTGAGCACCCACCACATCCTAAGCAGTGCCAGAAACCACAGGGAAGGCTAGTCTCACTGGTCCCATTGGCTTCTAGCTCTCACCACAGAGAAAAGGTGAGTTCAGAAGCTGCTACTCAAAATGGAGAATGTCCAAGACACCTGCTTATTCTGGGGGATGATGAGGAAGCTGGAAAGGGTTGCGATGGGTTGTCTTTTTTTTTTTTTTTCTGGGGAAATAGATGGAAATTGGGGTGCCCTAGAACAGAGTCCCCAAATCAAGGTCTGGTAGCAGATAGATGTAAATGACAGGCCAAATCACCATTTTACCTCCCCATTTTGTTTAAGATTAAACAGAAGGTATCATCAGATCTTTATTGTGTCACAAACACATGCCTCATAGCTGATCTGACAGATGGTACTTCTTGAGCATAGCAGTTAAACTGGCTGTGCTTACATGAATAGTCAGACATGGCAACTGGTCTTTTGCGTTCTTCCAACACACACAGACTGTTTCTTCTTTGATAAACTCATATGCTCAAATAAAATGTATGTCAATTTGCTGTCTGGATTTTCCATCTAATCAAATTTGGGCATAATGGCAAGTGCTTTTCCACTCAAGATAGCTGAACTACCTTCATTCACTCTTTGCAACAGCTCACAGAAACAGACAAGCTTATTTTTGAGACATGTTAGTTCATATTCTGAGCAAATGGCTTGGTGAGATGTTTAACAAATTGGAAGACTTTGTACATTTTGGCTACTGAGTCTGTTAGTTAGGAGAACAGGAACAATCTATTTTACTATGTCCCTACATTCTCATTAGTGGCCAGATGCTTCCCAGAGATGTACCCAGGCAGTTCTTATTGAAACCAATGGGGGCTGCCTGCGTCCAGGGATAGATATTCTTCCATTTTAGGAACGGTAGACTGAGGGAGAGGGAGCCATATCTGAGTATGCCAAGCCTTGTGTGGGAAGAGTCCTAGTCCACGCTATATTAATTCAAAGGCACAGAATTGGACAGAGTTATCTAATTTGTTCTGGATTTGTTTGATTGTTGGGAATGTCTCAAAGAGATACACATGCTACTTATGTACTTGTCCCCAGAACGGCTGGCTGCTTTCATCATTATTTAATCAAAGCAAAAACACCACTAATCCAAAGACAGAGAGAGAAGCAAAAAATAATAGAAAAGTTACATCCCTTCTTTTTGGGTGTAGAGCAGGGGATGTTGCTACTTTCCACCTGTATTCCTACTCCTTTCCAGCTAAGTTGCAAAAATAGAAAGAAAGAAAAGAAAGGGAGGCATTTGCGAGGGGTCACCATTGGGCAGGACCGGCTCCCTGAGCACCACAGCAGTGGCAGCTCAGTCTGTTCTCAAGCAGTGAAGTTTTCTCACTCTTATTTTAACACTTTTTGCAATCTCTCGAGACTTCCTTCTCTTTTATGCAGCAGAGGTAGGATTTAATCATATGAATCCACTAACTCATTTGCCTTTCACAGAGGGATTATTTCCCAAGTATTTCTCTCTTGCTTGCCACAGGCTTTACTGCTCCCCAAAATAACGCAGACTCTTGCCACCGTGGTTACCTGCCCTTTCCCTAAGAGTGCAGAGATTTCTGAGCTTATTGGCTGTATGTTTGGATGCCTTTTTGGCCATTATTCCTGATAATGCGAAGTATCTTTTTCAATGGAGATCGATAAATAACACAGCCACTTCCAGATCTGCATGGATACCTACCCTTTTCAAAAATGCCACCTTCCTCCTTTTATGTTAAGCGAAGGGAGATCCAAAGTCTCCAAGCAGAAGAGGTGGCAGACATCTTAGAAGAAAGCAGTTCTCAGAAGATACCTTCTGAGAACCTGAATTGCCTTCTGCCTAGGCTGAACAAAGAAAATGTTGTGAAGATCACTAAAAAATGAGAGTCGATAACAAGAATCTGTTTAGAAACATTGAAAATTGTCTTACACATGGAACAAAAAGAGCAAGAGGGAATGGCTGGAGAAGGAGACCATATTTATGCCATTCATGTGGAAACCAGGAGTTGCAGCAAAATGCTTACTATCCCCCAAATGATTTGCTTTGGGATGAACTGTAGAAACGCATCTTGGAGTCTGTTGTGGAATCTAGCCTAAACGATAAATAAAAAAAAAGACTGCAGATTAAGATACATAAATCGTTTCCACTTAGCCACACGTTTACATTACCAGGGGAAAAAATGTGAGAAAAACTACGTTTGTAAGCAGCAGAAACAGTACAGTTTGGATCAGTTGCCTGGTTTCTTACGATTTGCACCTTACAAGGGAGGCACTATGTGATTCTCTACTTGTCACGGTTTAACCCCAGTCAGCAACTAAGCACCACACAGCCGCTTGCTCACTCTCCCCCGGTGGGATGGGGGAGAGAATCGGAAAAAAAAAAAGTAAAACACATGGGTTGAGATAAAGACAATTTAATAGGACAGCAAAGGAAGAGAAAATAATAATGATAATAATGATAAAAGAACATACAAAACAAGTGATGCAAATGCAATTGCTCACCACCTGCTGACCAATGCCCAGCCCATCCCCGAGCAGCGATCGCTGCCCCCCAGCCAACTCCCCCCAGTTTCTATACTGGGCATGATGCCATATGGTATGGAATGGCCCTTTGGCCTCTTTGGATCAGCTACCCTGGCTGTGCCCCCTCCCAGGTTCTTTTGCAGCTGGCAGAGCAGGAGAAGCTGAAAAGTCCTTGACTGGTGTAAACATTACTTAGCAACAACTAAAACATCAGTGTGTTATCAACATTATTCTCATACTAAATCCAAAACACAGCACTAGACCAGCTACTAGGAAGAAAATTAACTCTATCCCAGCCAAAACCAGGACACTACTGTTTAATGAAAGATGAGCAATCTTTCTCTGTATAATAGCACTGATAGGGTCTGTTCCCCTCCTCCTACAGACTACAGAATTGCATGAAATTTGCAGGAACATAGTATATTTGCATTTTCAGATTTTTTTCAACCTAGTTAAATTGGCAATAAATGTTCAAGAGTTACTGAGACACTGACAGGCACACAAGCATGTGCATATGCGTGGGTATGGCATGTAACCTTATAGGCTTTATTTCCTTATGAAGTCAAAGATAAAAATCTGTTGTCTTTAAAAATTAGTTTAAGCTAACCTGAAAATAGGTGGATAATCAAAATCCAGCTGTAAATTTTTTTGTCCTATAAACTGCTGCTTTGTGATCTGCCTGGCGTCAAGATGGAAGTTCTGATTAGATTTTGTTCTGTGAGAGAAAACATGAGGCCAAGAAAAGTTAAAAGCAAGAGAGTGAGCCGTGAATAGCAGGTGGATTCAGACCATCTGGTTGGCAGGAGTCACTCTACGCAGACGAATACGGTCTTTTGAATACTGATATGGCAAAAATGGTTACAGGCTGCAAGGCATCACTTCCTGGTTTTGAAGAATCATGGGATTTATATTATCTATGAGATCAAGACATAGCCTAAGGAATGGCCACTAGAGAAATCAGAGGCAAAACAAAAGAACTGAAACATCCCTCTGAAAAATCACACTAGCAATGCAGATGTCAGAGGTGATGTTTGTTCCACACCACTCATCCAAACAATATATCTTTATGGTAAAAATTCTCAAGATAATGCCTCTATTTTGTTTCTTTATATATCAAGTAATTTAGCAAGCATTCCGGTGCTCTCTGTAACGTCATTCATTACACTAGCAATAAATGTTTGAATGTTAATTAGTTCTGTGGTGTTTCACTTCCTTCTTTATAACATCTACCTCTGATTCTGTCTAATGTTTTCTGGGAAAACAGAAAGAAGGATTAAAAAATCCTGTTTCTATGCAACAACATAGAGTTATTTGTAAAGAAATACACAAGCAGCTGCACAGAATGTGTTTCAATAAGCCCGTTATGCGATGCCCAGAGACTGCCTTTGGAAGCAGAGCACCAGGTAGTGGAAAACTTGGACTGTCCGACGATGGTAAGGTATCTCCTTAAAGCCCTTTCAAAACGTGGCAGGAATATAAACATCAACATGACGGCAGGAAGATACAGTACATAAACAAGGAATTTAAAAGAAAGAGGTGACTCATCTTGATGCCTTTGGAATTATACTGAGTAATCTGTCTTCTGAACCTGGATACAATAGTCAACTTTTAAAACCTACACGTCTCATTTCTGAATGTGACATCTGTCGCCCATCAGATACAGCTTTCAGCGGACCATGCCAAATGAAATCCAACATGTCATTTCCTAAAGGAATGAGAAATAATGCAATCTATTGCAATGTAATATAAAGCAATACACAGGAAAAATACTAAAGAAGCTGGGAGATGGTGTCCTTCACTACACGCTCTAGAACAAATCTCATGTACTATGCAGGATGAAAAACCCATTTCTGGTAGCTTGTCTTCTTTATTAAATGCATTCACACCTTGTCTCCAGACTTTCCTCCCAAAGGCCTGGCACCACAACCCTTAATCATGTGCGTAGAGTACCAAGGTTCCTAGATGAATATAATGCATGCAGCCCTTTTTTAGTAGGATGACTGATCACTAACCAAGGTATTTCGGGCAAAGTGTATCGACATGTTACAATCAAATAGTAGTTCTCACTGTAAGTGAGAGAAGTAAAGAAAACAGAATGCAACCATGAGTTTAATGTGAATATATCCATATTCCAACAGCACCATTCTTTTACACTGCTGAAAAAGTGCCTGGGCTTAGCAGGTTATGAACTGGATCACTTCCTTCACTTGTGGCTGTACATCAGAGGAAAAGCAATGCTGTATTTCTTCTGTTGGAATAGTAGTTCTTAGAGTGGCCAGATATCTCTCTGAACAGTGTAAAACTAGGTGCTTTGCCACAATGTCAAGAGCCTAAGTGTTAATGCTGCCACGAGTGCTAGCAGCTTCCTTGGACTTTGTTTACAACAGCAAGAAATTCAGGGTATGGGGGTGTTGAACACAAAAAAAAAATGGAGATAATTTACCTTAGCAGAAAGAGGGAGAGAGAAGTAAGCAGCAGGCATGGCTGTGAAGAGCGGTTCCCCCTGGCAGGTTCAGAACCTGCCCCTGCTGTAAGACACTGCGGCTCCAAAACCCCTGGGGGGAGATCCAGCCTCCTGCCTTCCTCCTTGCCAGGTCTGCAGCCTTGAAACAATTCCAACGGGGATCTTCTGAGCCAGAAAAACACTCGTTAAGCAGTATTTCACCAATTTAAAAGACCTGGAGATGAAACAAATGCTGTTTAATTAAAATGTTGAAGCAATTTTGATAAGAAATGCTGCTAGAATAGTGCTTAGAGTTGTCCCAGTCTGAGAAGCAATTAGCATACTTGTACTAAAAGAAACGTATACTTCCGATAATTCTCTTCCCTGCTTATTATTATAGCTGAGTGCCACTTGTACTGGAATTAAAAGTGCGCTCATTCTTCCTCATCAACTCATCTAAGTGCTTTAAAATTTATATGGATGTGTGGTTAGCATCAATGTTCCAGGTTTGGGAGTATTTGAACAAGGCAAACTTAACGAACAGCATTCTGGAGAGATATATATATATAACAAAAAGTGAAGGAAAACAAAAAAAAAGCTTTTCTTAAAAATGGCAGGTTTCAATCCTTTGTTTTGGTTGCATCTGGAATTAACTCATGGCTCTCATTGTCACAAAAGTTATTCTAACAGTCTGGCTTTTATGTCAGCTACGTAGTGGGTGTACACCTGGAGGGAAAAGACAGAGCACAATGCTCGCTAATGGAAGGGATCACGCTTTACAAGCACACTGTGAAGATGAAAGGCCATTCAAACTTTTGACTTTGAGGTCTTTAATATGAGCTGGGTAGTATGTGAGTCAGATCAGCATTCAGTGCAGCTTCCTCTCCTCCTGCTATCATCAATTCACACCCAGGGTGCATTGCCATCTGGAGGTGTCTGCCCTTCACACGCTGGACCCAGAGCCGGTATGGAAGCTTTCCCCAGTGAAAAAGTAGGGTTGAAACTGCAGCAATGTAAACGTCCAGCCAAATGACCAGAACTGACTCAAAGGGACTGACTTGGAAAGAGAAGACAGGTAGCCTCCATAATCGCCTTAGCTGTGGTCACAGCTGAGCTGGAGGTAATCCCACGTCCTTCTGGAGAACTATTAGAATCACTCCTGGTTCCTCAGCTGCTCCCTAAAACTGCCTCCAGCAAGTTTCACCCTCTGTTGGAGATGTCCCTCTCCCTCCGCCTGCACTGTCTTCCTCCCACCCACTCACCTTCAGACTACCTTCACTCTACAAGTGTGAGGAGCACACCTGCATAACTGAATGTCTCCCCAGTATTAAAGAGTCAAGCAGTGGTATGCAGTCTGCCTTTGCTCGTCGGGACATTGTGCCCTGTGAGCAATCAAAGCTTTCTGATATCTCAAGAAAGACTAATGGGAAGGGGGTGCAAGGGTGGAGCAAACAAGGTCCAAAAGAAGGACAAATTTGGAAAAAAAAGAGAAAAAGTTGAAGAAAAAGTAAAGTTAGGCCCCAACCTTGGTGGTCAGAAAAGAACACTTACTTTAAAACTTGCCTTTCAGCTACATCTGTTACTGTGCGTTCCCCAGACAAGGACTACCCATTACGTCTTTCCTGTTACCTCGTGTGCCTACCAAACACTAGCGCAGGAAAACACGTCTAAGCCCTGATGCACATGGTGCTGTAAGGCCTTCATCCAAATCTATGCCTCTCAATACAGATAGAAATGTTCATAGGCAGAACTCCCTGGGACTATCAAAAACCTTGGGTGAAGCTGTTTCTTGTGTAAGTTTGTTAAAAAAAAAAAAATCTGTATTAATTTAATCATTGAGACCTAAACTGCTTGATCTTTGTCTTGTTTAAATAAACACAAGAAAATAAAAGGAGGCAGAAACCAAAGTGCAAATCAAACCCTAACCTGGCCAAGTGCAGGGTTAGGTAATGAAGATGTCGTGCATTATAACCAACACTTCAAACTGCATGAAATTCCCAGTTGTTGGTTTGAAAACCAGTGTATGCATTTTTAATAACAGCATCAGTGGCTGACAATAAAACACAAAAGATTGGTTTGTAAATCTTGCTCTGTTCTATTTGACCATGGAGAATCCAAAGGGATGGGACACGCTCGCTTTATCTACTGACTGCCTGACCTATAAAGTGAATTCCTCTGTGTACAAATTCTGTAGAGGCAAGAGACAATTGCTGAAAGAAAAACTGAAAGAGTATTCACTTGTTGTTGGCAGCACACATTAAAAACAAGATTTTGAAGAGTCTAGAAAAGAAGTGCTGCCTTGTGCACCTGATGGTGTGAACTGTGAAGTTATTGTTCCTTTACTCATCTATTCAATATCATGTACAGTCTGGGAACATGAGAAAGGCTTATGTCTGACACGGACACACCAGTCATGTTGCAACAAATAATGGAACTGGTTTCAGCACATACCTACCTACCTCCACTTATGATTTTCAGTGACTGGCATTGCTAAACAATTCCCACTCAAGCTTCATATTTTCTATTTTCCCATGCAAAGTTAATGGAGACTCAAAAGTGTGTGCAATGACTGACAAAGTCCCAACAGGTGCTAGAAAAGATCCCTCCAGTCATTTATTTGTGGTGTGAGATCCTATTTGCAGCTGAGCCAGCGAGGATTTTCCTGACTATGAAGGCGCTTGCATCTCCTTTTGCAAACCCCATGTTGAGAGTGTTAATCCCATGCTTTTCTGAGCATGCATTTGGCAAAAATTGTTTATCAAAAATGGAATCAATTTCTGTCCTGATGGAGTCAGCATCATATTAAGAAAAAAAAATCAGCATACCTACAAAGGAGACATAAAAATGGTCTAATATTGTTTATCTGGTAAAAATTAAACCACCTAGAATACTTGGCTTAGATGATCCACTTAAGAGAAGTTTGGATAACACCTGTTCCATCTTCATAAATCAAATAAAAATTATGGTCAATGTTATGCAGTTAATGAAGAGTTGGAGATTACGATAATTTATAAAGTACACATTCTGAGTGTACAGTAGGAAGCACAGACTCTAAGCTACTAAATGCTGCCTAGAGAGGCTGTCTTGCCCTGTATCCTCGTTTTTCAGGAAACTCATCATGTGCTATAATAGTCACAAAGATTAGTAATACTAAAACTTCACTAAACTAGGTTTCATAGTAGGCTTTTTGGGCACCTTACTGTCCCAGTTTACAATCTGGTCATGAGCAACTAACTTCTCAGAGGATAACAGCCACAGAAGTTCTCAAGAAAAGTTTGGATGGCCATAAAAAGGAGATTCCAGCATCATAGGAACCCAAAACAATGGCATCCCAGTTTACAGCACAAATCTTTCCCCACAGAAAGACTGATTCAGAGCATAGTTGTCTAAACGAGAACCTGACTTATGTCAAAAGCCGATTTCAACCCCCCAGACTTTAAATGTAGAAATTAAAACATATAGAACGCTTGCATAGTTTTTATTGTTGAGAGCCACCATTTGATGGAGTAGTTTTTCCCTAGAGTGAAAATGAAAAGGAAACCACAGTACTTCAATGAGAAAATGAAAACCAAAACTGACATAAGTGACTTCAGGGCTTTTGCAGATTTTCAACTGGCATCAGTAATAAAAATGATATATATGTCTACTGCTGTTTATGCAAAGGCAAAATGAGGTTTTAATATAATGAATGCTAATGCTGGCAGATAATGAAGAAATCAAGCTCATAAAGGGGCCATAATGGCAGTGAAAATGCAGGAAACCTCCCAGATAGTGGGATGGCATGGCTTGACAAGGGAATGTTACCTGGCCACTGGCACCAGTTAGCTACAAGCATCACACAGCCATAAGAGAATTAACAAGAAGTATATAAACTTTTTTTGATCATGATGTAAGCTGAAGTAATAACTTATCTATGATTTTATTAATTGCTACTCCCTTTGTTCTATGCTATGTAAATATAAAAATCCAATATTGTTCAAATGCTTTTGTCAACATTCTTCTAATAACTTAACAGTTGGCTGGTATCACTGCTTGACAAAAGAGAATTAGCTTATTATTTAGAAATCAGTTATAAACCTCATCTCCAGTCAGCCCACACTATTTCCTGGCAAGATAAGTGGGAGGCCAAAGGACCCTAAAAACCAGAGGAACTGGATACCACCCTTCCTGTGGATGAATGATGACAAATGCAGCCTGTTGGGGTAAGCCAAAGGACCTCTGTGCAACTGAAATGAATTGTCGAGTTCCGGAGCACCTGGCGCCTGTGCATGCTGTGGTTTTCATTGTCGTGTAGGTGAGAACCAAACCAAACATAAGATCTGTGTTTTATTTTTATCCTGTTCTGTGCCCATCTATTTTGTTCCCAGCTTCTGCCTCCACAATGTTCATTTTAAGTGCTGTATACCGTACATTTCTTAAAACTAAATAAATACAAAGGAAGATTGATTTGTCTCTCTGGTGACTTCTTTTATGGCAGCATTAGTGCTCTGTCCAAACAGGCAGTGTCACTCATACAATCACCTTGAGTTTGTGGCATTGTGCCATTTGTGGCATTTCAGAAATGGTCACAGGAGGCAAACCATTCCACCTGTCTAGCCCAACATGCAGGATTCATCAGTCAGGGATTGTTTGGGCCTAGAGCCATGAGGGAGAGGATGGGAAAAACTATTCAGGGGATAAAGATAAATGGTCCTCCAGGGCTAGGAACATCAAAAGGTGAGAACAGGAAATGGAGATCTTTACCAAGCTGTTTTGGACATGATCAGTAAACTGCTCTAAAGATACAGGAATAGGTTTGCCGTAAGAGCACTGTAAACCTGGTTGGTCTGTTTCCCCAGGCTGGCCAGGCTCAGGGCTGAAGACCTGGCTCCAGCCACGGTCCCCAGCAGCTCCTGGTGGGGCTGCCAGGACAATCTCCCGTGCAGCTGCAGTCTCCCACCACCCTGCTCTCCTCTCTGCCCGGCATCAGATTTTTCACTGGCACTGCTCCCTGGCTCTGCCCTCCAGACAAATCACCTTACCTGCCTTTCCCTACTATATCCCTAGGATACAGTTTCTAGCTGCAATGCAAGTTGTAAACTCATCACACTGCTTTATAGGGAGGGCAGGAGGACAGAGTGTTATGGACAGGCTATTTTTTAGGGTTAAAAGGTTATGAGTTGGTTTTCTTTCTTTTTTTCAGGTGAAGGGTTGGAGGAAGGGATGAGTACATTGCTTTAGAGTTCAGTGTTAGATCGCTGAAAATAGGTTTATACAACTGAAAAACAAACACTTAACCAGACACAGCGTTCCCTGGGACATTTCACATCCCCCATATTGTTGAGGGCAAGAAGGGAGGGAAATCTCTTTCCCCCTGCCGAGTACTGGATGTTTCTACTTTGGTAGTATTGCCAACAGGTCTATCTTCATGGCAACACGGATGCCAAGGCCAGCACATGCTGTGCCAGTAGATTTTGGTGAACATGGTGAACTGCTTCAAACACTGTGGTTCCTAGAGTGAGGACCATAACAGTAGCAGGATGACAGAGCACCATACAAGGACCAACATGTGAAGTAATTTTGGTGCCTTTTCTCTCAAAAGTATAAAAAAAGGTGAGGCTCTGTCTTTTGTTCTTTTCTTTTTTTTTTTCTTTTTTTTTTTAACTTTACACTTGATCTGCATTACCTCTTCACATGAGGAGGGCAACCAAACTTCTCACCCTAGATTCCAGCATGTGACCCTATAGCTTCACATTTGGGGCACCAAACAGGTATTAAACAATGAGGAGGGAATTTTCAAAGTCTTCTATGGGAATGAGATGACTATTTTGTACTTAATTCAATACAATATATATTTGTGTACATACCTAAGACCCCTATGAAGTCCCAAAAGGAGTAGCTATTTAAATCACAGCAAAATAACAATGTATGGTCACAGAGTGAACTGTATGGTAACATTCATTTAATAGAATCATAGAATATCTTGAGTTGGAAGGGACCCATAAGGATCATCAAGTCCAACTCCCTGCTCCTCTCAGGACTACCTGAAACTAAACCATATGACTAAAAACATCATCTAGATGTTTTTTGAAGTAGAAATAAAGTAATTTTATTGTGCTAAGAAAATATGCCCAGAATTCTTAAAGTACCTTTACAATGGGTTAATTTTAAGACTTTAAGTCCCAGAAGGAACTTAGCATGTGAACTTTAAATGTGAAATAAAACACACTTTGAGAATAAGGCTGCTGTCTTGAACTAGGTCATTGCCAGGCTGGTGGCAAACCGAACTGGAGAATGGCACGATGGGGAACAGCAAGTAAAAAAATTCAAAATGCCTACAGTCTTTCTTTCCAAGGGTAAACATACCATCCTTTGCACTTCACAAGAAATGGAGGACATGTCTAGAACAGCAGTTGCAGAAGAGGTTTTTCTCCAATGTCAATTATTGTGCCATTCATATGTTTTATTATACTACTAAGTAGAATACTAGCATTCTCTCTCATGTTATTTGCAACCAATTGCTCCTTTTCTTTTGCAAATAATTGTTCCTGTTCTTTTTTACAAATTCCTTGAGAGTTCTTCAGTGTTCCCATGCAAGGAGTGACAGCTTCATTGCTAGTACTTCATGTAGGAAACAGTCCTCGGTTACCAAACACCTGCACCAGACAAATACACCATGAGTTAAGCAGTATTTTTGCACCAGCATGATAGTCATAGCATCCATTGCTATATAACTATCTGTCTTACCGTAGAAACTACAGCCTATGTGTTTTGAATGCTAGGCTTTGTTTTGTGAAGGGGCTTTTTGCATTTATTTAAGCAGAAACTCAAGATACCTGACAAACGATATTAACCATCTGGCTTTAAGATGCACTAATTTCCCAGAAGACTGCTAGGAAAGTAACCTAACTACATCTCACATTTCAAAAAATGCAGAGCAGGACATCTGCCTAGCCTATTTTGTATCTGACAATGCAGTTACTCACATAAGAAGTTCATGTGCCTTATAATAATAATAGTAATAATAAGGAGACTTTAATAGGCTACGGTTTATGACTTGAATTTTGGTGTAAAAATTCATTATAGAACAAGAAAGATCTCTTTCATTGACCACTTTATTGTGTTTCTGCAAAGCTGAGTTTATCAAACTGATCCAATAATATATGACCCAAAAACTTCAGCCTTATAATTACCAAGTTGTTGGTCTAATCCTGGCTGTGGCAATGTTACAAAAAGGGTGTGAAGGCTTTGTAATCAAATTATTGACTGAACAAGCTTCTGAAGAAGTTATATGAAGAAATATTATTTTTATTAAAAGATTACTTGGGGATTTTGCAGCTGAACTGAAATGGACATAGACAAGACTTACTTAACAAAATTACTTAAACCATTAGGGACATAGAAAGTGACATAAAAAGCCTGACAAAAGATGGTACTTTACCCATGTGAATATAAATGGTGGAAAACATGATAGCATACATCAGCAAAAATAGATTAGATTTCACCTGCACAACAGTCATTCAAAGCCTGATTGATTGTCTGCCTGAAGAAGAAGGCTTGAGTCATTATTGTTTTAAGCTTGTTTTAAGTTGCAGGCATGCATTAGAAAAAATAAAACCTGTTTCTGTATTTCAGAAAGGAATACAATAGTGGGCCATGTCCCTCAGCCCTTCAGAGCCCTTCAATGTAGGACAAGACAAGTCTCCTGGCTAAGGCTAATGCTAGTACTGTGCTAGGGGACTTTTACACAAAAGCTCAAGGTGAAAACAGAAAGAACAATGCATTTAAAGGCTAGAAAATCACCAACACAGAGTAACATATGTTTCTCTATTATATATTATTGCGTTGAGATCACTGAGGCAAACAGCTCTAGGTCAAAGAAGCCAGAAAGGTCAGACAGATCCCAACAGCAGTTGAGCTGATCTCCTTAACCAGTCTATAAGCCTAGCCCAAAAGTACCTTATTCACAAAAGTCGTCATTGCTGAGAAAAGCACTTTACTGACACTGCTGTGACAGTGCAGCAAGAACATACGCATGTCTGAGAAAGGGTTAGTAGGACTGGGATCCAAGTAAGTCCCACTGACCATGTTCCTACTGCCAACTAAAAAAAGGTTGAGGAGCAATCCCTGGCACCAAGACCAAGTGGCAGTGACTAGCTCACAGCCCTGCTGCCAACACCTACATAAATCTGGTCTTAGAAAGAGCCAGCTGGAGTGGTCCAAAACAGAGCTAGGGTGAGAGGTAACAGTCACATAGGGATCCAGTGCTCAGGGTCATTCCTTCCACCACTTTTGTTTAACTGTATAGACATAGCCATCACCATAATATTCCATAGTGCAATATCTGGCTAAGCAATATGTGCTATTTGCTTTGCGGGCTTTGAAGATGGCCTTTAGACAACCAGTTCACCATCGCAAGCCGTGATGTACATCACACAACATTATCCCTCTTCAAAGAGAGGAGACTTCACTTATGACTAAAGTCTGATCTGAAAGCTTTTTTTCTTCTTAACTCTGATGTTCCCGTTCAACCTAATGTTGCATGGTACCTGTGAAGTGATGACATAAATTAATAATACTGTTCTGTGGCCATAGTCTGACTCCCAGCACACCATTTCCCCAGATCCTGCTATGCAGATAAAGGCATTTTGTTATTTATAGTTAGGCAAGTTCATCCACTTCTACAATTTGAATTAAGAATGGTCTAAATAATTAGACCATTACTGTTCCCCTAATGATCTAATCTGTTTCAAGTGTAAACACAAGAGGGAGAAAGCAGGTCAGTCTTGGTTTCATTGATTTTTAATGACAAAACATGAAATATCTTCTAACCTAGTTTGTCCTTTCTTTTTCAGATCAATAAGAAATCAGTAATAGCTTTACTTTTAGCAAACAGGGATTGTGTTCATTAAAACACTTTGCTGCTCCAACCTTGATCTTACCAAATACATTAAGAAGTAGGTCACCTGACAGGTCTTTTCTTTTTCTTTTTAATTGAAATCAATGAAGCTGACCCTGGCAGGTAAAACTAATTAGATCATTAAAGAAGTAGCAATATTTTTAATGATGAGATATCTTCTATTCAACTTGGAGTTCTTTCTAAAGGAAATGAGTTTGAATCCAAGGTATAGGAGAAGTTGTTCCTGAAGAAATTTCTTCTATGAACTTTGAGAAAAATACCACAGGACTTGAAATTCAGCCTTTCATGGTCATCGGCATTGCAAGAAAGCTGAATATGACTCTAGCACATCTCCTCTCCTGTACCAGAGGCAAATCCACAAACACAAGCAGATACTGTGCCTCCTGTATTTGGGAATTAATCCTCTTGTGACTGAAGTTAACTGCCTCACATCTATGGACCAGGCAGTCTGTTAGCTCAGTCTGTTACCCTCTTCAAAATGTCTTCTCAAGTCTCATGAAAAAACTGCAACTTCAGTAGGAGCTTTAGATTGAGTGAATCAACAGGTAATGCACAAAGCTGGTCATCACAGGGCAGTGGCTTGTTTTACATGTTAACAAAAATAGTCCAACAAATACCAACCCATCAAGAAAATTTGTATCAGTCACCTAAGTGATCGTTTAGATCTAGAGAAGATAACTGTGTGTCTGAAAATCATAACTAGGAGGATAGTTCTCAGATCTTGAGGCAATACATGAAATTCACTCAGATCACGAGACACTAGATAAAATTCAGCCATAATAAAAATTTACCTCCATGTCCTTAGGAAAATTTCCTGAGAAATAAGTGACATTATCCTTACCCAAAAAACTTTCAAGCAGTTCTATACAAGGGCTGAAAGGAACTGTGATGTTACCTTATACCACTGAATAACTGCAATAGCTTTCTGTCCATTCTGCTGCCCTGAAGGCATAAATGCATATAGCTCAATTCAATTTTATGCATAAAATGTAAGCAATCAACATCGTTTAATACATTTTTTGAAAATTAAGGGATTTTCACTATTTTTGAAAGGAGTCTGTAATTACACACTCACTTATGCAAAATTAGCTCATCTTGCAAGAGAGCAGTTATTAGTGGAATGAAAAGCATCATGTTAAGTAAACAGCTATAGTAACATCGGCACAAAACACAAACACATTTCAAAAATAAATAGTTATAAAAAATAGAATAAAATAAAGATAGCTTATGTCTAATTTTAGAAGTATATTCCTGTTATTAGTTACAAAACAAATAGCCACAATGTAGATAAGGCAAAGGAAAACACCAAAAAAAAAAAAGGCAGGAACATGTTCAAAGTGAATACATTAAAAATAAGCCAGAAGAAAAACTGTGAAAAATCAGTAGTAAGGTATTTATTATGAAAACGTTGCCAAATATAGCGTACATATTTATTCTGTCTTGAGTGATTGAAGAACAGCATCTATCTCAAGGAGCTATTTTGCTAGAGCAACATAATCAGCATGGGATTTAACAGCAGAATTCAGGTATCTGAAAGCAGGTACCTAGTGCCATAAAACCAAAGGCTGGGTGATATGGAATAGGACCTCTGAGAGTCTGTCACCTTTCTGGAGTGGCCCCTAGATGCCAGGTGGGATCCCCAGGGGCATTTCAAATGGCACCTGACACCTATGTGTGGGCAACTGAATCCAGTGCTGAAAGGTAACATTGAACACTTTGGGTGGGATTTGGCTTACAGTGCATAGTTTCTAAATATGAGCTGGGTGTCTAAGCTCCCATTTCGGTCCATGGAGACCTAGTCAAGGCAACTGGAGCCTCAAGAGTAGTTCAGCTCACCCTAAAGCAGACACCTGAATCTGGGTAGCTGAGTATCTCCCAGACTCTGCAGATTGCCTGGCCGTATGGATTAATGGATAGTGTGAAAAAAAGAGACTGCTTGCAAGGATTTGAAACTCTCTGCTGCACTGGGTTTTGTTACTTGGTATTATCGTCAAGTTTGTTTGGGAAAGGAAGATGTGGAGAACTGTATCTTTAGAAAGCCTTGACCTAGCCCAACTGGAAACGTGCAGTATCTAGAGGCTCATTAGCTCTCTGCTACAAAAGAACATAAACGTCCAGCTGAATCACACCCCAGAACTTCCTCTGGAGAAATGTGGTTGATGCTAGGGTGGAGCCAAGATAGCTAATTCAAAGCCCATGAAAGTACATCTGTGTTAGTAATCCAAAAGAGGAGAGAGAGAAATAAATCTCTAAATACTATACTTAAAATACCAGGCAAAGTTATGGCTCCCCATAAATATTTAATAAAAGGCATCAATAATAAATGCCTCTTCATTTCTACTCACATCTGAATCTGTAAGGTTTTATTTGGGAAAATTAAATCTACGTACTCCATGAAGGTGGATTGCTCCCTGGCGATTAGCGAACAAACTTGGCAGGCAGTGGTCACCGGGCCATGCCAGGGCTGGGAATGCTCTCTGATGTGTGAATCCTCTTACTTCTACAGGAAAGAAGAGCCTAAAATGTCAGGAGGCATATTAAATAGCAACTCTAATCCTTTCCTGGGGAACAAGCATGAAATTCCCACTGAAGTCAGAGTTGTGGGTATATTTGACTATCCAGGGGCTGAACGTGGCCCAAGACTCTCCCTAAGTTTTAACCAATGGTTATAAAAGACCTTATGCTTCAGAGTATAAAATGCAGCTCCTTAGACTTCTTCAAACTAGAGGCAGCTGCTATGCATTTAACCCGAAGGCTGGCTCTCAGAAATACAGTCATTTGTTTCCGTACAGCATTTCCTCCCCAGCTGCAATTTTGAAACTCCATCTCACTTGCCTACCACTTTTGGTGATATCTTGGACATGCAAGTGTTTCAACATCTCTCTCAGGCTCCAAAGTGCAGGTTTAGGCAATTCTAGGATTTGAATTTGGAATACGTGAGGCTAACGTGATGCTCTTTATTCAGAAACATTATCTGGTTTCAAAATGACTCAGAGTGCATCAAGCAGTTGCATTTCAGAGTCCCAATTTTAAATACAAATAAGTATTTAGACCACAATGTTGCCTATTATTTGCATTAACAATTAACATTTATTTATGGAAGCCATAGAAGACAAAACAAGTTAAAAGGCCCTTTATTCCAAGACAAGGCATTCATCTTTTTATTCTTCAAAATGGATTTTTGTTTTGTTTTGTTTCGCTATTTAAGGAATAGTGGAAAACTAATTTCTCAGTCTATGCCAACAGGAAATTATGACATTATATATTCCGGTTTATGAGGTACCCCAAGTTTGTCTCTTGTTTATGCTAGAGACAGGCACTGTGAGAAGTCTATGAAAACTCTGGAAATGATAATGAGAGGTCTGTGACTGCCTTTGCGCTGGAAGATAATTACCTGCTCCCTTCCCCAAGAACACTTGTGTAACAACCTGTAATGAACCATTCTCCACTTCTTCCTTTCAACATGCAGTTACTTTAAGATCTCTCTGACATGTAACGTTATTAAAGACATTGTCTGAAAGCGTGACCCTCATTAATCACCAATAGTTCTGATATGCCCAAAGAAAAAAAATACATTCAAAGACCTTTTTCACAGCCAGATAAAAGAAGTGCCTTCTTCTCTGATAGGCCCAGGCATCCTTAATCTAACTAGGGAAACAGCAAAAAAATAGTAATTGCTTCTGAATCACTCCTTTTCACATGAGCAGCTAATTTGGTTTTGACATACAGATGGTAAAAGACAAAGTTTGTATTCAATGGTATAAAAAAGAAACTGTCTTTGTTCATATTTCAGCCTGCTGCAATATTGATCTTAAAGGTATTGGGCACTAAAATGTTAACAGAAATTACTGAACATGCATTTTTTGTTCCTTCATATCAGCGTGTGTTGTGCTGCAGAGCTGCAGAATTCTTTCATTTGTCAGCTGAGTTAGATATATCATCTTTTACATGTGCTCATTCATTTTTCATCCTTACCAGTAACTTACGCTTTTACTGTCTGCAAAAGGTACAGCGTGGTAGAACTGGACAGCCTACTCATAATGTGAACATACATTAAATAAGCTGTCCCATGCACTGCAAATGCAGCCCATCACTACTCTACCGCAGAGGATTTTGATATGTAAAGATTGATGCATATTTTAACCTTAAATGTAAGTTTCAGTCACTGCAGAATCAGGCCAAAAGCCTGATTCTGATCTAGGGCTAGCATTAGGTGGTGTAGATAAGCACCCATTTCAGAAGAAATTGAAGCCACCAACTTCATTGCAAATGTTAATCCAGGCAAAATGATAAGATGGAAAGCAGTTCATGGTGCCATTGAATATAGCATTGCTTACACTAAACAAAGCGCCTCAACCTTTGCTAGAGAGTTTACTGAAAACTCTTGACAGTTTGAATCCTGAAAATATTAGGAGACATTCCCAAGCAAAATGACTCTCAGGAACCAGGCTTGGCACAGCTGCCATGGCAAAACAAACAGTAAAGCAAAGCACAAGAATGACTGGTTTTCAGTTTTGTCTCAAGTTGTGCCTTGAAACACCTGGTAGGATTTCTGGATCTGCCACCCCCAGTAAAAAAAAGTTAAAACAAGGGAAGAAGAGTCTGGTAGTTCCAGCACTGTTTCTCCTTGTTTCCATAGTAGTTGCTGCAGCAGACTGGGACATTGTCTCACAGTCTTACCACCTCCTCCTGGTCTCACAAAAATGGTCAATGCCCACCTGAGACCCAGCTTCCCCAGATCTTCCTGAGAGCCAGGGTCCATACCGTGCCCCAATACTTGGGCATTCTTATATAAGCAGGCATCATTGAACCTTTGCTGTCTTCGGGTTTAAGTGCATACACATGAAGCTATATTTCAATATCTGTCTCAGAGATACAGCATCAGTTCGGCAGCTAACTGAATGGCACTTGCAGTTTCAGACTGCAATAAAAGCAGGCTGTTTTTATATACAGACAGCCTGAGCCTGTAGACTCTTAAAGTCCTGGCACCACTGGCACTGGTGATGTTCTTAATAGGAGAGCAGAGTCTAGAGGGATAAAAATAAGTAGCTTTTGATTCTGAGAGATTTAATAGAAACAGACTTGTCTGCTGTGAAAAATTCAAAGGGTGAAAATTTGTTTTGAAATCCCAGCCCCATGGAAATCCACATTTTCCATTAACTTGAATAAAGTCTCAGTTTTGTTGCTGGAACTTACCTCAGCTGTTTCTCTCCTTGGCTCACCCAGAGAAATTTCTTCATCAGAGATGTCCACGCTTCCCATGATACAACTAGAGGTTTTACCCCTGGGGCAAGCCCAGGGTCCCTCTTTATCCTCATCGTATGTAACCACTGCTGGTTGCTGTCAAAGACAGAGTACAGGACGAGACAGCCCTTTTGTCTGAACGAAATGTCCCTGTGTTCTTAGAAGACGAAAATGTTGCATGTTCTTTAAACACACCATTAACTACAGGAATAGTTATCTTGCATCAGCACAGATGGATTACCCTTGTCCCAGCGATTTTAATCACGCTGCAAAGTCACAATCAATTTAATGGGCCTTCGCTGGTGCTCTGCTTTTTCATGTTATCTTGTTAGATCTGCGGACATCTCCTGTGGTTCTTGATGCTACATTATACTGACCTACTCTGATGTTTTCACTGAGGATGGTTTGGGAACTTGTTTGTCTTTCTAGACTCACAGAGGGAATTGTAGGACAGCATTAGTGGACCATTAGCTCTTGAGAGTGACTTAGCCAATATAAATGGAAGTGGCATCTGAGCCTAACTGGGCAGATTAACCTAACTATGAAGCATCAGCACACTTAGGTGAGAGCTAAGCATGGGAGGATGTTAGCATCCAACAACTTAAACTGGCACTGAGCACTCATAAGGTACTAATAGTTTGAAAAATGGGAACGGAAGGGAATCTATTTTCTCCTCTAGGCAGGAAACACAGCACTGGAAGGAAACACATGGGTCACAGTGACAAAACCCTCAGCCATCAGAGGCACCCACACCATCCAATCCTTTTACTGCTCTGGTCCATCTAAAAAGTAATTAGCTTGCTCCCATCATTCTTACTGGAAGGTTGTTATAGGCCGTCATTGCTTCTGATTTCCAGACTACGTTTATTCATAGCCCCTGAATACACGGGAATGAAAATGCCAGCGCTGAGAGTTGTGACTGCTAGCAGCTTGGAAACACAAGGTCTTTTGCTTGTATCTGGGGAGCCATTGGCAGATCCACGTCATCGTCTGCAAGCAAAACATCTCACATACGGCATGGATGATAAAGTCAGTGACATGCCTCGTGCCTGATCTCCAGAGATGTACATGGAGGCACATATGCTGAAAAGCGCATGAGTTGAGGAGTCTTGCTAGAAGCGTTTAACTGCAGCTGAAACCCAGAGCATGTTTTATCAGAGAATGAATAAAGCAAACCACTTGCTCAGGGGCTGTCTCTCCTTCAGCTGTTTTGCACGAACAGAAACTCATCAGCCAGGACAACAGTCTGACAGTTCTCTCTTCTGCCAGGTCTAACACATCAGGGCTGCAGAAGGGGAAAAAGGCAGGGGGCTGCACCACTGAGCTCACCATGAAGAGCTAAGAAGCAGCGACGCCAGCCCTGGTGCATCATTTCTCAGATTGCTGTTTTGGTCTTTGGAAAATGTTAAGAGCTGGAGCTTTCCCAAAGGTTTGCTGCAGTTTAAAAAAAGACTAGACCTCTGGGCAAAAAGGAAGGGATTGCAGGAATATTCCAGTTTTCTCTCTCAGCTAGGACTGGAAGGTTAGTTGTTACTCATTTGATCTGAATACCATTTCTCAGGAAGAGAAGTGAAAAGGGAAGATGTATTTCCTCATGCAGCCCCTGCAAGTAGGCAGCTGTGCAGACAGGAATGCAAAAGTCAGGGACAACAAAGCATTCAGGCAAGAGGGAGCCTGACCTGTGAAGGGGCAGAAGTGGAGTCCCAAACCTACTTTCCACTTTGTGCCTGTATTAGTCATTAGGTCATCTCTGGACAAAATCAGGGATAATACCCTGGTATCGGAGCATGAGCCCAAGTTCACCCCTTTGCAGTTCCCTAACCAGGAGCTGGGTGAGGGATGGCTGCCTGTCTCCTTATGCCCAGGCTTCTGAGCGAGCTCAAGCCCCCACACATGGGTGCCAAAAAACGCTGAACCCATTCAAATGAATGGTAGTGCCCAGCAGTGGGGCTCCCAGGAAAAGGAAACCAGGTTTGAGCCTGGGAGAGAGGCAGAGTTACACTCGTACCGGGACAAAGCCAAGCGCTCCACAGGGACATCGAGAGCACTGAGGTGTGGCGAGGACGCCCTGGGAGGCATCCAACCCTCAAAGGCTGTTGAGTTTTCTACTTTTTCAGTAAGCCTAAAGTGGTTTGTTCATTTCTTACCCTCTTCACTCTTCATTCACCTGAATGGCCCTAACTGTTCAATTTGCTGAAAAAAATGAAAAGCTCAAACCAAGCATTTACCTTATGCTGCCACCTGATGTGATATAATGTGACATATGGTGCCAGCTGCAGTCACAGCCTATATCCTAAAATAGCTTAATATAATATGTCATGACATGGAATAATAGGAAATGATGCATAACAAATTAATACCTAAAAAAGCAGTAGTAGCTGGATGTTCAATCCCTTCTTCAATAGTTCTCATAGCACGCTTGTTGGAACAGTTTCCCATGTTCAACATTAACAGACACTGCACACGACTCCCTTTGCAGTACACTAGACCATTGCAAATCCCTTAGCTTTGCACCACAAATCCAGGGCTTCTGGAGCTTTTACTTTTTAATTGGTGAGATACAGTGTGAACCTCTTACTGAGCATTTTCACAGTTTACTGCATGTGGTAGACAGCACCGGTACAACAGCTTTGATTTTGGTACGGACGTTTCAAAGGCCACCAGGTTCAGTGGTCCTGCTTGGTTTCAGGGACTTAATGTGAAGAGCTGCCCTTGCATTTCTTAGCCCAAGGCATGTTTCAGGGGCACTTGAAGTGTCTGCATAATAAGGGTGAGCTCTGCTTTGCTTTTTTTTTCAATTTATTTTTTGGTCTGTGTAGACTTGGCGTATGGAGGGTAGTTTTTAGAGATACAATGCTTTAAAGGGTATATAAGACAAGTAAAGTATCTGTCATGACACTGACATTTTCCCATTTCACACATTTCACCTGGGTCAGCTGGACAGCACAGAAGGGAGCAAGGAGCATAGAATTATGCTTACCATACAATGAAACGAGCTGCTATAAGATTTTGGGGGGAAGATAAAGCGCTTTATATGTGCACCAAAACCAATAACCAATTCCATAACCAATTGCTTTTTCAGGCAAAAAAAGTCTTTGTACAATTGCAGAAGTGAACCTACTGTTTCAAACTTTAATGGATGAACTGCACTCAATCAACTGTTACTACAGGAATGATAGGACATATGTTGCAGCAAGCAGTCTGTGGTCTTAGGTGGTTTACTTTGGTTTAGATCAGATGAACTACACGTATTTTTTCCTGCTGAACCACCCTGCGTTGGTTGTTTAAAGTTCAGAGGTCAAAACTGCATTATTCATTCCAAGCTATTTTAATAAAGAAACATTTTCAGACGAGTTTTTTTATATAAATGTGTAAATATACACATATTCCATTGAATAAATATGAAAAATAAACATGTTTCTGCAGATGCAAATAGAATCATTGTGGAAATTTATTCTTCAGATCTCTTTTTTTCCATCGTGTGTTTCAGATGATCTGGAGTACAGAGTCATATACCTCCATCATCAGAGGGCTTTGAAACTTTGCTATCGACAATCACATTAGTTGCCAAGAAGGAACACATCCAGGCTTTAGAGCCATGTTTATTTCCCACAAGGCCTTTAATCTCCTTAATAAGACTTTGAATCTCTCTGATATTTAGAGAAGTGGAGAAGCCGGTTAACTTGGATTGCATTCACTTTTATGGACTACCTTAGCTTTTTCATATACTGATTATTTCCTAGCATTACTTTGTAGAGTCACAGATATTATTCACACTGGCATTACTAATATTATGTTCTTAAATTTCTCTCCTACGTCTGGCGTATTTGTATGAGAATCTTGCATCCAGAAGTGCCATCTGTTCGAGTTACGTGTATAGCACGTGTCGGCCTCTGGAGTTCAGGGCAATGAAGATTCCCACATGCTCTGAAACACCAATCTCTAAGTCAGTCCTGCTAAGACACACTGTGACTGGCTTTAAGCCATACATGCAAATATATGCATAACTAGACTTAGCAAGTTAGCCTTGAAGAGGAAGGAGAAAAAGGAACCGCTATTTCATTCCATGCAATGTACAAGGATTGTGGCAAACGCATCAGTTATCGTAAACCTTCACGCTCTAAGCATTTTTCTATATAAAAGCCTAGCTGAAAACAGGAAAATCGTGGAATCTGCCTAATCCTTTTATGGAATTTTGCTTTCAGTTTTGGGAACAGGACTACAGATTCTGGATCTTTTCCTACAGCACTTGAGAGCTACTGTGTCTATAAAAGTGAGAACAAAACAAAACAAAACTTACTGACAATCAAACATAATACAGCCTTTCTATGAAAATGCTCTATCTACTGTTCATTACCTGACACTTGAACAGGCTTCATCCACCAAAGGTCAGGCCAAAATATTAAGAAATAAAATGGTATCTAAGTCAGCTGCAGAATGATGAAGACAAATTGGGAATTGGTGGCTTTGTCAAGTACTTCAGAAAAATGCTACCAGCCGACGCATTGAACTTTCTACTTCATACCTTCAAGGATAACAAATAGCCTGTCACGTTAGCTCCTGCAATGTAATTAGCGTTAATAGCTACTTAAAGTAAGCAATTACTTTCAAAGCGTGATGGATGCAAGTATAGTTTCTTAACAATAACAACCAAGAGTTGCTATCTAAAACCACAGCAATTCATCTTGAATGACTCGTGTAATATTACTTCTACTCTTCCACCAGTACAGGATGCTGATTCAACCCCAACAATGCCTTTGCTTTCACAAAAATAAAGTCTTCGGAGGAATTTTCCAAAACAAATATTCTTAATCCTCCTCATAACGTGAAACAGAATGTCAATACAATCACACAAAAAGTTTGAAATGTATAGATTTAATTCTCACTCTGTGGAAAACTTTGGTCTTTGCACATTTCCTCTCATAAATATAAATATTTGTGACAACCTTGGGAAATCAACTTTCCTTTGGGAATTACAGTTGACTTCTAGTATACATGTCTTGGCAGAGATGCTAAATAAGGGTTTAAAATCATACAACAATTCAGCAAAAGTATAACCTTTATTTTTCATTACAAATTTAGAAACATTTGCATTGCATTTTCCAGTGGTTTCAAGCTTAGCTCTTAAAGCAAAAAAAAATTGACTATACTGCATCCAAAAGTAATCAGTCTTTAACAGCATGAAAGAGATACTGATAATAAAGCTTAAAGACATAATAGAATATTTTCTGCAATATTCGGAACTGCTTTTTTAAAGTAAAAAGATCTGCAATGTACACAGGTATACCCAGCCTAAAGCATCCAAACCCACTGGAACAAATAATTTCCTGTTGAGAAAATAGCAAAAACTCTATCTGTAATATGTACACACAGGGTGGGAATGTCTTGGTTGCAGTTGCATTTCAGAAGGATCACTTAGAAGACAAGAACCACCCATGGAAAAGAGTAGTGAAATACTGATACTATCAAACATTAATCTATAGTGAAGTTTAAGAAGCAGTAGATGGAAACTATGCTAGAAGATAGGAGTCATTAACTGGAATAGGAAATTTATCCTTTTCATAGGGTAGAGAATCTCTATGGGCATTCAGTCACTTCATATATTCTTTAGATATAAATTCTGTGGGTTCTTTGAGTTCAAACGCTCAGAACCTCAGAAGACCTCAAATTGTACGGTTGCCTCACTGAATTACAAACTGAAGAAGACATACAAACTCTTGCAATACAAATAAAATGCAGGGATCTCTATTTTCCCATGAGGTGAATACCTGGTATCTTAATGACACTGGAAGAGCAGCGGTAGCTTAAGACAGTGCCCTTATTCTGTTTACTTTGCTGTTTTCTCTGTCTGGTGGATAGAACCTGAATGGACCAAAGGTTGGTGGGAGGCTAACAGAGTTTAATGTTTTCCATGCTTTTTGCTTAGTGGTTTACATATCTTTCCCATTCTTTTTGATTATTTTTCATAATATCTTAAATCATTTATTTATATAATTAGTATATAATTAATCTAAAAATTCCATATATTCATATGAAGGTAAGTGCAAAGCACTTTGGAATAAATTTATGAAATGTGCTTGTAAAAGTATGTCTAACACATTCAACAAAAAAAAAGAAGGTAAGCATAGTGTAATCTTTCTGATAATAATCCTCTTATTCCCCAGACTCCTTGTGTTTGAGTAACCAAAGACAAGATTTTGAACAGTCTGTCACGCACATAATGTTACAATATACTAGAGAATCAAAAGAGAGAGAATTTAATCTTTTTATTACCATGGAAAAACCTGCTGATGCTCCCAAAGAGGCTCTGCAAGGAAACAGTAAGCAATTGGCAGAGGGTCCCTACCCCAGTGAAGTATCCTCTTTACGCCCATCCTTTCTTCTGTGCCAGAACACACCAGACTGAACCTTGAAGCCAATAGAGTAACATCAAGAATAAATTGTGTCCTTTGTCTTCAAATATTCGCTGGTGTCACATGCACATCATCTGCATTTCTCTCAAAGCACGCTGTCCAACTTGCTCCAAGCACTGCAACCTCCAAAGCCTCAGTGTCGCATTTTGAAAAGCTGTTCTGCATCTGGGCAAGTCATATTTGCAGTGATCTACTACATCTGCCATTGGTAAGGCCACAGACATGCCTGGCGTTGGCTGTAATGTTCATTGCGCTGAGATAGCCCTACGCACAAAGTGAGGTTTGATTCTCTTGCATGGGCGCTTGACGGCAAGATTAAAAACTATGCAGCTATAAAGTCACTACAGTTCTCCCTCCTGCAAAAGCGTATGCCCATTAGTGATCATACTGACATGAGAGGTTTCACAGGAACTCCTGAATGTTCTGAGCTAATGCGCTCTGATAATGAGATGGTTTTTATTATGTTGAAAGCTGTATAAAAACTTTATAAAAATTTGACTTTCTAATTTCTAAATATTTTGAACTCTGTGATTTCTGTAATTTTTAGTGTCTCAGACCATATTCTTTTTTGTTGTGTATGTCACTATAACGTGCATCTTGTTCACAACTGCAGAGCATCACTGACTCATGTTCAGTACGTAAGTCTCTAGAACCCGAGGTCATTTTCTACATCAGTTTTTCCCATCTTGCCTTTATTCAGTCCAACATCTTGCTCCATCTTGCATTTATTCAAATGAATATTCCTACCAAAATATGGAACAATTTCTTTAAGTTTTAGAAGCATTACAATTTTCACATTCAGCTTCATCATATATTTTCTGGGACTTTTCCTTAGTTTGTCAAGATACTTTGGATTTCTAATGCTATCCTTCAGTGTGACTTCTGTACCTGCAAAGTATACTCTTTGTCTTTCATTCAAGTTGTCAATGAAAATACTGAACAGTATGAAACCACTGAAGAACCTTACTCTGCAGGGTCCCCTGGTGTGACCATGAATGACCGATAAGCTTTCTCTCAATACGGCACTCTCTGCAGTTCTGCTTTCACTTTACAGTAGTTTCAGCTAATTCAGATTTCCTTAGTTTCTTTATGAAACTATTAAGAGAATATGATATGACAGTGTCAGAGATCTTCCTAAAGTCATGATAACGTTCTGTTTGCTGCTTGTTGCCAACAACAAAGTTAAACTGGCTGGCCTGCTTTTTTGAAGATAGACATGATGTTTGTTCATCTGTCAGAGCTTCCTCAGCCTCCAGGAGTTCTCAGAAATAGTTACTACTCAGGTTGCCTCAGCCAAGTTTGCTACTGCTGCAGTTCTATTACCTTATCATGAGATGTTGAGTGCTCTCAGTGAAACAAAACATGTTTTGCATTTCCTAGCTTTAAACTAGCTGTCCATAGTCAGACAAGAAGCAGCCAGCAGAGCTACAGACTGCATTGGGCAATCCACCCTCAAACCCAGAGAAATAAATGAGCTCAGAGGACCTGTTGAGGTGTAAGGGTGTGCAAAATCCATAAGCTGAGAGAACATACACTAGAGCCAGTAGGAGTATTTCACAGATGCGTCTGCTGGCATAAGAAAAACATCTGCCATTCAGTAGAGGTCTCTTCTGTACCTTTCTAGATTTATTAATTACACAGTTCACTACTTTACCTGCCCACAAAGTTGCCTTGCAACTTTGAACAGTCTAAAGCAAGCAACTGAAACTGCTGAAAACTTCAGGTCTGGCAACATTATAGGTCAGTTCCCAGTAACAGTCAACTTTTGCAGCCCACTTCTCAAGGTATTTACTAGAACAAAACTTAGAAATTTTGAAATTTCCTGCTGAATGGCAATCTTGGGGAGAAACGAATCAGAAGACAAAAAAAGCAAAATGTTTCGGGGGGGTTTTTCTCTCAAATGAGACAGATCGTTCATCCAAGAAGCTATTCCTGTGGAGATACAGGCAGTCCAGGCATCTTCCACCACAGACTGGGGAGCCTGAAAGTCCAAAGACCTCTACAAATTTCCAAAGATGCTGAAGTCAGAAACTCTGAGCCTAGAGCTTCCATCATACTATGAGGGTGGCAGTTTTTCAGCTGGATATCAGCAAGTACTAAAACACCCACTTAAAATCCAAATTATTAATGCTTCTTCAGTTGCCAGATAACCTGCCACAGAGCCTCCAACAGTGCTCTTAGTGAGCTACCAGGAAACCAGGCAGAAATGGCAAGCACTACCCATTCTTCAGCAGTTTAGTGAAACCACTCCAGCTCTGCAAAAGAAGTCACTTTCTACAGATTACTGCATGCAGCATTCCCATAATAAGTAAAAGATATATGCAGTCCACCTGCCCATCACCAAAGCTGCCAGCAATCCAGACGAGGAACAGCCCCTGAGCAGTACTTCCTCCTATCCACTCAGCTGCTGCAGTGCCAGGACTTCAGAATGAAGAGGCAAGATGCGATCTATTGTCTCAATGACAGCTAACCTGTAAATTAAAATGAATTTAATATTTGAATTTTTGGTTGCTAATTCCAAAACCAAATTTCTGTTTGATACAGCCATTCCTGTCAGGAATTAATTTGGATCCAAAGCTCTGACAAACAACATGACAAATCCCTCCCTTGTAGCCTCTTAATCTCCACTTCCCGATTTCTACAGATGACACATAAGTATAGTATAGGTACTCGATGAACAAAAAGGCTCCAACACCTTGAAGCAGCTTTGGCAGCTGAAAAGGTCTCATCATGGCTCTTACGGCATGTTGAGCTCCTGTTTAGCAGGTAATGATGCTTTAAAACTTTCTCTTTTGGCAATCTTTAGAGAACTCCTTTTGAATTTTGGACTTCTACACTATTCCTTCTACCCGTAAACCTGCCAAGCTCTATGAAATCTTTAGCTCCTTGCTTTTTTTATATTATTCCCGCCTAAAAGCATTTAGAGAGTGAGCCAAATGCATAATAATGTACATGGGCATTTTCTGACAATGTGTGATGACACCTTTATACCACTGTACCTTAGCAGACAGTGAAGGCATTAACTCAAAATAACAGTGTGAGCACAGAACCTCAACACTAAAAAAATGAGAAGTGCTATCAGATTTTTCTCAGTTGCTCACATATCACAGACATTATCTGTTACTGTCTTGATTCAGTACTGAACTCTTCCAATAACAAATTGCTGTGAGACTTTAGTGTCTTTCATGGCAAGCCATTCTAATGCCAATTTCCTCAGACACTTACTGGCAGCAGACTTGGATAATGCCCTACATACTCTACTGCAACAGCCTTCCAAGGCACTTGCATCGGTTGGAAACAGTAACACAGACTTAGAGGACCCAGAATGCATTAAGGGTTTGAAATAAGTCATATTATGGAGACAACAAGCAACGTAATGCTTTAACCCGATGTTTAGTCTGCTATGCTATGAACCGTCATCGCTAGCAGCAGAGGTAGCACAAAGCACGAGGACTTGGGGGTTTGATCCAGATCTCAATTTGAAGCCAAATTTGAAGCCAAGCCCAAACGACATTTGTGTTCAGACAGTGCTGAAACCATCTAACTGTTCCAGAGCGTCTCACTTAAAAGTATGGAGGTATCTCGAGGGTTCTCAGAGCGGAGGCCTTCTGCCATCTTACATCTTAGGAAACTAGAAAGAGCTGCTATTCCTGCTGAGATCTTTGTCATCTGGAGAAAAAAACACAGAAAGAACAACTCATATAATTTCCAGAGCATCTAAAACCATATCCTTTAGAACCATGTCTCTTCCTTTCCCCAGACATTATTCCTTCTATTTGCCCAGAAATTTTGCCAAAGTAGATTTTAAAACCTATATGTATTTAAAACCTATATATATGTATATACACATATATATAGATATATATAAGCCTGATGTTCTCAATGGGAATGTTTCCTGTCATCAACTATAGGTGTCTAGTGCCATTTTAGATACCCTGGAGTATCCCATATGTCCTCCATGGATCTCCCGTGTGTCCTATGCTACATCCACCAGCCCTTTTGAATGTCTCGCACATGCTGGACCATGTGAAATGGTCCTAGGCACCTACATGAAGGCATCTGATTTGCATCATGGATGTCTGATGCGATAAATGCTTCCAAGCAATTTTCAGGAAACATTATGTTTATTCTACACAAGGTGTGTGCAGTAGTTTTGCTGCAAGGATGGACATGCTGCACGTGTGCTGTCCAGTTGACGTGTGAGTCCCAGGGTCTCTGAAGACTTGTTTCTTGCACATCATTAGCCATAGCCTAGCCATACAGATTTCTATTTAGAAAATTCCTGAACAGAAGCATGGAGTCTTAGTACATGGGAATAAGCCTACAGAGATGACTTAAATTACCCTATACATATGGCCAATGACAAAAGATTACAAAGAAAAGTACTGAATGTTTCTCATGTGACTTTCACAGCAATTCACTCCACTAGTCAATAACGAGTTTGTTTTCAGAGAGAGCACTGGTCAAAATTTACATTAGAAAAGATAATTTAACTAGAATAAAATCAATGGAGGAAGGAATATGTCAATTAAAAAAATCTGATGGTGAAAAACATGTAAATTAATTTGAATAATTTCCATTTTCCATTACTTTTTTATGTTAGCATATTGTTTCAAATATTAAAATCAAGTTTGCCTTGTGTTGGTTCACTTTGCTTAGCTATATAAAATATGCAAACTAGCATTCTATTATGTTACAATTATATAACATATTTTATTTTATAATATCTTGATGTTATCTGAATGAAACAATTAAATGGTTCTGAATCATTTTTCTCATTCTGTGGGAAGCTGGTAAGTGATTTTTTTTGTTTGATTGTGAATTAGGACAAATTTGAAAGTGTCAAGACTTTCCACAAGCTAAAATTCTAATCTTTACTAGCTCCAGTGAGAGGAGAGGAGAGGAGAGGAGAGGGGAGGAGAGGGGAGGAGAGGGGAGGAGAGGGGAGGAGAGGGGAGGAGAGGGGAGGAGAGGGGAGGAGAGGGGAGGAGAGGGGAGGAGAGGGGAGGAGAGGGGAGGAGAGGGGAGGAGAGGGGAGGAGGTGTGCAAGTCTGGGCACACAGTAAGTATGAATTATGGTATTTCCATCCAACTCAAATGCTTATTCATTCAACACAGGTGAGCCAAAATCATGACTGAAATATCATTTCTACTTTTGTTTACATTCTTTCAATAGCTATTTACATGGCTGGAGAGTAGCTGCTTATACATGTATACACATTTCCTATTTATATTCATTCCTATAATTGCTTATAAGGTTTGCAAATTCTTTATTATAAGTATCTTTTTTCTACAAGCTTTGTTCTTAATTTCATGCAAGTATATGACATTTGCAAATCTACAGAAGCTTCCACGTAAAAGCAACTGCCTTGGTTTTAGATCTTTTTTATCCTTACTTAGACATTCTGGGCTTCTCTCTTCTATCCAAAAAAACAGCAGCATAGGTCTGTGGAGAGAGTAAACAACATCATTCTGTTAATTTTAGAAGATCCTGAGGATCTTAACTTCCATGGCTTATGCAGAATACTAGCTGGGATAAACTCAGTGTCATTCTTACACGATGGATAATTAGACTGAAAACTGTGAAATAATCAACGTGGCTTTAACAATATTTCAATTTTTCAAAATAAAAACAATCACCACAATAGAATAAAATATATCATGCTAATACATAATTGTAAGCACTGTTATTCAATACTGATATTTATTCCTTGGCTGTAGAAGATTAGGGCCTTCTCTCAAAAGCTATTGTGAGGGTAATTTCCTTTGTACAGAGAAAAAGCCTTTCTTTTACAAAATAATCTTAAGAGGAAAAGAAGGACAAGATATATTTGAGTATCATCCTGAGGTGAAGCCAGGATATCACCCATGTATGTATCCATACACAAATGGAGAAGCACTCCCAGTTCTCACCATTTAGATGCAGCCTAGCTGCTCAAAAGATAAATAAATAAATATAACCTCTAAACTACCATGGGGAGGCAATTGCTCAGATGTGTTAAAAATAGCTTCCTGACTTCTCTCCTGTCAAAGCAGATTTGTTTATAAGGACGTGAGACACAAGCATGCAATGAAACACAATCTAGATAATCCATTTATTTGTTTAGGCAATTATTTGAACAGTCTAAATGAATAATCCTAATATAAGGAGTTTCCTAAAAAGACTTTTTCCAAGTGATCAGTGGATAAAAGGATGCCTACTCTTACAGCACCCTTTAAAGAAGGTTGGAGAGACTTTAACCCTGGTAGGAAAATCAGGTACCGGTGACATCCCTGAAGGTAAAAGTGACCTGTGTAAAGAGAAATGATACTTTATTAATTCCTTCCTTACCTCTTCTTCATGAAACAAGGTGCACCATGTGATAGGATATCTCTAAATGACAGGAGTAGAGAATAAAAGCTGATAATAAAATTAACATACAGGAATTCTGGCTCCCCTCCCATATATCCCACCTAACTTACCAATAGTAATTAACAATGAAAATTAGGCACACGCTTGGTTTCCATGAGGTGATAGGCAATGTGTTTGCTGACCGTCTCTGTACAGTTAGAGGTACTAGAGGATCGTGCCACTGAGTGTCAGTGAGCTTGTGTCTAGAATTCTCTATATAAAAATTTTCATAAGGATTTCTATTCAGCTGACATCTCAATAATAAAACCATCAGCTGAATACTTTAGAGTCTGATTTCAAACTGAAATGCACACCACCACTGCCAGTATATTTATTCAGCATTAATAATGGCTTTTCTGATTTATGTTTCTGTTGATAAAGTAGAGCAAATACACAGTACCCATCTCCTCCTGATAAGAATACAGAAATATCAGGATGTGATTTTGTAAACAGATTATTTTTAAAGAGCATTTGTACCTAGAGCTGGTAAACAATATCTGATACCAAAAGCACCAAGAAGAGATATAAAGAAAAGCTTTTTAAAAAGAGAAGAAAACTCAGAAGAGTTTAGACACTTAAGTGACATCAGTCCTCTCTAAATTTGTGACGGGCATGAGCTAAAACAGACAGTCACATGTCTAATTAGTTATTTTCACACTCCTTTAGCTAAATATTGGATTTGGACAAATATCCGCAGTATTTGTACTGGAATCTGCATCCTAATGCAAGAGTCCTTGTGTTCTGGATAATATACACTATTGTTCCCGATGTTAAATGCCATCCAGTAGTTTCTAGAAATAAGTAAGCTTAATTTATGAGTGTGAAGGTATTGAAAAGATAAACAACTGTCCTCAGTCCTCCTGTGCAATATAGGTATTTCATTCCCACAAAAGTAAAGGCAGCCTTCTCTCTCCCCTCCCCTCCCCTCCCCTCCCCTCTCCCCTCCTTTTCCATTACTCTGAACCCCTGGATTCAAGAAACATTTCAGCATATGCTTCAACACACTCTTATCTGAGGACAATACCTTAAGGACAGTAGCTCAGGCTAACATCTGCAGCTGTGCTCTTGTTACAGCTTCTTAAGACAGGAACCCACCACACACGCATAGGGATCTCCCATAGTTTCCGGGTGCCAACTATTTCTTTGTCAGAGATAATCTAATTGGTAAATACCTAATTAACAGAACAGTTGTTGTGGTAAATACCTAATTAACAGAACAGTTGTTGTCAGCCGGTATCTAGAGCAGTTGCTTCTGTTGCAGATCCCAAGAAGGGCTCGTGCCCCAGACAGCTTGTTCTGCTCTGACAGCTAATCTAGTACCGCGTGCTGGTAGCAGTGCAGTGGTACTACCTACAACCTTCGCCCTGCCTGTATCCTTAGGCCATCACAGCTAAATACTGCAAACATTTGCTAGGAAATCATGAATATGCCATTTGCAGAGCACATGCAACAAATCCAAAGCTTTGGGGATGTGTCTACGCTACCCTATAGATGGTCTGTGCATGGACAGTGAGCCTGTGCTTTCAGGACATGGGGATTTAACCTCCAACAGCTCACACATTATGCCCAGAGGTTGTCTGATGTTTACTGCAAGTGTTAGCTTTGCTGCCCTTGCAGAGCACAGTCATCTGGCACCTGTGCTTAGGGTGTGTCTGGAGCTACCAGATACATGCCAGTCTGGACAAATATACAGATTCCTCCAAATTCCTGCCTGAAAAAAGGAGGATAGGCCTTCAGTGCTCAAAAGTTAAGTGTCAACTCTGAGGCTTGCCATGAGCTATGAGTTTTCCATGAGTGTTTGAGAGAGAAACAAACACAAGTGTCTTTGGTTCATCCAGCTAGCCCTTAGAGAGCCAAGGGGATGACCACCTCATCCAGACTGGATGAGGTGGATGATACTCCTGAGTATCATACTCAGATACGGATGATACTCCTCGAGTATCATACTCCAGGAGTATGATACTCAAGCTGGATGATACTCCTTGAGTGTCATACTCAAGGAGTACACAAAGACAAGGTAAAGTAAAACAGACATCAGCATTTGACAGTCCATATCTGGGTCCATACTACAGTGAGTGAGATCTGAAATGTGACTTCCCAGTCTCACCCCTCTAAACTACAGTAGCCCTCCTAGAAAACGGAGATGTCCTACTGTGTTTATGGCCATTTACAGACAGAGCCAGGAGCAATACAGACACTTGCAAACCCTGAGAAGCCTGTTTTCTCTGGTCAGCTTTCAGTTAAGACAACTGCCCTGGCTCCTCTGGAGAAGAGGATCGCTGTACTGGGCCAGTAAGGTAACGCACACCATGGGCTGCTGGCAGGAGGTGAGCTCTGCTGTCCAAAAGGCACAGAAGTTTTCCACTTTCCCAGTCACAACACTCAAGGCAGAAAAAAACACCTGGAGGCAAGAGGCTATTCAGCTGGTCCCTGAGCAGTGGCAAGATGCCCACGTACAGGGTGGTGGCAGGCTGAAAGCAAGAAGCAGCCACCTAAGCCACAGGCCATGCAGCAGCCTACAATTAACATTTACACAGCTCTCAAGTGCTTTGCAAATGTATTTTATCCCTACTTAACCCCTCTTCAGCTCCATTTCCCCACGGGTACTCAACAAGTCAGTGGCTGAGCTGGAAAATGTATTTCTTGTTGGCTTCAGTCTTTGCCAGGAACACAGGTGCTACTTTAGTAGTTCCCTGTAGATGCTCTTCATGCCTAGCAACAACAAACTGAATTTTTCTGACAGCAGATTAATTATAGGGGGTTCCAAGTAATAGAAAAGGTAAGTGTGAAGTGCCAGGCTTCAGATTTTAAGGCAAAAGTATAATCTGTGTTTGCCTGCATTTTCTTTTCCCTGCCATCAGTACCAGTTTATTCCTACTGTCTCTTCAGCTAACGAAGTGAGAGTTCAACCTGATTTTACTCAGCCACCCTGGGGAACGCGTTCCTGCCAGCAGCATTCAGCTAAACCCTGTTAAAAACATAGAAAATCAGTGAGGCTTCTTCATACTCCACCAGGACAAAATTTGGTTAAACTTCTTCCTTTCCTCTAGTGACTCTGATGCCCTTTTCAGCAAGCATCATTATGCAGGAGAAGCACTTGTCTGAAAGGCTCTGATACAACATGGGCATTTAGGCTCTGTTCTGCAGGCAAGAGCCCCATACTGATTTGACAATTTCCATAAGAATTTCTGAGTATTACATTTTGAGTGAACTTTGCCTCAAAATATCATTCTTGTAGGAACCATGGATGGTGAATCCAAAGCAGTCAGCACTCTGATTTCGTCTGCATAAAGTTCAGAGAGAGGGCGAAGGAAATTAATGTTATGGGCAGGAAGGAAAAGCAGCAACATCTTCTGGGTGGTAGCATTACAGCGTGGTGCTAGCATGCACCAGAGCTGCAAAGAGAGATTTACTGTAGGCAAAATGAAACTGCTTGTCTAGCCTGAGAGAAATTCAAACAATGAGCAAGAGGATAAACAGTGAGAATTAATTTATATCTGGTGAAATGCTGCTGAAGTTACTATTGAAAACATTTTCACCTAGAATACAACCTCTCTATAAGGCAGTTAAAGACAGCTGAGGTGAGATGATCTCACTTAACTTCAGGTATCAACACTAGTTATACTAGGGGTCCTTCATCATCTGTTTTAGATATTTCCTTTAGGATCAGGAGAACTACCCACTTTTCTCCCTTGACCATGGTGGGACATTAGACAGCAAGCACCGATGTAGAGGACTATGGTCAGCTGAATCACCCCCAGGCTGTCAAGGGATGATTTTTAACCTTTTCAAACAAAACAAACACTGTTTTCCCCTCTGTAATTAAGAGGAATCAAACTTCAACCAACTGAGCTAATCAATTGTCTTTCCCCTTTTTGCCATGGATGAAGAAAGAGGTAACAGGTTTCCAAGTCAGGAGTAGAGAAGAGCTGTGAAATGACGCAAGGAAGGAAAGGGAAGAGGAGAAAGCATCTGAACTGGGGCAGAGAGGGATTTTTCCCAGTGTTGATGCTGCAGGTACCACCCTGGTTCAGCTCCAGCAGATGAAGGAGACATGCATCATGTAAACAGACAGATATGACAGGGGAAATGATAGCCAAAATGGAGCTATCCCAGGAAAAGGTGAAGCATGGAAATTGTCAACAGATTTATTAACTGTATTAACTTTTGGTATCTAAAACATATGCTTGAGCTAAATATTCAGGTGCCTTTGATGGTCAATGGAGGAAACAGGCAAAATTAGATCAGATTAAAAGTGTACACTGCAAATGTCCAAGACCTGTTGGATGAATCCCACTTGCTGTTAACTTTCACCTGTAGAGAGTCCACTTTTGGTTAGAAAATAAGAAGCCCATCCTAGCTGTCCCCATTTGGGGAACTCGAATCTGATGTGATAACAAGCAGCAACAAAAATGGACAGGATAATTTAGAACTGTGTCTGAGCAGCTTGGCAGGGGCAGGGCAGCTGTTTTCTGTGTGATGTTGGAAAACCCCCCTGTGGCCCACAGCTTTTAGTGGAATCCATTTTATTACCCAGAAAAGTTCAGGAAACCAGAAGGAACTCAGAGAAACAGAACAAAAAGAGCTAGAGCTCTGGAGGGAAGGAACAGTAAAGAAAGTACAGAAGCAGCAAGTATATGTTATACATGGAGATATGATTTTGAGGACACTTTGAGGAGTGCTGAAATTTTTTTTAAGTGTGCGTTTACTGAGATGAGATCATACTAGATTTTTACATTAAAGTGTGTGAAAGATGAAGAGGACAATGAAGAAGACAGAATTGTTTAAAGAGGGGGTATAGAGAAAGTAACAAAAAATCCAAGAGAAATACGAGGAGAAATTTGCCTGCAGCTGACATCTGCTAGGCTGTTTCTCAAAATGGAGAGAAGTCCCTCCACTTGAGCTTATTAAATACCAATGAAACACTAGATAATTTTTCAAAACAAACAAACAAAAAACCCAAAAACATGCTGGGAAAAGTATTTATACATTGATATTATGATTCTAATTTCTGCATAGTTTTTATACATAGCTTAGTCTTTTGCAAACTGCCTTTTCAAAAAAAGTCAACTAGAACATTTTCACTGAATGCAAGAGGCTTTAGAGTAACTCAGAATGTAAAGGCATATCATCCAGCCTGTGTGCCTACAGGCTAAAATAAAGTTGCCTGGTTTTAAAATGTGCAGAATGCCTGCAGTTTTCACCAGCCTCAGTGAGGGAAATACAAAAGACAGAAGAAAGATGAAATGAAAAATCATCCTATGGGTTTGTCTCCCATGACATTTAAGGCAGTCGGTGCTATTTTCTCCTCATCTACTGAATTTTGGCAGCTATAGCAATGGTGTCCACACTAACTGGGACAACCTCAAATAGAGGTGCCTTAGAAATCATTCCTGTGACGACTGCCAGGCCTGCGGCTGGCAGCGGGGACTGCAGGAGGGTGAGACGTACACAACCGGGATCCCGCGGTTACCCTATGCAAGCTGTGCTGGGGAGCAGGCAGCTCACACGGAGATGTTCAACCCATTGCAGGCTTTGGGTAGGGGCAGGGTGGTGTAGGCAGGGGTCTGCCTCAACTTCGACAGAAGCCTGGCTTTTGTGAGTGGTCTATGTCAGCTTACATGTTGCTTGAGAAATCTCATTGAGCACGTTTGTGAACCACAAAAGAACTGAACAGACCAGAGAAGCTGAGATGATTTCTACCTGTTCAGCCCCTCCGTGACCTTTCTGTACCAGGGAAAAGAACCGGTGAGCCTGGGAAAGAGGACAGGGAAGCAAAGTAGGGGTGAGAAATGGCAGAAGGTGAAGTGTTGAGAAACTAAGAAAAATTTCAGCCTGATGTTTAAGTTTGGCAAACTAGTGAAAACAGGTCTGAAGTGGATCTGTCTCCTGTGCATGCACCAGTAACAACCTTGTTACTGTGTACCGGACTCCTGGTTTTGACACCCCACTTCACCTTTCATTAGGTTTGGTTACCAACCGTGAGCCACAGCTCTCCTGACCCTAAGTTTAACAACCCTCTGGGCTCAAATGGGGTTGGCACAGCTTGGTGAGCCTGAGCTCGGCTGGTTGTTCAGTTTATGTCAGCTCTCTAACCTAAGGGTATTCTTCATCAGAGCTTCTCATTTTCCATAAACTGTTCTTTTAAATGCTTGAGTAATCACTCAAAGGTGGTCAGATGACGATTCCTGCACAACAGCTACACCAAAACTCTAGGGAACAGAACATTCATTCTCTGGCATCTTTACAGAGATAACGGGACATGGGCTATTTCACAGCTAGGATGGGCTTTTGATCTTTTAACCAAAGGCGGACTCTCTACTGCTGACAGTTAAAGAAAGTAGGATTCATCCAACAGGTCTTGGATATTTTGCACTTTTAATCTGGTCTAGTTTTGCCTGTTTCCTCCATTGATTATCAAAGGCACCTAAACATTTAGCTCAAGTATACATTTTAGATACCAAAGGTCAATACAGTCTCAAAAAGTGCCCAAAATTTCACAACTAATCAGGCTGCATAAACAGCATTTCCAGATAACTGCTAGTAATGGCCACAGCCCTGCTTCCTCCTTTCCAGACACCCTTTTCTCCTTCTCGAAACCCAAAGGAGCCTGTCTCCTATCAGCTCTTCCCCCACAGCAGTGATTCTCAGTGAATTACCAAAACCAGCATTTACTCCTTAACAGCCACTCAGTGCAAACTAGGCTCAAGTTGCACTGTTTGGCTGCTGAGACACTGGATTAAGAGTGAAATCGTGGGAATAAAGTAGTTGTGACAACTAACTCAGAGGATTAAATCCCCAGGGTCTGACTACAGAATTTGTGCATCAGGAAACTGATACCCTTATGAGGTGAGGAAGGACTTCTGGGTCGCTTATGGCTGCTTTCTCCTCTTGCAGCAGAAACTCAGATTTCTTCAGCCTCCTACTGTTTTTTTAATGATCATAAATGCTTTCTAGCAATAACATTATCATTTTTTTCTCCCTGAGACTTCATCTGGCAAGTGGAAGTACAGCCTGTTTCTTCCTATCTCATTTGCAGACTGCTTTGCTGATTTTTCTGGAATATATTGAGCATCAGTGGAACCCATATGGATTTGGCTGGGTGGGCGAGCAGGGTCTGGAGGAGGATTTTCAGGACACGTATGTTTTTGCAGTTCTTCCTTCTGAGATTTCCTTTGTCTGATACTTGATGCAAACCTGGGTTCTTTGCTGGGTGCACACCCTGAGTGAGAAGGATGAGGACCTACAAGAGGAAATTCTCAAGGAATTAAAACAGACATACACATATTACCAAGACAATTGAAAATTAACATTCCCCAAGGTGTGGTATTGGGAAGACCATCAGAGTGAATACAGTTCTGAGGAGCAGCAAAGATACTCTCCAAGCAGGAATCAGATAGAACAGTTCAGCATGAAAAGTATTCACAAAGGCGTCCCTGATCATGACAGGCATTGCACAGGAGAGGGATCAAATCCATGTTATAACTGAAGTAAAAACTGCAGTGGGAGCTCAGAAGTTTCTTAGCATTGGGGGATCTTCCCCAAGGAGAAACTTTGCATAAACAGCCATTGTAGAGGAGCTGGAGAGGCTGCCTGAGACTCTATGAAGAAATTCACCTGAGAGATGCTGTATAAATGTTTGAAATGGAAGAAGAGCTTAACATAAGAGCTGTCTCAGCCGTTTCCTGGCCAGGCAGCAGGAGAGGCCGCAGCTCTGTGGTAAAATCAAAACGAGAGTCCACGCAGAAGAAACACTGACAGATGACCTGTGAGAGACGAAAAGCCATCCAAAACCACGTGGTCCTTGCTAAACCACAGGCCCCACACTGGACGAACACCTCAGAAGTGTGGTGAGGGGGAGGAGGGCCTTTATGCCAGGGCCTGTTTTGTTGGAAGTGGAGGACCCACACGGGAGAGACACTTAGGAAACCGGCCAGGTGGGAAGAGCTTTCACCTCATCCCCTGGGGAGTCCTTGCAGAAGAGAGGCCAGCTTGAAGCCAGAGATGATCCCTCCTTTGCCCCTACACCAGGGACGAGGTCTTTGGGTTGACATGTAGGCACCTGGGGAGGCTTCCTGAGCACTTTGCAGTCAGAGGGACAGGGACCAGGGAGGCGAGAGCAGGAGGAGGAGAGAGGCGGGCACCGAAAGGAGCAGTTGTGGCAGCGGAGGAAAGGGGGGAGGTGGTGCAAATCTGTGTTTTGGCTCATCCTGGGTGACTGCTGGAATAAGTAGCCCAAGAGAAAGTAGCCAGTTGCCAGTGACCTGGAGGCACGCGGGAGAGGACATCCAGTCCAGCCAGTGGTAGGACCAGGAAAAGGGATGGGTGAGCAGGGGAGTGCGGGGGGAAGGCTGTTTAACAGAGGTGGGGGGACAGTGCCTTACTCATGCAAGGAGTTTAAAATGCCACATTCCCATTTGGCTTCAACTCTTCTTCTCATCTATCCCGCTCCTGGGAACTTCTGAAAATCGCTTCTTTGGAATCTGCATGTCTTGTATGCAGCACGTTTTCATTTTCTCAGGACGCATTTAAATACTCTGTCCTGTGCTAGTGTAAGGGGTTAGTATCACTCAAGTCCTTATGAAGCCTAGTCCCTGTCCCTATTGCAATGAATTAAATTTAATTAAAGAAGTTTAATGAATCAACAAGTAATTGGACCTGCAGTCCGCCCCTTGATAAGCATTTTATATTGAGATTCAAGCCATCAGAAGTACCTCCAGCACCCAGTTTTTAAAACCTGATAAACCTTTCCCTGACTGGAGCGGCCCACAGAAGGGGGGTGACTCCCAGAAGAGGGGTGCATGGCTCCCTGAGCCACTCGCGCAGCAGTGGGTGCTGCCCCAAACAGTGCAGCAAGCCTGATCACAGCTGCTGCCTCTCACCAAGGAGGTAAAAAGGGGGAAAAGTGTTTCTGAGCTTTCTGCGGCTCAGAAAGATGGAAACATGGATTTCTCCAGCAGCCTGTGAGATACAGGAATTTGTTCTGCTGCTCGAGGCTTTCAGAGCACCATGAGGAAAAGGCTACACCAGGCTGAGTCGTCCCCTGGCCCAGTCTTTTTTGGAAACACAAGAAATCAAAGCCAGATCCCAGATAGGCAGGAGCCAGAAAGTCTTCCTGAGCCTCAAGCCCAGTTCCAGAGCCTCAGCCAGAGGTGTCCGCCACAACTATGGCCAAGCCATGGCGGAAGATCTTTCTGGAAAACACCAATGAATGAGGCACAAATACACATTAACTCATGGAAAGCATTGGGCTGATGACATTGAAGGTCAAAGGGAGGAAGGAGATGGTTACAATAAATGAAAACTGATTTATCAATGTATTTCATTTCAGTTTCCTTTAGTTCCAAATTCTTCCCATATGCAGTTCAAGTCTGTGTGTGTGTGTGTGTGTATGTATATGTATATAACTTCTGTCCAAGGTGAAACTATATACTCAGAAAGGTACAATCATGCATTTCATGAGTAGGTTTAGTTCTGTTATGCAGAGAGACAGTTCTCTGTCTCCTCACAAGGAAAGAGCATCCCTATGCTTCAAAAACAATGGCAGCTGGGTTTTGATAAAAAAATCCACAGCACTTTATCTTCTCCTTTCATAGAAGACTTCCACTCACATTTCCAAACAGTGCTGATGGCGTACCCCTTCAGAGGCAATCAGTCACATCTTGTGTCTGGTATAAGGAAAACCATATGTTGTTTCCAGCAGGGCATTCTCTCTGTTTTACAGTAACAGATACACTCATTTAAAAAAAACAAAACAAAACAAAACAAAACAAAAAAAACCCCAAACAACAACAACAAAAAAACAACCAAAAAAAAACCCCCACAAAGCCTCACAACCAAAAATGGTATTTAATTCAATGACTGTGCATTTCCCATCAAAGACTTCAAAAATCCTGTAGAATAACTCCCCACTCTTCGGCAGCTCTGTGTGTTCCATGTGTGAAGGATGCAAGAGCCACTGTACGGATGGAGTTGGCTACCTGTCAGACTGTCGGCTACAGCAGCCTGAAGGAAGAAGCATTTTCTTTCCAGTTCCTAAAAATTTAAACCTACAAGTAGTCATGCAGGCAGATGCCAAGGTTATACACTGGAACAGACTGGTTTTTTTCTGGTTTTGATTTTGGCCTTACTTGTAGACCAAAGGATTTCTTTGTCATCTTCTTAAAACATTTTAGTGGAAAGAAATCAGGATTGCCCTTCAGAATGGTGATCTCCTGCAGACTGCAGGGGGGCAGCTCCCCCCTCAAGGTAAACAACCTACCCCTGCTCTTCCAAAGCCATTTAGAAATTCTGTTTTTACCCACTCCAGGCAAAGATCTTACCTAATCCTGATACTTAGGTACATTTACAAAATGGGAGGAAAATCTTTTAAAAATACAAACCCATACTGTATGATGCTTGCCAGATTTCACAGATTAAAAAATTCTGAGTTTATGAAACACAGGCTCCACTTATACGTGCATTGATCTTTGGTGATTCATGCTATCCCCTTATCCATGCCACCCTAATCCCGTGTCCATAAAAATCTTCAAGGTTGATAAATATACTTTGCTTTTACTTTCTGGACACTTTTTCCAGCTTTATGGTCACTGAAAAAGTGTAATTAGGAATATGCCCTTCTGCTGCCATTCAGAACTCTGAAAATGTAACTTTTTGATTCTAGGTTTTGTTTAGTTTTGATTTTAAGTGGTTATAAAACATAAATGATTTTCTACATCAAAGGGCAGTTCAACACACACTTCTGTCTGGACTCACAATTTTTGTCCACACACAAGTAGCATTTATCCGTGAAAGTTTTATAAGAATATTTGACCCTGATAACAACAACAAAATGACGTAAGCCTCTAGCCACTTTTTGGAACAGCAGTATCACCTACAATTTCATAGACAGCTATTGTAGCCTCCACATGTCACAGCTCAGCAAAGCCTGCATTTGAAGGGACAACTTCAAATATACCATTGACTGTGCTTAAAAATAATTTATTTCTCCAAATGATCTTTTCATTTCAGAATTCTGCAATAATGACGACATCGCAGAATGAAACCGGTCTGGGGATATTTAGGAGTGTCACACATTTTCAAATGTTTCCAGGATCCTGAAGCATTGAACAAAGGCACCCAAACTCTGACCCATAAATAATTTTCCATCCCTGTTGCCTCAGGGAGGAATGTTTTTTCTTAGCCAAGCCACTCCGGTTTCTTGCACATCTCTCTCCCTTTCTGTGCCTGTGGTTGCCAGCAGACAAGAGGGACACATGACAGGCTACAACATGTTCTTGCAGGTACATGTCATCTGCATAGTTCAGACCTACCAAATACCTCCTCTTTTACAGAGAGGCATATTACAGGACACATTATTTACTGTTTTGCACCTACCGTTTCCTCTCATACTTCCTAGTGAGTGAAACTGTGGTGCTTCACCATTTGTTCTATACGTGCAGCAGGTAGATACTGCTAAGACTCAGTACCACAATTTAAAGTAGGCAACAAGGGCCTCTCTCAGGAAAGGATCTAAGGCTTTGTATTCAAATCATTTAACTTCAGTGGCTCCATTAGCATTTCTTTTTACTTTTGTCTACAAACATTTCTTAGCCTTTCTCACTTTCACAACCAACCCCCCATATTTTACCTTTGTGCCTTTCCCCTGTTAAGTCCCTCAAACACCCTTACTAGAGGGTTTTGTTCCCTTGCCCTATTTTCCCCACAGCCATGACTGCCACTGTGCCACACTGTCCAGCCCACTTCTTCTCTGAATAGCTATGGTAAATACAGCCAGACACTTCTTAAAGCAAGTATTTTTTCCCCTAGAACCACAGCCAATTTTTTCTCTCATAAACCCTTTCAGTGTCACAATATCCCCAGTGAAGCCATCTCTTACTGGGACCCATAGTCAGCAGCTCTGTTTTCAGATGTTCTCTTCTTTCAAAACCATATGAAATCTCAGTGTCTTTTCACCAAGCAGTTCTAAAACAGTGCTGGTTACAACTATCCTGCTTCTCAACAGTTCGTACATCTGCAGGCCTAACTCCCATTTGCTGCCACTGAAGATTGGGAGCAATAATTCTCATGTATCATCTGTTCCTCCAGGGCACAGAATGGCAGACCAAAAAAGATCTAGAGACATGTACGTAAGGAAACGTACATGTTTCCTGAAAGACAGCTGAAAGACAACACCAACAGCAATGCCGTTGGCGTTAGTGGTGACTTTCAGCTAAGTGTTGGCACCGCAGAGACCTGTAGAGATTTTTGAAGACTCTCTCCTGATATTTTGTCTTTGCAGTGTAAAGGTCTCCAATCCTGCTTCATGGCCCTCTGGTGCTCTGCAGGCTTCATGCTATGAGATGGTGATTATTTTTTTATATATTTATATATTTTTATAGGTAGGATGACCTCATCTGCATAAGTAAAGAGACAGAACAAAATTCAGTTCCTTCTCTGAGGCCCTTTTCTTCTTTGTAAGTTTATTAATAGTAGAGGCGTCCCTGATTTCACCAGAAATGTACAGATCATCTTTCTACCAAAGAGTCCAAAACATACACCAAATTCAATATTGGCATCTTTCTTTGCCTCCTAAAAGATAATATTTACACTTCAAAAGCGGTTTTTACCCATATCTAAACAAACTGATTTTACAAAACAAGCATGGCATGCTTAACATGGGTATTTACATCCAAAGCCTACTATGGCAAACAACTCTAGAGGCTCCCTGGAATTTTATTTTTCCCATAGGCCAGAGAAAGGGTTTTGTGGGGTTTTTTCCCTGGTTTTCCACTACAGCTATTTAAACCTGTTCTTAAGGAAAAATTATGCTATAAAAAAAAAAAACCTACACCACAAGTTAGGCATTTATATCACCAATGCAACTGCTGTCTTAAGTGTAGCACTAAAAGCATTACTCATTACAAAATGCTATTCTGAAAGCCTTTACCTGCTCCGAGTGAATCACAGAAAGCTTCTGCTGTTCAGCAATCAGAAAAATAAGCCTGTAAGCAGAGCATGAACCCCAAGGACTGGGACAGCATATTAAAAGAGAAAAATTTATACACATAAAGACAGTTACAAAAAATAGGTAGCCTTGTTTCAGGGTCTGTAGAAGCAGCCATCTTTCTGTCAGGAGGCTGTGTTTTAAGATGCAGAGAAATCAATCCACTTAAAGCTGCAGTTTTTACAGTTTGTAACAGGATACTGAGGTCCAAGTCCTACCTGTGTCTCAAGAAACAATATTACATTCTTGCAAGTAAGATGAGCCAAACCTTTTGTGTCCCTAGGGCACAGAGGAGATGACTGTTCCAGCAGTGGGATATTTATCACACGTAGCAAGAAAAGCATTTTTCTTTGTAAAAGTAAAACCATCAATTTTGCCTGCTAACAGAAAATGAATGACTAAAACCCCATGATCTTCAAGGCTCTCCTCCGAGTCCTGTGAGGCTATACTGAGTGCAGGCTGGTCTGCCACCATGAGGAATAAAACCTTTATGCTTTATAATGGGAAATTAAAATGGGATCTCAAGCAAGAGGGGAAAAAAAGGTCAGAAATAGTGACAAATTACACTCTCCCTGCAGAAATTTATCTCAGTCATCTCTGAAGAGTCTCCATGTGGTCCACAGCAATAGACAAGGTAATACTTATTTCCTCTTCCTGGTATTAATGTGAATTTAAATCTTTGAAGTTTTTCCCTTCCAGTTGCTGCTTTTTAAACTAGACATATCTAGGCACTGGTGAAACAACATCTGCTCTACTTGCCACAGATAAAAACGCCCTGGACTCCCGACTTTGAGAAAATGCACATAGTAAAAAGACCTGAAATCCAGCATTTACTGTACATATTACTTTTAAAGGACACATGGTTTTTGAAATACAGTTTTCAGTCCTCTACTGAAAGAAATCTGTATTTACTGTTACTCAAAGACACACGTAACTAACACTACATTATGGCAGTTTAAGTATAAAGGAGCTACCTGCCATATATTGGTGAAAAATAGGCAATTTCTAGATAATAAAATTGTCTGCTTTTCTTATTGCTGTACGTTTATTTTTAAAATAAATTTTATAAAACATTTTATACTTTACATTAGAATTGGCTTTCATTTTACACTTTAAAGAGTTTTGCTTCATTGTGATGGAGAACATGATAATGTGAGGGCTAGATCATCCTGTTTCTCATAGACCTTGTCTAAAGTATATAGACATTTGAAAAATGCACTCTGCTCTTTCTCAGAAATTGTATACTTGTTATCTTGACACAACATTCACTTTTCCTGTGGTAATAGGTTAACATAGTGCTTCTGCATAGAGAGAAGGTGGTTAATCTGGCTGCATCTACATCAAGAAAGAAAATGGGTATTCTTATGCTAAAGCATCAAGTTGTTTCTTTACCTTGCCAGAAACCTGTGTGGATAAAGTCAAATCAATACCAACAGTTGTTTTAACTAAATCTAATTCTTGTTAGGAGCACATTCCTATGGAATCCTTTTTGTGTCTTTGCTACCATTTTTAAACAGAGGCTGTGAAGAACTGAAAAAACAATGCCACTGTTCTGCTTTTGTTAATGACAGAAAAATGGGGAAATGTGACTAGATTACAGTAATGTACACAAAAAAGTTACCAGAAACCAAAGTGCAATTAGCAATACCGTAGATTTCTTCCAAATTATATATTTTTACTGAAAGCAAGCTTTTTAACATTATAGATTTATTTCTTTGCATCTCCTAACTGCATTTTAGAGGCAGATCATTTTAAAGAGGGCTTTATAATTGCTGTTATATAGCATTCATCCCATCTAAGGTAACAATAAACCAGTAGACTTAGGGTTGGGGGTTGACATTGCTTACCGTTGTCAATATTTTACAAACAGGTCTCTAATTAAAGTGTTTTATACTCTTTGTTAGTAATCACTTACTTGACCTACTGTATCAAGCGTACATTCATCATTTTGGTCACATTAGTTTAAAAACTCACATTGGTATTTAAATTCTTACATTGTCCTTTACAAGGACAATTCCTCCATCAAATGCTGTAGCATAAGCACAAAGAGAATGTCACATGTTTTAGCACTACAATAATGTTATTCTTATTGCTACTATCAGTGTGGCTACCAATAATGTCAATATCAATATCAATTTATTCTTTATATTGGCATCATTCCAAATCAACCAACCACGGCCATGCCTGGACCATCTACACTAAAATTCCCAGTTTCAGAAAGCTGCTCTTTCAGACGATTATTAAGAGTGCTAATAAGTGAAGCTCTTATAGCTCTCAGCAACTTTTTCCATTTAACCTTCTAACTAAGGACCTCGGTTTCAATATCTACCAATCATTTAAAGACTGCTACACCTTCTTATCAACCTTTTGACATCTTCCTCGCTTGTCACTTCTGCATAAAAAATATGTGGGCCCCTTTCCTGAGTGTCTGGGAACAACAGGCCCCAGAGACTCTGTAAACACTTCATCCAAAGATTCAGAGACCACAAACAAAAGAATTAGCATCTATCACTGACTGCCACCAACTTCACCTGCCTGAAACTATCTTCATGTTCATCCATTTACCTTTGCTTCACTCAGTCCCCACAGACACATCACATATATCAATATACACACTTACAGATATTTGCATATATACCTACATATATATATGTGTGTATTTACGTATTTGAGAGGTCACATGTTCCTTTACATGTTCCTTAGCTGCAGAATGTGCTAACTAGCTACGTCCCACCCATGAAGGGGTTTTGTGGGTACATAGCTCATGTAGCAACAAGCTAAGGCCAGAGGGAAACAAGACACATCTGAATCCAAATGTAATTTGGGGAATCTCAGAATTCCTATATATCACATCGACCAAGAAACAGACCAGAGGTTTGATTAGGTTTAATTGAGAGCTTGCTTTGTTAGACCTATCTTTTTAAATCGGTTTAATTAATTGCAATGGGGGGGTGCAGGCTTTGATAAGGGTCTGAGTGATGTTATATGCCATTCCCATACACATCCTTTATTTTTTTACTTCGTCCAGTTTGAGAAGAGTCACCTGAACATCTCCACTCTCTGCTGTACATTCTGGCAGTCCCGTTCCCAGGGTGAGCATGCAGCAGACATTAAGCATGGAGGAGATGTGAGGTGTTCCTGAGAAGGCAGGAAAGATATGAGGGGAAGGCTGTTCAACAAACACGGCTGGGCATAAAAAACTTCACCAGATAATAGGATTGTTGTGTGGAAACACCCCACTCCCATCTCTCAGGCTCACAGTAGTTGCAAAAATGACAACAGCAAGTACTACATTGGAGTTGCAGCCAGACTGAAAGAATAAGGAATAAACGTGGTGTTAAACTTAAATCTGGCTCCCAGCTGGAGTTCTGCTTTAGCCTGCCAAGCACAACAGGGAAGAAGGCAACAAGGAGACTAGTCTGTAGATCAGAGCGGAGGTGTCTGTAAAGAACAAAGGATACCCAAATAGTTTTGTTGTCTGCAGACACTGCACTGGTAAGTCAGGCAGCATTTGGAAACGGGAAACTCACAGGAGGAGGGGGAGAGAAAGAAAATGAAGGTGGCAGAGGAATAGAAGAGAACAAAATGGGACAAAGGTAATGAGGAAAAGGCAGAGCTGTGTCCTTCAGCATTTAATGATGAGAAATCTTTGACTGAGATTATAACTATTGATCAACAGGCAAAAAGAATTACATGAAAGAGTAGAGACAGTGCTGCTGAGAGGGGCCAGATATCCCAAGACAGGGGATTAAGGGAACTGAGACCTACTTTATTTTTGCAGACCCTTTGGACAAATACCACTGTAATGAAATGCTACACTCTTTGCAGCATGCAACTCCCCAGCTGTGTCCAGCCAAGTGGTCATGGACCACTTTATGAACTGGGTCAGAGAGCTGGTGGGAAAAGCAGGAACAGAGGGGGAAATTTCTTCACTCATGGTATTTCTTAGAGGAAAGTACAAGGGGATGTTGCCTCTTGCACCATCTCACCTTGACCTGGACTGACTTGCTGAGGGGAGAGGAAGACATGCTCTGAATTAAAAAAACAACAAGAATAGTAATCAGTGAGGATGTAACTAAGGACAGGGACATTAAGCCCCACAGAGCAATGTGAGAAGTAAAAGATATAGTTTATATAGAAGAGTTGGCATAGAGAAAGGAGGCTGTAGCCTTAAAGCCATAGTTTTCTTGGACTAGTTTTCTTGGACTACTAGGCTGTTTAGCTCAACTTCCACTGGGAAACCCCTCACGTTTCTTTGCAAGCCTTTCACAATTACTTGTCATTCTCTGCTCTTGCCTCCCTTCAAGACTTTTAACACTTAATCAGATTTAATTTATTAGCAAAGTGAGTTTCAATTGCTTCAAAGTAATGAGCAAAGATACACTTTCTTTCTTTATTTAGCTCATCCCTAGCTAAATCACTTCTGCAGACACCAGCTACTAAAGGACGCAGAGAACATCTGTGTGTCATGTCCTTTCATCTACCTTATCCGGTTCAGTTCAGTAGGGCAGATTTCATGCTCTATACCCACTGGAGAATACTTTTACCATGTGGATAGGATGCTACCAGAAGAAGAGAACGAGTTGGGAAAAAACGGACTTCTTGCTGTCTCTCTGGGGAGTGGTAAGCAAACTTAAATCTTTGTGCAGAATATGGTCAACACACAGACTTGTTCAAATCCTCAGAAGGATTTTTCTAGTCCGGCATGAAAGTTCCCAACAAATCCTTCAAAGACATCAGCCTCAGGAGCAGCCACCCATCCATGTCTTAAGTGATTGCTGTGGACATCACAGGTCAGCATGTCTTCAGCCTAATTTAGATGGGGCTGGCACATCCTAAATATGGAGCCAAATAACTGGACTGTTGACTCTCTTAGAGCTTTCCCCAAGCCTTTCCCTACAATGAAGCACTCCAAAGAGTGGTCTCATGCAGAATGACACAGGGTTTCAGAAGTTCAATCAAACTGGAATTCTCTGTGGTCTTGGCCTATAATAAAAGCTCCCCAGTGAGGTCCTGAATAAGTGTATTTTTCTAAGTACTCTGGGTAGTGCTCCTTAGTCCCAATTCATAAATTATTGGTGCCTTCCAGTTTTTTTCTGAATACTCCTCCAGTGGAGGCTTCAGATCTGTGGTGTCAAGTAACTCACAGCTGTCTGTCCCTAACTTACACAGACATAAAAACTTCCCTGTTTACTCTTCAAAAGCACCATGCAAACCAAAGACACTGAGGAGAGGTTTGGGGTTTTTTTACACTTGCCAAAAATACCGGTGAGCTATTTCTTTTATAGTCTCTGATCATAACCAGAAAAAGAGAAGCATGGAAGTTGAAATTGAAAGCATGCAATCTGCCTGTTGTTCAATTTCTCTTCTTTCTGGAAATCACTGGATACATATAGATCCATAACTACTACATTGCAGAAAGTTGTGTTAAACAAAAATATTGCAGCTGCTCACTATAATTTAAAAAGAAAATTCAATCTATCTGCTCTGTCAGCTGGGTCCACTTCATATGAGATAGTCTCATTTTCTTTTTAGTCACTTACTTCAGGAATGGCTATCATAGATGCTCCATTTTTGTGTTCTGTGAAGTCCTCTTCACCCATATTAGTCTCTGGGGAAAGGATGTTCAAAACAGAAATGCAATACATACAGCAAGTAGCTTTCAGCATCATTTGATGGGAATGAAACCATTGTGAAGATTCATTAGTTCAGTAAATTGCCACTGCAGCATCTGTGCTTTCTAGTCATATTAAAAAACTGATGCTTTTAATGTAAGCCAGGCCAATAAACCATATGAATTATGCTATGCTGTTTTGTATCTAGACCTAGAACTGCTCCATGCCACCATCAGGCAGACAGAGTAGATGAAGTCACCACAGAAGACAAGCTCAGAAACTAGAATATAATTAGGCTAGTTGGTAAATCCGAGTGTCTGCCAATTCATGAACAGCTTGGCCCTGGCTTTTACAACTTCTGTTTCCAAGAGAATACTGGCAACCAACCAAATCTTGTCTTTTGAGATCAAATATTCTACCTTGTGTTGTTTTGGTGTGTGCTGCAGCATTAATAACTCACCATGTTATGTGACATGTCAGACGATAGGCCACCAAGACAAACTCACGTTGGTTGTTTGTTCTGTCACTGGTTTATCCCTGGTTGTGACTTTGTTGACCACTGGCAGAATAAGGCCTACATTCATGAGGGACTTCGTTAGGAGAAACACAGACGCTATAGCTGTTTGGAGAATGATGGCTTCCCTTTCCTGTTTGAAAGGTTCAGCTGGAAAATGCTTGGTCACTCTCCCTGTGTAGATTACATCTTCTACAAGAGTGGCATGGGAAAATGCTATAATTTTATCTGTTTGCATCCCAGCACTTTCATCAGCACGTCTCATTCTGAAGGATGTCAGTCTCCTGACTTCATCGTGAGTCTTGCAATATCTGACACCAGAGCCAGCTTGTTACATCAGGATACAGCTTTTATTCAGAACCAAATTGAGCTCTTTGGGTTATTGTGAAACTCAAAAACTGTTAACTGTGTCCCTGAATGGTTTCAGATGATAAAAAAGTCAAGAAGTACGGCTAAGATATCACTATCTGCAAGCCAGTCTCATAGGCTTGGGTAATTTATTCAGGATTTTTAATCTTAGGAGATGTCAATCCGATAGCTATGTTAATAAAAATCACAATGTACACTTGAAAAATACTAGGATCATATCTATTTCCTTTAGTCATGCCCAAGCAGCTGCAAGTTTAATTAAAGATATCACTCTCAATTTGCCACTAATCCCATATAAACACATAATCATTTCTTTCCCTCTAGTCACTAGAAACCGTATAGCAAATCTTTTTATATTTATTCCAGACTTTATTTCTAGACCAACCACTAAACTATTATAATCTGCTGTTCTTTAGAGCATTTTATTCTTGGTTCTTGGGTACTTCCCCAAAAGAGTCAAGTTTGCTAGTTACTAGAGAGTATTAGCTTTCCTTTTGCCATTCCTGCGTTGCAGCTGTTATGCATTTATTCTCTAGTGTACTCCAAAGGATCTAGGCAACATAATCAGCACACCAAATACATTCGGTCTGCAAGTACCCGAGACAAGCAGCACCAGCCAAGTGGCCCAGGCAGGGCAGATGATATAATTCTTAAGGGAGCAATATCAAAACCACATACAGCAGGGAACCATCAGTCAACTGATTTGATTGACTGTGATGTTGGTTTTGGCATTCTACCTTGGAGAAAGTAGCCTGGCTGTCATCTTTCTCTGAAAAGTAACTGACCTCTACTTTTGTCCCTCTGAATACGACTAGATCTCTCTAATTCAAACATATATTACCAGTGTAATATGTAACAAACATTAACTTTTAGACATGCAAAACTGTAAATTATCGAGGTCATGAGGGCAGGCTATAGCTTGTATTGTCTTACCTCAGTGTTTAGTTACATCATGTTTCCCACCGTTTTGCAGGTTGTGCTATGAGTACTAAGTGAGAGACAAAGGAAGTCATCATTTTGAAGAACTTTCTGCCTCAGTCAAACAATAGAAGGGGCTGTAATCACATTGTATACAGCGTCTACCATGCTGGACTGTGAAATCACTAGTCCATCAAAAGCCAGATTCAATTAGAGATTTAAGCTCGTAACTACCTGTTGCAAAAGTTGATTAGGAAGCTAGGAGCTTGCACGTCTTATCAAAGGTGCAGGATGAATAAAAAGGTTGCAGTGCAAATGAAAACTGAGTGTACTAGCATTCCATCCTGTTAGTGATGCAGTCTCCCAATTTAAAATATAATAAAATATAATAAAAATAGAAATACTTGAAATGTTTTCAAGTACTCTTCCGTCTATGCATACTTATTCTGGAACTGTAGTTGTGAATTTTTTCATGCCTAAGATTTTTCATACATAAGTTTTTCTAAGCAAAAAACCTCAGAGAAAACAAAGGTTCTTTGCTGTATATAGGTGTGCAAGCCCCACTTACAATGATGACCAATGGTATTTTATCCATTCCTTGTGCCACCTTGGTAATTTGTTTGTTTGGTTCCTCTCCTTTTATACTTGGATTTTAAGCTCTTTTGGTCAAGGACCATTTTTTATGCCTGTCTGTACAGCATCAAGCACAACGGTGTCTTGGCCCATGACTTAGTTTCTGATGCAAATAACAATCTGGCTTTTAGATCTTAGATGAAAGAGGTTTTGAATCCTTTTAAAGAACAAATGAAATACTGTTATTTCTGTAAGCACAGAAGCAGAACCAAATGGGAAAACAAAAAAAGGAGGCCAACAATGTTTTCTGCAGAAGCCTAGAAATATTAAAGAAAAAATAGCTGCCTCATATTACCATTAATTACGTATCTGATTACCAGGAGGTCTTTTTTCATAACAGAAATCAAAGTGGACTCAGGAAAAATGACCAAACTGTGATCTTTTGTGAAGCTGGAGTCATGAAAGCTGTTACAGGCAATTGGATACGGGCATATTACCTAAAGGTAGCAACGAAGCTGAAGAATTTCAAAATAATCAAAACAACATTAAGGTGGGCAGATTTTTTACACACAATGATGATACTATTTTTGAGCCATCTGTCAAATGAAACTCAAGGACTTCCAAACCCATGTTGCAGGGGGTGGAAATACCATCAGATGCTTTATATTGGCTTTGATGCAAGGCTAACTGGGTTAGTTCATTGTCTCCAAGAGTCATTGGCTCTGTTATCTTACAAATCTAAAAGAGGGAAGCAGTAAAAATTTACAATAAGAGTAAAGCAGTGAGAAAACCAGTAAATTTTTTGTTCTCTGGTAATACCAATACGCACTTTGATTTTACTTTGGACAATAAAGTGACTCTAAGTCTCCAAAGCACCCCAGTAAGTTATTTCTGTCAATCCACAAAACATTATCACAAAGTTTTCTGTTGCACATATTCTATGTTCCTCTGAATCTTGGAACTATTTACATTATTCTAAGAGCAAAATAAATTGCTCAACACCTGAGCATCAAAGTACAGTCAAACTCTTGCTGACAGAAAAAACAAACAAAAAAAAAAAAAAAACCCCACCAAACACCCACACCTTACAAAGGTGGCAGATCTTGCCAGAGTCAATGATGACTCCCTTTGCCCTGGTGCCCTCAGGTTCAGACAAAGGCAAATTGGCAGCCGCTGGCATAGAAATGAGTTGTTGAAGGTAAGGCATCTCTGGCTGATGCTGTGGGAGGGGTTAGGGGCTAGAGCTAGAGAAGGTGGCCTTTTCCTGCACCAGGAGAAGCAGAAAGCCCTGGTTTCCTAGACCCTCCTCTAGGATCTCTGACTGGTCCCATCCTTTCCCTCCCCAGGAGACCAAGATGCACAGGTGGGTAAGCAGTGTGGGATGCCTGCAAGGGGACTGGAGAGGGAGCAGGTCACCACATGAGGCAGGGGGGATACTCCGCTGTCTGACAGGTCTCAGGGGAAGTGAAAGTCCCATATCCCAGGGGGAAATAGGAGAAGGAAGGAAGAAACCTCAGGTTCCTGCCCCCACCTTTACTCTCCAAAACTCCAATTCTTTCTCCAAGCATCCCAAAAACTCCACTGCTCTCTCCCAGCCTAAGTCATGCATACATCTGTTTCATGTACTCAGGGTTATCTAAAACCTCCATATTCCCTCTTTCGTCTTCTCTTCCCGTTACCCACCTGGAGCCTTTTTGGCAGATACCGAGCTTTCCCCACAGAGCTGAATGTCTTGAGCCAACGCTGGCTGTAACCACAACTTGGATGAGGGCTGTACAATCACTTTGTCATTTCCCCATCGTGTGGTGGAGAGTACCTCTGCTAATGGAGGTTTCAGAGCATCCCTCTGTTCACACTTCACTCCACCTTGATCCTTTGGCTAGTCATTTTAATGAAACCTGGGGGAGTGGAAGGGGAGAAATGGCCACTGTCCCACTGATTCTATAAAATACATTGCATTTAATCTCTTCCACGGCCCCAAGGCTGTTCGGGCACTTGTCATTGCTCATGTTCCCTGTAATAACCATGCTCACACTGGCTGAGCTGCACACATACCACCCCAGCCAGGAGTCAGCAGGGGCCTGGGGCAGGTACCCACACCTAGGAGCTCAGGAGCAAGAGCCACACAGCCACTGGGAGCTCAGTCCTGGCCTCATACACAGTGGGAGAATGGAGGTCAGAGACCTTTCCATTAAAACAGTGCTTGAAAAAAAACATTTTTTAGACCTTGACCACCACAGGCCAACGTTTGCCTACCCATGGCCACAACATGTCCACTGAGGTGGATTAGCTTTGATGGGATTGAATTGGATTGGACTGGACAGGGAGCAACAGACAGAGTGCGCAGCTATGCAGCGCCAGCAAAATCTGATTATCTGCTTTTCTGCTTTTAATCTATCAGTCTAACTTTTTTTGTCTTTTAATCACTTCCAATAAAACTCAGTGACACTTTTCTTTAGTCTTTTCATTATGTTTTTCTTATAAGATAAATGGATGTCATGGATTTATCTCTGCTATCAGACAGGCCTATGCTTTGATTTATAAGGGAAGACAAAATTATGCAATAACAGGCATTTTAGATAGGATATAAAAAGTTTCCCTTTCCCATTGCTTAAAGATTGAAATAAATTTTTTTTGTGAATGATGATTTTCACTGAGCCCAAATGTAGTGAACTAGTTGCAGGAAAACAATGAAGGGTGTAGAGAACTTGGGACCAATCCTTTGTTAAATTATAAAACCATTCACTCTGTTTTCATTTGTGAGAATGAGTATATTATACAGATTTCTAAAGGCTTTAAATCAACTAAATCCCTCAGACTATCTTAAAACTTGGAATTTACTCTGTGATTTGACTTCATTGGTTTCTGCTGAGCATGACTCCTTCCTAATCCTCTGCTCCGCCTTCTGTCTCAGTTTTCTTCCTCTCTCTTCCACTTTGTCAATAGAGGCATAACTTTTTTCCGCAGCACGACTCAAAATTTGAAGCAAGCTCTTGGTTTTGGGTTTTTTTCCCCCCAAGCACTCCATTCTACAACTGGCTGCTTGTTCAACTCTGCCTCGTCTCGTTACATGTTTTTCACTCTCCAGTGCACTACCAGGGAGATTCACATCTTTGCTTTTCTCTTGTAAGCTGCATGGAACCTGGTTCTCAAGCTCAACATTGCTGCCCGAAGTCCTCATCTTTCCCTTCCTGTGGCCCTCCACCACTGCCATTGCCAAAACCAGAAGCACTACAAGATGAGATGCACAGGGCTGAAAGTAGTTTCTGAAGGTTTCAAACATCAGTCTCATAATGAAAGTAAGATATATGACATCATAGAAAATAACTAAAGATCTAAAGCTAAAATTAGACATTTGGTTCCATCCTTGCAATGGAATAATTCTTCCTGGCAAAATCAGAACGCTGTTGAAAACCCTTGCTGTTACCTGCTAGTGAACTCAAAGAGCAAGAGTGTAGGTTTAAAAGCCTTTCCCTTCTCAGCTGAACCCAGGGAAATTTGAGGCAAATAGCAAAGTGGCCTCTTCCATCCCAGGATTGTTATTCAGACCCATGTTTCTTCTGTGGGAATGTAGCAAACTGGAACTGAGCTCATGCCTGTCATTTAATTATTTCAGAGAGGTTTTTGATATGAAGCTTTTCCTCTGGGTCAGGGCAGAAGAAGATGCTTAGATAGGAATACCTAGGGCATGCTCTGCTGTGGCTTGAGAAGATGCAGTCTTTCCTGTTGTTGAATGTTTTCTAAAAGTAAGCCTAAAATAAGGATGAAATTCCCGTCAAAATGTTTACAGCCCCAAAATACATGCTTCTGTGACTCCAGCTGGGAGTAAGGATACAAGCAGAGCTGTTTTCTCTTACTTGTAGTCTCTGGATCGGAATACAGGAAGATATTAAGTTTGTTGAAGAAACAGCGGGTGTTAAAGTCTTCAGTTTTCACAGCTAATATTACACTTGAAACAGTAAGCAAGAAAGCAAAGCTTGAACATTTGGGTTGATTCCACAGAGAATAAATTAAATTTACTGTTTATAAAAAATTTCTGTGTTGCAGAGAAATATTTAATCCATTGGAAAAAGAAATTAAGAGAGAAAAGAAGAGCAGGAGGAAATCCAAGAAAAACTTAGAGCTGTGACTATTTGTAAGGACATTAAAGTGCTCATCGGAATATCGAGATCATAAGATGTTTTTCATCTTTAAAGGAAAGTAAGTTATCGAATATTATGTGTGTATGCATATATATATATATATATATATATATATATAAATATATAAAACATGGGAGTATGGATACATAATGCATTTGGAACAGGCTTTTCAGGGAGCTATTATTTATGGATTTTTCTACCAAGCTGGAAGAAAACACTTAAACTCTATTTGCAGCTTTAGCACTTCCTTTTCCATCCTTGAAGAGGTCCCCTAAAAGACAGAGAGCAAAATCTAATGCCTCTATGTGACTCTTAGAAACAGCATAATAATATGAGTGGCTGGAGAAAAAAAATGCATTCAAACAAAGTGAAGAGGCCAGATATTTCAGGAACAAACAGAAATGGGGAAAAAAAAACCCAAAACCAAAACGCAATTGTTTATATGAGATGGATTTCTTTTTCAGGACTGGATTTTTAAGCTCATGCTGCTCTGATGGCACGAAGGAGGGTTGGACCCAAAAGCTATGCCCACACTGCTGAATGCAGCATGCCTGAAGCTGTTCCCTGACACCAAGGCCAAGTGGTATGGAACAGCCTGTACCCATACTATTAAACTCTCTTACCCTGTAAAATAGGGTGGCTGCAGCTACACCGCACTTGGGAGCAGTCCCTGGCCTAAGCTAACTTCTGAACTGTGCCTGAGAATCGTTTGGGAGAGCACTACTTGGCCAAAAGCAAGCCAGGGGGCATTTCAATAATTTAACAGTATAAATAATCAAGTCCAGTGATGTGCCCTGGCACTGCTTAATTTATTAGAGCAGCCACAGCTGACATAGCCAGCTGCTGATCCCTTAATAGCACAGGGAAACCACAGATGGCCTTGGACGCTCTCCTCTTCAAGCAGGGGTGCCGGGAGCATGCCGAAGCACATGCAGCGCTTCACCAGGGGCCAGAGGAAACCCGTTTGATGCAGAGCAAGCCAGGGCGCACGCTGGTAGCAAAGCTGCTGCTTTCCAGCACCGCTGCCTCCCTCCCCTGCGGGGCTGTGCAGGAAAACAAGCCGCCTTTTGCTTGGTCCCAAGTCCATGAAGGGCTGGAAGATGCTGCTGTAGCCTGCTGGGGCACTGGAGGAGGGACCAGGGTTGGCGGTGGCCCTCTGTGTACAGTGGCCATGGTCCGTGCCAAGGGGTCAGAGGCAAAGCTGTCCGTGCACGGAGAGAGAGCCTGCCCTGCCCTGCTGTGCTGCTGGGGCTTACTCACTCCAGTGTAAATATTGAAGAGGACTGCTTTGGTATCTGGCTTTTCATTTCTAAAAAGGTATAAACCCTTCACTGCTGAGAAGCACAGCTCAGACCGGGCTTGGGAGGTGTGCCTCTCGCCCGGGCACAGCATGCGGCCGCAGGGAGAGAACAGCCCCCTCGGGCAGGCAGTGGCATCCGGGGGAGCTGGGTCACCCGGGGGCTGCAGCAGGAGGGACCCCAGGGACTACAGCACCCACTTTTCCAGGTGGCAGAGGCTTGCTGAGGAGCGGGGAGGGAGCCACTGGGACCTGTGTGTACCGCAGCAAAAACCACAAGCAGGCTTACGGGAGGGGCTGCACTATGTACTGCAATTTATGTTTCTTAGTGCAGTTCTCAAAACAGGTGGCTTGTTTTGTTCCTGAGTAGTACTGTGAGTGTCTTCGGTGCGTGTTTTTAAAAAAGTATCTCCTTTTTTAATAGAATAGTTTCACTACTGGACTACTCTGATAATTAATTTTTAAACAGAATGTCTGGAAAGGCAGCAATTACTTTTTGTAGGTCACTGGATAAAAAACTACTTTAAGAGCCTTGTTTTAAGATTTGTAATGAACTAAATCACAAACATTTAAATGGCATAAAAAATTAAAAGAAACCCATGCAAGGCAGCCATGCATGGACTAGCTCCCAATGTGAGATTCAAAACACAACTATTTTGTGTCTGTTCCTCTGTTTATGTCTGGAAGGAAAATAAGCAGCCCTGAGGAATTCAACAGACTTTCCTTATTTGCCTGACAGTGCTCTGCTGTGAAGCCACCATGGATGAGACACATGCCATCGGGTCTCAACTCTTTTTCAACCATCCAGTTAAGATTGGCATTCCAGGCCCCTGGTCACCACTGAGGGCTGACCCGCATCATTAGGGTCCAGCCTCACGTCCATCACGGTCTGGATAGTTTGACTCAATCCTCCTGTGAGAAAACTCTGTCCTCCAGCAGTGTCCACTGCCAGCCACCAGCTGAGACAGGCAGCATGGATGCCACGTTAGGTATGTATATGTCTTCAGAAGCTTGTCTCAGAGATAGTCTTTGGAGATCTTCCTCCAATGGATGGTGGGAGAAGGACTTTTGTATGAGCTTTTTCCTCATTCTCATTCATTTGCATTCACACGTTATGGCTGTTTAGGTTATAGCTTACTCTTCAGGGCTTGCCATATTTCTACAGAAGGATTAAGAGGTTTGAATGGGGAGGGGCTGGTGCAAACCTGATACCACAGGAGGTGCGATGGGGCCTGAGGACCCACGATATGGGAAGTGCTTCTGAATTCAGTAATACAGGCACAACCTTAGACAGTCTGTCTGCAAAGTGTGGGGCTGATCTCAAGCCACTGACATCTGTGGATGAGTTGGCTTGTCTCAGCTGAATTAACTAGAAAATGAAACAATGGCAATGATACTTAATGAATGGGTAAATATTGCACTAAGTGTTGGATCTAGGCTGCGTTCAAGCCTATAGAAGCTATAAAAGCATTGTGAACACAGGTGTCTGTGCCCTGAGCACTGCGAGCAGAGCCTCCACAGCCGATCCTCTGCAAAAAAGAGTGGGATTGTTTCATCTCCCTGATGCCCTGGCCACTGGAACAGCATCATTGCTAGATGTGCAGCACTAGGGATCGCTCAGGTTCTGCCATCTGTTCTCTTCTCCCTTCCTGGCTTCACAAATACGGAATGGTTCGTCATCACAGAAGCACCTTAGAAGCTTGCTTTATTGCATGTTGCTATTCAAATATCAACAATTCAGTCCTTCTGTCCATGCACTACAGTTTCTTCAGCCCTTTGCCGGGCTCTATCCTTTCCAGTGCCTCCACTGCTGCAATGGAGCAGCTTAAAGGCCAGGCTATAGGCCAAATCACCCAGCCACAGCACATGCTGCTGTAGTTCTCTTTCAGCATAAGAGTGTAGATAACAGGATTGACGGCTCACCTAACCCAGTATCCTGTCTCCAAGGGTGGCCACCACCAGCTGCCTAGGGAAGAGTAGAAGAACATAGCAAGCACATAGTGATACTTCCTCCATATATTCTCCAGTACTCCAGTAATTTGCAGTTCAAGACTTTCAGAGCCAAAGGTTTACTTGTACCCAACAGGACTCGATGGCTTTTTTTCTTCCATCCAGTTCCTTTTGAACTTATGTAAACCCTTCTCACCCCCAACATCCTCTGGCAGAGAGGACCCCAGCTACCCTAGTAGCCACCCATGGTACGAGGAACTGTCAGAATTTGATCATTTTAAGATTTCTGTTCATTAGTTTTATTTCATATTCTCTCAGTCCTTGTGTTGGAACATAGCAAACAGTCAATTAACCCCTATTCACCTTCTCCATGACACTCAGATTTCTGTACTCTCTCCACACCACGGTCATCTTTTCCACGCTAAATATCCTTCTCTATCTAGTCATACAGAAGAGGTTTCATACCTCTAGTATGAAATGAGTAATTCTAGTTAACCTCCTCCATACCCCTGTGAGTGGGCCATCCAGCTGATATTCCTTGAAAAGACATCCTGAATCTGCCCTGTGCTTTCAGGTGGCACTGCACTTCCCTGCTACGCGAGCAGACCATGGCACACCGTACAGCCTCCTCCTGCCTTTTCAGAGGCATCACATGGCCAACGTCCTATCAGGAGTCCAGGAGTCCCTCCTACAAAGGCCCCAAAATCACCTGTCTCAGGACAGATTAAACCTGCAGACAGCCTGACTTTGTAGTGCATTGTGGATGCCAGGTGGCAGGTCTTAACAGTATTCTGGGTTTCTGGGATTAGACCCCTTGCCAGAACTATAATGTAGATATAGATACAAAGTCACAGAACTGCAGAAGTGTTGACTCAAAGGCACCTGGATGTCATCCTGTGCACCTCCTACTTGAAGGACTTTCATCAATACTCAATCAGGTCATCTGTGGCTTTGTCCAGCCCAGTCTTCAAAATCTCCAAGGATGTATATCACAAAACCTCTCTGGGCACCTGCTCCAGTGCTGCCCTGCCCTCCTGGTGAAACAGATTTTTCTAATGTTCAACCTGAATGTCCACAGCCACGCTTCGTGGCTGTTGCCACTTGTTATATCATTGTACACCACCAAAAAGAATTTGGCTCCATCATCTTTGTAACTGCCCTTCAAGTAGCTGCAGGCTGCTGTTAGGTCCCCTCTCAGCCTCCCTTCATGCTGTGTGTGGTCCAGCTCCCAGCCGTCTTGGCAGCACTTCACTGGACCTTCTTCAGTTTGTCCACATCCGTCTTGAACCAGAGAGGCCTAAAACTAGATATGCTGTCCTAGTGGCAGCCTCACCAGTGCCATGGAGAGGGGTGTAATGCCTTCCCCTGATCTGTTGGCCACATTCCTCCTAAAGCGGCTCCGCATATAGTTTGCCTTCTTCACAATTTTGGCTCATATTCACCCCAGAGTAAACAATCCATCATAAAGCCCCAGTCCTTTTCAGCTGCAGTCAACATGATTCTGGTCAAATAATTGGTTTTAGTAAAAGTTTTAGTAAAATATATCACATTATTTTTTCAGGCATGACAATAGGTTTGTAATCTCATGACAATCTAAATAGCATGTTGCACAGATCACTACGGTCTTTTCCTTTAGGAACCGTTTTCCTAACAGGAGCACAGCAACCATCATATACATAGTGAAACAAGGTAGTCCCTGCTTCAAAAGAAGAAACTTAGGTAACAGGAGGTATTGCATGGGTACCAAAAGCAGATAGGCAAACATGACTTGACAGTGAGATACTGATGTTTTGGTATAAAAAGTAGCAGTTTCAATGTCAGCTGCCTAGCCATTGTATTTTATTGCCATCTTCTGTGTTTGACCAAAGTAACTGTGGCTATAAAGGTGTCATGAAGAAACTCCTTTGGGTTGCCAGCCTCACATATGATGTCATTTTTCAATGAGGCTAATACAAAACAGCATGGCTTCCAAACAGGAAAATAAATACCACAACAGAAAATCTTACCACAGTAAGTCAATTGGAAAGAAGGAAAAGCCCAAACATCCAGGTGCTCAAGCCATTCTCTGGAGTTCCAGGATGATTTCCTGGAGCAGCTCCTGGGGATTTGCTAGCTGGGACACCTGCACTCACGTGAGGCAAGAGGGCTGCTCTCACCTAAGCAGTTAGCTTTCAGTTTGGGACTACGTTTGTGAGAGTGCACCTGGAAGCCTCCACCAGTTACGTGGGATGACACTATCTTTTTAACCAAGCTCACTGATCATCCCAGCAGAAACACATTACTGCAATTCCTGAAAATCTCATACAATTAAACCTCCTGTTGACACAACCTCTAGCAGCAAGGATGACTGGGGGTGAGAAGATAAAAAGCTGTAACAATTTTTATGCAAAATATCCATGACAATTTATTGTGAACATTTGAATCTGGATTCATAATGCCACTGAAAAATCAAAAGTAGTGAATTTTTGACACAGCTAATTTTACAATATTTACAGTATAAAAAGAGGAGGCAATTTTTCAGAGGATTAGTCCAATCCCTCTCAGTGGCACCAGAGCACAATTTTCCTTAAAAAAGGCTATATTCCTAGGAATCTGAATAAATTCAGGCCCATAAACATGTTACTACATTCACTGAAAAAGGAACAGAAGAAGCAGTCTCATCTGATCATATTTCCAACACAGAGTAAGTGTCTCATGAACTGTGAAACAGGAAAAGGTAAACTATGAATTTCCTCTCTGCTAACCCAAATTGCTTTTAGCAATGCTAGAAAATAAAATTATCAAGGAATAGCAATTTTTTTTGAGACTGGTAACATAAACAGTCTCTTGCTCCAAATGAACCTGAAAAGCGCAGCCACTGCATTTTCCTCTCTATGGATAGAAATCGTTCTGCTGCTGCTCTAGTCACAATTAAAAATCCCAGTAGCCCTAGCAACTGGACCCCTGAATGTCCAAGGCAGGCCATATAAAGGTCTGAGAAACATCCCAAAAGACCAGAGCAAACAGAGTTTAAAAGGGAAGCATTCTTCTTCACTCCTTGACTACCATCTTCTTGTTGCGGAGGAAAGAGGCAAGTCTCCTAACTCCCAGTATGATATCTCTGTACATTAACTAGTTAGAATAAAGGCTAAATTCAAAACTAAATCACTCAAGTAGAAATTCAGTACCTAATTTACTGTAATATTAGGCCCCTGGCTCCTATTCTCTTCAGTTCATAAATGCAGATTGGCTAGAGGGACTGCAAAACACAAAGCAATAACATAAAATAAACTATTAAAGCAAAGGACACCATGTTCCTTTGATTCTCACACACACCCACACATGTACGCCCACACACACGCAAAAGCTCCTCAGGAGTAAGAATTCTGAAATGTGAAAAGTCCAGTATACAACAAGGCTGTAAAATAGACTTATTACTTTTTTATGTACATGTCCTGTGTCATTAAGCAGCTTTCCTAGAAAAAAGGCCATGACATCCACATGCCTTTTTTTGCTGCTGGAGAGGTAATTGCTTTTTCAATAGAAGTCATTTCAAGCTACTTGCTATACATTGAGTGACACACTGGACAAGTAATTTTATGTTCCCACAACAGCAAATTAGAAAGGCAGCAGTGCGATAGAGTAACCACAAGACAATCCTTCTCTCTCCTTCAAATTATTGCATAGAAAGCACTAAAAACAATACAATGTCCAGCTATTGATTTCACAGTGGACCATACTCCACCCTGAATTCTTTTGCAACAGTTCATGTCTACGTTGTTTTTGAAAGCATTGCAAATGTCTAGAAACTTAAGTAAGAAAGTTGTTAAGGTTTGATTTTACAGCAATCCCTTTTAAAAATTAGACTGTTTTTCCATTTGGAAAGAATTTCTTCATTATGTCAGAGGTCTGATTTGCCCTTCAGAGTTTTCCTGCCTTACACTAGCCCTCCATTCAGGCATCCAAATTCAGTTGTGAGTCCCATTTACCAAACCCTCAGCCCAAGCTGTTAAAGTGACTCCTGGATACCGCTTGTCAGCTATGTCATTTGCACAAGAATAAAGACACGTATTTGTATACGGGAAGCAAAACAAAGTTTTTGGGACCTGGAAAGCTTGAAGAGTTCTGATAAGGAGAGAAAGGACTGCAGTGCTCCTACTGAAAGGCAGGGGAAAAGAGGGTAAGGAAGTCTGGAGCTGTCACCTCCATACTGGATGCTACCACGCATAACTGGATTCAATATTGAGCTCAGATTGCACCATTCCCCACATTTCATAGTAGACACTTTACAGCACTGAGAGAAAGAGAGCTGAGGAAGGCCAGCTAACACCAGTTTATTCAAAAGCATGCGGCCTCTCCCAAGGATTCTCTGATGTCCAGCTAAAACTGATTCAGCCTGCTGAGGAAGGGAAAAGGAGTTGAAGTACATTTATTATTGTGTGCTGCAGTTTACTTTCCCCCTCATCCATGTCCTCTTTCCCAAAAGAACCAAGCACATGTGGACAGAAAAAGGAAAGATCCTTCTGAAGAAGCCAGTTTATTTTCACAATGTGCATTGACAGTCATAAGTGTGCAAAACAGAAAACAAAAGATTATCACAGAATCTTAGAACCATAGAATGGTTTGGGTTGGAAGGGACCTTAAAGATCATCTAGTTCCAAGCCCCCTGCCATGGGCAGGGACACCTTCCACCAGACCAGGTTGCTCAAAGCCCTATCCAACCTAGCCTTGAACACTTCCAGGGATGGGGCATCCACAACTTCTCTGGGCAACCTGTTCCAGTGCCTCACCACCCTTATAGTGAAGAATTTCTTCCTTAAAGCTAATCTAAATCTACCCTCTTTCAGTTTAAAGCCATTACCCTTTGTCCTATCACTACATGCCCTTGTGAAAAGTCCCTCTCCAGCTTTCTTGTAGGCCCCCTTCAGGTACTGGAAGGCTGCTATAAGGTCTCCTCAGAGCCTACTCTTCTCCAGGCTGAACAACCCCAACTCTCTCAGCCTGTCTTCATAGGAGAGGTGCTCCAGCCCTCTGATCATCTTCGTGGTCCTCCTCTGGACTTGCTCCAACAGGTCCGTGTCTTTCTTATGTTGGGGGTCCAAGAGCTGAACGCAGTACTCCAGGTGGAGTCTCACAAGAGTGGAGTAGAGGGGCACAATCACTTCCCTCGACCTGCTGGTCACACTACTTTTGATGCAGCCCAGGATACGGTTGGCTTTCTGAGCTGTGAGCGCACATTGCCAGGTCATGTTGAGCTTCTCATCAACCAACATCCCCACGTCCTTCTCCTCAGGGCTGCTCTCAATCCATTCTCCACCCAGCCTGTATTTGTGCTTGGGATTGCCTCAATCCATGTACAGGACCTTGCACTTGGCCTTGTGAGGTTCGCATGGGCCCACATCTCAAGCCTGTCAAGGTCCCTCTGGATGGCATCCCTTCCCTCCAGCATGTCGACCACACCACACAGCTTGGTGTCATCAACAAACTTGCTGAGGGTGCACTCAATCCCACTGTCCATGTCGCCAACAAAGATGTTAAACAGCACTGGTCCCAATACTGACCCCTGAGGAAAGCCACTCGTCACTGGTCTCCACTTGGACATCGAGCCATTGACTGCAACTCTTCGAGTGCGACCATCCAGCCAATTCCTTATCCACTGAGTGGTCCATCTGTCAAATCCATGTCTCTTCAATTTAGAGACAATGATGTTGTGTGGGACATTGTCAGATGCTTTGCACAAGTCCAGGCAGATGACATCAGTTGCCCTTCCCTTATCCACCAATGCTGCAACCCCATCATAGAAGGCCACCAAATTCATCAGGCACGATTTGCACTTAGTGAAGCTATGTTGGCTGTCACCAATCACCTCCTTATTTTCCATGTGCCTTAGTATAGTTTCCAGGAGGATCTGCTCCATGATCTTGCCAGGCACAGAGGTGAGACTGACTGGCCTGTAGTTCCCCGGGTCTTCCTTTTTTCCCTTTTTAAAAATGGGGGTTATGTTTCCCCTTTTCCAGTCAGTGGGAACTTCACCAGACTGCCACAACTTCTCAAATATGAGGGATAGTGGCTTAGCAACTTCATCCACCAGTTCCCTCAGGATCCACGGATGCATCTCATCAGGTCCGATGGACTTGTGCACCTTCAGGTTACTTAGATGGTCTCGAACAGGATCTTCTCCCACAGTGGGTGGTTCTTCATTCTCCCAGTCCCTGCCTTTGCCTTTTGTGACTTGGGCCGTGTGGCTTGAGCACTTGCCAGTGAAGACTAAGGCAAAAAAGTCATTGATTACCTCAGCCTTCTCAATATCCCAGGTAACCAGGTCTCCCATTTCCTTCCAGAGATGGCCCACATTTTCCCTAGTCTTCCTTTTATCACCAATGTACCTATAGAAACTTTTCTTGTTGCCCTTGACGTCCCTGGCCAGATTTAATTCTATCAGGGCTTTAGCTTTCCTAACCTGATCTCTGACTGCTCAGACAATTTCTCTGTATTCCTCCCAGGCTACCTGTCCTTGCTTCCACCCTCTGTAGGCTTCCTTTTTGTGTTTGAGTTTGTCCAGGAGCTCCTTGTTCATCCATGCAGGCCTCCTGGCGTTTTTGCCTGACTTCTTCTTTGTTGGGATGCATCACTCCTGAGCTTGCAGGAGGTGATCCTTGAACATTAACCAGCTTTCTTGGGCCCCTCTTCCCTCCAGGGCTTTATCCCATGGTACTCTACCAAGCAGATCCCTGAAGAGGCCGAAGTCTGCTCTCCTGAAGTCCAGGGTAGTGAGCTTGCTGCGCACCCTCCTCGGTGCTCTAAGGATCTTGAACGGCACCATTTCGTGGTCCCTGCAGTCAAGGCTGCCCTTGAGCTTCACATTCCCCACCAGCCCCTCCTTGTTGGTGAGAACAAGGTCCAGCATAGCACCTCTCCTTGTTGTCTTCTCTGTCACTTGGAGAAGGAAGTTATATCATCAACACATTCCAGGAACCTCCCAGATTGCTTAAGCCCTGCTGTGTTGTCCCTCCAACAGATATTGGGGTAGTTGAAGTCCGCCATGAGGACCAGGGCTTGTGAACGTGAGGCTGCTCCCAAAGCAAAAAAAAGAAAGCACGCAAAAAACACTTCCAAATGCATGATTTTACAGGACAGGCAAACAGAACTTCTTACAGAATAAATCAAAGCAATGAAAACAGAAAAAGGAGCATGCTGAAACCTATACTTCAGTACTTAGATAAAATACATACAAAATTTAAAGCAAGCTTTGCGAGCAATTCGCTAACTGGTTGTTCAGATTCCATGACTTTTCATAAATAAAATTACGAATATGTAAGGTAAACATCCAGATGCAGTACACTGGTTTTCCCATCTGCAAATCCAAGTCCAAAACAAATTACTTGCCTTCTGTGCTGGACTCAAAATTAGAAATAAGTAGAGACGGTTCACTTTTGGCTCAAGGGATTGGCTTTGAATTGGCTTGCTGAGCTACACAGCAGCAATAAGCTTTCTGTTTGTGGAATATAATCTTAAATTTGGCACTTGTTCTACCTGCAGTCCTCTGGCAAATGGCATCTATTCAGACCACCTACTTTAGGTGCCTAACACAAGTGCTGAACATCTCAAAACTGAATGCCTGGCCACAGAAGGCACCAATAATAAAATAATTCAGAGTACCCAGCTTAGGGCTACTTAGCCTGTGGAAAGAGCCAGGCCTGAAAGAAGGCCCCTGAAGAATGATTCAAAGCACTAAAGAAGATGCCGACTCCCCCCCTCCTGCCTGGAAGCCCCTTAACAATGAAGAAATAATCCTGAAAGTTTCCTTGGGAGTGCCAGCACATCGCTGAATAGACCGTTGTCCGAAGGAGAGGAGAAGGTGGGCTCCCAGCAGGTGCTGCTCTGAAAGTTTTGCATTACATGTTTGTGTCTGCATGAGTTCGGAACGATGAGCCCTCTCCCATGGGCACCACGCTGCCGAGGTGCCCCCTTCTCGCGCTGCCCCGGTGAGCAGAGCCCCGACTCAGGAGGAGCGAGACCTGCTGCCTTCCAGCCCCAAACCCAGGGTCAGCCGGGAGCTGAGCCCCTCGCCCTCTTTTCCCAGGGACACGCTATTTGCTGCCTTCTTAGAGGTCATCTAGCATAGCTCATCTTTGCTCAACCTCACATACTAAGGCAGCACAGCAGATACAGTTCCCTGAGCAATTCGTTAGTTAAGTGAAGTAGCCTATATTCCAGCCTCCAGCTGCAAAATAAGAGCTGATGCACTGCTGGCAACACAGTGAAACTTTGTTTTCATATATGCTGTAAGATATGTATGTGTGTGTATATATACACACTCCATAAAATATGAATATACATATGCTATGTATTTATATAATCTGTAATATGTAGATTAAACATTATGTTATATGTGTTACAAACAACTGCATTCATTATAAATATTTATATAGTCTATATAAGATATATAAACTGAGATCTTACTCATTCAGAAAAATTATGATTCAAAGGTTTTTTTAGTCTTTCTGGGCTGCATTCTTTAAAGCACCTGCCACTGCAAGAAAGCCTTTAATCCCAGAATGGGATGAACGAATTTAATAAAGGGGTTCAACAAAATACAGTGTTGCAGTGAAAATCTCATCAAGAGCTGGAATGATGTAAGGCAATCAGCTAAACTGAATCTCTGCCTCCTCTGCTTCCATTTTTAAGCGTGAATAAATGTAGCATGAATGTAGAACAAACATAACTCTTCAGCATCTCCAGTCCTGTCTCTCTAGTTTCTAATTGAATTGTTTCATTTCGTCACTTGGTTTTCCTGGTATTGCTAGTCTAAATCGGCGCAAAATACAGGCATGGTACATTAAAAAATTGTAAAATGTACAAATAAATTCCATTCATAGTTACAGCAAGTCACATTAAAGCTAAGTTGGTCTGCCATATAATAGCCTGTAAAAATATCAGGGTGAATTTTACTCTGCTAGTATAGGCAAATATAGAACAATTTAACTGGAATCAGTGGATACTCTGAGCTTATATCATCACAAGCAAGTACAGAATGTGGATTACCACCTAATGCTATTAAGAAAGCTTTAGCAGCATTTTGCCCATTTGATGAAATTACCAAACTTTTTCAGGTTATCATCGGTGTGCCAGAAGAAGACTACGAGACCCACAGCACTTTTCTTCAAGAGCAACAGTATGCAAAATGTGACCTTAAGTCCTCTGACCTGTGTCATTCCTTATATTCACCCCAGGAGACTTTCCACTGCATCTTTTCTAGAAGCTGTCTTCTTCATGTTTCTGTTTTCCCATGCAATAGCACTTTCTTCCCTTGTGAAGTTGTTTTTTTCCAGCAAAAATATCAGAACATCTGGGGTAGTATCAGAAAGTGTTTTGTGGTACTTTATGGGTTTTGGCCACAGGTTATTTTCTCTCCCAGGATGCTACCTGCTTGGCCCCAGCCTTATCAGCAAGTAAAAAACCTGCAAATGCCCAGATGTCATAAATGTCTCGTTGTCAAGTACAGACATCCCGCAGATCTGGCCATAATCATTTGTGGACTCAACGTCTTCTAGGCACCATAAATAAAACGAGTTGTATCAAGGACAGTAACCAGAGGTCATAAAGAAAACTTTGGGTGATACAAAATATGGCTGCATACCTGCTTAGCAGCACAAGTTGCTTTACCCTCAAAACCTAGCAAGTGTACTGTAGAGAGAGGGCTACAACTTATAGTTACAAAATCACACAATTCAAATTATGGAGCTTGTAAAAAGAGAAAATGGCCTTCAAACATTAAGTCACAAATGTAAGATGGTTAGCATTTACTATTTATTCCTGCGCCATTTGCATGGTACCACTGGTGTCCAAAGCAGTATACAATAGCTGAGCTGAGGTAAGACGAAGAACTGATCACGACGCAGAGTCAGCTGAAATACACGGCTCGTACTCCAAGATATAAAATACAGCGGGCCGTATTCTGGCTATAGATTTTGATCTTGCTTATTTGCCTCTTCAGCCATGCCGAGCTGAGGCATGCATTACCCTGTCGCTGGGGCTCACCTCCTCATTGATGCATAGTTCGTGCCAAGATACATATACCTCAGTGTCAGTATCCTCTGCCTATGATCTCTGCTTGCTCACAAGTCACCACCAAGTCCTCCAATTCCTCCACTTCATGGCTGCCTTTCCTCATCAAAGCTTTTAATGGGTTTATCATACAAAAACATTGCCCAGACTAAAATTAATCTTCAATACCACAGAGGCCTCAAATTTGATTGCTGTGGGAATTCCTTCGGCTTTGCAGCATTTAAATTCTCAGCCACGATCCCGTGTTAATGTAGAAGTTATTGTGTCTTGAATAGGTTTGTGCCTTCCCAGAACAATGTTAGATTAGAGCTTAACACTTCTGTATCACCCAGCTTCTTGTCGCATGCTTTTTTTTGCAAAATTAAATCCAGCTTTACCTAGTACATACTAATGAGTCCAAGCTTCCTCTGTTTACATGTTGGGAGTTTCCTAAGGCTTATGTTACAGGTTGGAAAATCTACTGTGTATTCTGTTTAAAAGAAAGAATGAAAAAAAGCAGAGTTGAAAATTAAGTCCTTAAGTAAAAAGACAAAAATAAGAAAATTCCCCAGCCCTCCAATTAAGAGCTTGCTCATTCAGGCCTCATACACTGCCAGCAGACTACACACTGATAAAACCAATTTTGGATTATTTAGACTTGAGAAAAAATTCTGTGAGTTTAGGGAGCCAGCATGAAAATCACTGGCATTATGACAAGCTCCAGCAATAAGAAAATTCAATTAAATCATTACACAAAAACATAAGCACTGATGGAATTTCCACAGCTTTAATGAGGCCAGTATGGAGTTCACGACCCTCTGTGAAAAGTGTGTTTAACGATGATGGGCTGGGCCATTGAGTGCCATTATTTATTTAAAGTCCTAAAAGGGAGCTTGTCTTGCATTCTGGATGAGTCTAATCAGCAATTAAAAATGATAGCCTAAATAAAAGACATGTCTCTGCCTCTTTCAGCCTCCCCTTTACTAGCACCAGAGAAGAAAAGGAAAATAGGAGTTTTGCAGCATTCTCATAAACTGAGAACTAGGCAACTGTTGGTGAATGAAGGGCGGAGTTCTGTTCCATCCACGGGTCATGGCAATGCTTTAAGGGATGTAGAAGAAGGATTATTGTCTTACTTCAGCAATCACTAAGGAAGTTATCAGAGTAGAAAGAGAATAGGTGAACTGGGGTTTGGGTGTACAAGAGAAAGAGCCATGTATATGGGAAAAGAAACAGGGCAGGAAGCTCCCGAGTTTAGAAGTAAAGCATGACCAAATAAATCCAACATATCTGATGATGCATTTAATGGTGGATAGCTGAAAATCAGAAAGGCTATGCCTAGACTTGTAAATCAAACAGCATTAAGGCACATTTCAGACTCAACACTGCCAGGCTCCATTCTTTACACCATTAAATTGTTAGTGATCCCTGGTATAGCTCAGGTCCATTTCAACTAACACTACCCAAAAATTTCCAGTTATGGTTCAAAAGTTAGCACGGATAGGCAGTTGGCATGCAGCAGGTTGTATTAGAGAGGAGGATGGTTTAGCAGTGTGGATGCAGGGTGTCCCATGTCATTTAGTAACAGCACCAGGCAACACTCCCAGGCAGGTTCAATTAATTGATGTAGATATAGCTAGAAGGTCCATCTCTGTTGCTCCAGTCATAGGAGCTGCACCTGGCCTCATTTCTGCTCCTGAAGGGAGAGAGCAGGAGGGGATGAATTTCTGCCCCAAGTCACTGCTTGAGAGTGCAGGATACTGGCATTTGTTGCAGTGCCCAAATTGCTGAGTTCTAGGAGCCTGCTCAGAGCTTTTACAAGAAATTAAAACAAAACGAGAAAAAATCTCAGCTGAATGTGTCCTGAGATTATTTGCATGGTCATCCTTATTTCATTTGGCTTACTTGGACTTCAGATCAGCTCTTGAGAACACAAAGTACTTTGGACTCCATATGAAATCCTCAAATCAAAATGTTATTAAGATAAATTTGAACTCCCTCTTTAGGGAGTAGACAAAGTCAAATCCAACACCAAGGAGAATCACTTACTTAAGCACTCATGGGAGAAGTGAAGCACTATTAAAATAAATGCACAGCGGGTAAACACAGCTCCTCACATTCTCTCTCAAATTGTATTTTTAGAGAAATATTTTATTAGGGTTAATATTACCCTTAAAGTTGTTGTGGAGAGCTGGGGAGAAAATAATCCTTGGCTTTCAAAAAATTGTGCTTTGCAGCCTTCAGAGGATCTTTTTTGATTTTTGAACTTTTAGTGTCTCCACTTACCCCTCCTCCACACGCAGCCAGGACCTTTGGTTCAGTGTTTATTTAACAGATATATGTTACTCTGCCACATAAATACTGTTCTATTGACATTTCCCATGTTAAATAAGCCTTTCTTTGGCTGTTTAAAATTCACCATGTAATAGGCAGTGTTTGTAGAAAGGTGTTAAATAAAGAGAACAAGAAAAAAGAAAGGGAGAAAAATGCTTCAGGCAAAGTTTCCCATCATCTTCTTCTTACTGTAATTATCACCACAAATCATAGCAAAAAATGGTCCAGAGCAAAATTATTTATCTAACATGGTAAAGTAATAAAGGTCTGATTCTGATTTTCTGCTATTCATCAGTATTAGTAAGAAGTCAGCTCCTCAGTATTTTACACCCTTCTCATGAAGTAAACGACAACACAAGATTCAAAAGAGTCGGGACTGACGGATTTGGAGACATTAACCTTATTCCCTCCCAGATCCTGATCTTGCCTGTTTTCAATGTTCCCACTTCCAAGTAAGCACTCAGCCGTGCTGTTTTCATCAGCACCTCTGTTCTCAAGTGCCTCCATGCTGCAGGGGACAGTTTGCAGTCAAGACAGTTTGCTCAGGAGGACGCTGTATATTGTGCTGACCATGGCCTCGCCTCCCTGTTTAAAGAGCAGAGAGAAACATCTGTGGAATAAGCCTGATTTTCTGAGGAGCTACAAGTTATTACTAAGAGAAGCAAGGCAAGAACAGAGAAAAAAGTAGGATAGGTCCAGGAGGGGACATAGGAGATAAACAAGCCCTGAGTTGCTGCGCTTTTTATAGATGTAGAGGGATTGCCATTTAAATGTTGATGTTTGCCAAAGTAAATCAAATATTTATTAAGGAAATCGCCTGCTTGGGTGGAAAACTGGAGCTCCTCAGAACTGATGATGTGCTTACCTGGAGCAAATGGAGAGGGTTTTTTTTTTAAATAATCACCTATTATAAACAAAAGTAAAAACCAGACCTTGACACAGCATAGTCAGAGCAATTACTCTACACTGCAACATTTGGAAATAACCCAGGTTTTCCAACATTTGATATCTAATGTAGCTCATCTTCCCGCTTGCACTTCTAAATGAGCCGCAGCCACTGCTATAGGTAATGCCAGTAAAACAGGTTGTGTTGCACAATATTCTGATGGGGGTGATTCCCGCTTTGTCTTACTGCTCCAGAGCAGATTACCTTGCCAACTGTTTGCTGCAGTGCCTGATTATACCTGACTGAAATATAAAAAACCCCAGCATGTCCTTCCCAGGAACCATAATCATCTAAAAAATTCTAATTGCTATGGGTTTTTTATCCACAAAAAGGAATCATCCATTTTAGCTTGAATGCCTTTACTGGAAAAAAAAACTTCCGTGAGAGAAATTCCCAGTGTTTGTTTGCTTTGAAACAGCCAGACTTTATCAGTTCTGCCCCAGTAATATCTCTGCTGCAGACAAACTCTTTAGAAACCAGAAGGCAGAATACAGAGAAAATCAAACAACGATTGCATAAATGTCTTTTTCCCGTTACCCAGACTGGAAGCTGTTCCCACAGATATTTTGTGAAACTTTTCCCCCACCTAGTTAGGTGCAGAATCACCTTGGGTTTTTTGTCTATTTGTGAGAGTCCCTGAGTTTGACATAGGAACACACATTGATGCACTTCTTAGAAAAGGCTCAGGTCAAGGGTATTTAAACATTAGCTATATATCACATGGTTTTCAAGCACTTGAACAGCAGGTTAAATGTAATAAGGCTTTGGAAAAGAAAGAATTTTCTATAGCTGTTCTTCTCTGATGTCATTATTTCTTGTAGTTTCCAGTTCTGCTTATTTGTTATGTCACAGAGCAGGATCATGCAAGCTCTGTTGTTCATGTTCAAGGAAACAGCTGTGAACAGGTGGCGTATTTTATGACCACTCTTATTGCAGGGTCATACAATAATTTGTGTGAATTGCCATCAGAGCTGCAAATTTTCTCTTGTCAATGTGAGTTGGCAGATGTTTTGTCTTTGACCTATAATAGCCTACATAAGGACTGGACATTTTTGTCACATTTTGAACAGTACGAAAGAGATAGTGGCGAGATGATCAGTTTAAAGACATTAAACTACTGCAGAAGTTCAGTTGTTGTCAAAATGTGTAACAAGAAAAGATTTGATGAAAACTAGAATGCTATTATTTCTATAGCTATAGCAACAGCATTAAGTAGGTGATAACTATATTTCCAAAGTTATCGAACATTTGTATCAGGGTCCCATTCTTCTTTTCTTGCATTAGCTTGTCCACCCTCCTCCTTCCACCTCCTTTATAAACATGGTTACCTTTACTCAGCCCTACACTCCTGCCCCTCCAAATCGCAGGCTCTCTCCCAGCCTTCCTAAATGTAGCAACTATTACCTTTTACTTTCCAAACCAACCCGTGCAGCCCAAGCCATGCCAGCCCTGTCCATCCCAGCTCTCTGCATCCCAGTCAGGACCGCAGCCTCTCGGAGGAGTTCCTGGCACTTTGCCTCGCCCAGACCTCAATATCTTCTCACTTGCTAGCCAACTCCCTCCACGTCTGCCCAGGTCACCCCAAAAATCACTCTTTTCCAGGTATCACTGGGGCTCATCCCTTCCCGCTTCCATTTCTCTGCCCCACCAGCTACACCAACATCCCCCAACAGAACTGTGCACCCCGGCCACCACCACCCTACACCTGCACCGCCCCTCACTGCCCCTGCCTTGCCCTTCCACTGCTGGGGTTGTCCACTCTCGCCTGACTTGAACGTTTTAAATAAGAGTGGTATTCACAATTATTTTAAAATGCTCTATGATTTAATATACTTTGTATTATTATCTTCCAAGCTCTGTCATCAAAATTCCTGAAGCGGCAGAGAGAGAAAATATTAAGAGAAAAACTTCTGGCTGTGCACCAGCACAGCCCAGCTAGTATTGTGCTCCTTCTATTTTTCTTGTTTAATGAAGGTTGATGGAATGTGGCCTGGTTGCATACATGTGCAAACTGTATCTCATTAGTTGATAAATGTGTCAAAGACTATAACTTGTATTAATGTGCTAAGGAAAGACTTCTATAATCATTACAAGATAATGAAGACATTGTGATCTCAGTTAAATCTCCTCCAGGAAGACAAAATGAGCCAAAATTAATCTAAACTAAAAAATCTGAAAGCTATGCGTCTTGAGAGTTTGAAAAATGTAATGTCCTATGACCAACGTCCAGACAATCTAACACAATGAATTCTGAATAGTATTTAGATGCCAAGAAAAGGCAGAGTGTTCACTTCAAAATGAAAAATACCAAATTACAGGTTTCTGTAAATTCTAGAGCAATGAGATTAGTAACAAGATAAATGAGAGGAAAGGGATGAAAGGGGAAGAAATTAATTCTTAGATCCTTATGATACAAAGCTTTGCATGCAGTTTTTCTGGTTTTACCAGCATTTTTCTGGGACTTGCACACTTTTTATTTTTTCTTTTGGCTCCTCTGTCACACCTATTTTGATTGTTTACTTTCTCTGAATTCCTGAATGATATCATGTGAGGTTTAAGGAATTCTGTGAAGATGTTAGCATATGCTGTACAGCACTTTTTCACCTAGAAAGTTATGCTGCAATAAAGACTCTGGGAAGAACATGCCTACAGGGAAGTCAGAGCAGCACCCTTGAATTCTGCTGCTTTGAAACTCACCTTTGGGGACGCCAGCTCCTGACCACAGGAGATGCTCTAGCAGAAGCACTGTCTCACTTGGAACAACCTCACACAACACAAGACATGATTTTCCCTTGGCCACTTTCACATCCCACTCTTTCCAGAAACAATGGTGAGGGTCCCTTCAAAAGCAGCAAAAAGTGCTTTAAAAGCAGTAAGACTGCCCACCTCCAGGCTGGATTGACAACCAGGGAGAGGCAGTAGCCCTACGCATTATCACTGCTCAGCATAGTGCGTGTTGTACGACCGTCACTACTCCACCTTCACTGCAGCTGCACCCATCCTTGGTAATAGCGTGAAAGTGCATCAAAATGGCAGTCTTTCTTCTAGCCAACAAAGTGATCAGTGATCCCCTTAGGCTACCCAACCCCTGAAACTCTTGGATACAAAGTTAAAGAAAGTATGTAGTGCAGACTGTATTCTGTTAACAACCCAGAGGGCTGGCATTAGGCTGATGCATCAAAAATTATTTATATCCAAGCAAGCGACTGCGTGTGGTAGAACAAACTGTTCTGAGGATCACCCCGTACTCAAATAACTCAGACTTTGGCACACAGCATAGATCTCAGCACCACGTGCACCAACAGTTGCCATCTCCTACTGCTGCCCTACCAATATGCTGTCATACTGCTGCCTTTTCCTCCGCTAATGCTCACGCTTGCAAGTAAACATGCCTCTCCTTTTGCTGCCTCCTGCCTAATCCTCAGTGTTGGCTCACCCATACACCTTCTGAAGCCAGGGAGAGTGCTTCCACTGAGGTAAATGGCATAAGCTCAGAGTAACTGTGGCCGCGAGGGTGGCTACCTTACCTGAAGACGAACGCAGTACTGCAAAGACGCTATTGGGAAACTATCATGATCTTAGCAGAGGACAGCTTGGCCTCCTTATTGTTCACAGTAACAACAGGTCATAGCCGTTCTGAAAAAGGATTAAAAACTAGAAAGATGGTTGCACTAGTTCATGAAAGTATCTTCTGAAAACCTAATATCATTAAACCAGTAGTAATATAATAAGCCTTGGTAATTCTGTACAAACTAAGCCAGCCGGAAGGCTTCTGAGAAGGCTTTTCAGTGTTTGTATTCTCATAAATTAATTGTTACTTCCTAGGAATAGGATTCTAAATATAACAAAAAAATCTCAACTAAGGAGTTTTACGGTGCCCTCATAAACCTGTAAAACAACAATGCAAACGTACAAGCGTTTTTATTTTTTTGGTTAAGTGTATCACAGAATGCTGATGTGTAAGAGTGGAATTATGTTCTCAGGAATAAATCTCTAGAACCACCTCTGGATCTATCCACTTATGTCATATTGTATCCATTACAGCAGCATTTGAACACCTTCCAACTACTTACAATACAAATAACAATCTCTGTCTCCTTTCCCACAATAGGATTGCATTCATATTCATTTCTATGCTAGCAGATTAGTTGCTTTGCATATTTGGTGCCTGTATAGTGTCTATCACAGCTTGTCCAGTGTCTCTGGGTACAACATACAGTAAGTATAATAAGAAATAACAGAAGTGAAGTAACAGCTGGTTTGTCTGGTAATATTGTGTGTATACACAGGCCTGGGAAATTCAACAATATTGCTTTTGAAAGCGAGTATTATTTATCACACTAGCATTTCTCTCATTTTGTAGAGGCAGATTATCATCTCTACTCCTGAAGATTTCTTGTCACACTGGTTCAACCCCACGTGCATCTCCTTGTAAGATAAACCCTCCATGAAATACTGGTAGCGAGATTTTGATTTTCACAGTCATTTAATAAAAAGTACTTCATTATTCATTCTATAGGAGTCTCTCTGGAAATAGCAAGCTCTCTTTTAACAGGGAGATGCTTCAGTTGTAAATCACAGGATACCAAACTGGGAAGATAAAACTCTCAAAGAACATTAACAGAGAATGGATGAACAATTCATAATTAATTATTTGGGAATGAATGCCACCTCAATTTATCATCGAATATTTGCAAAGGCAGTACATGCACTTGTATGCCTTTTACTGTCTTTATAGGGTCATTATGGAACGCTGGCCAAATCCATTCCTGACCTGATATAGTCAGGTCATTAGTCCTTTGTTGACTTCTCCGCTAAAATTGTATGAAGGATGATGTCAGTAATAAACTAAATGCTCGTCTTCTTCAGGGGTAGAAGAAGCAGGACTTTCAAAGCTTGTGCCTATTACTTCAGTGTGACTGGCTGTAAATGGTTATGCAATGATTTGTGGAATCTCTGTATGTACAATTTAAAAACAGCTTGATACAACAAATTCCCTGGGTTTAATTTGTGAAGACTGCGGTTTCACTTCATACACAGAGTTTGTCTTCCCTCTCTATTGGTTGTTTTATCTCCTCATTTTTATGTTGTACTGAAATTCCCAAGGACGGTGTTTCAGGGCTAACAGCTGAGCAGTGATGCCATCTTTCTGCCAGCATGTGTCACATAACCTGTTATGGAGATATTCAGCAGCTATTCACTGCTAAATCACACAGGCAGCATCTTAGCAGCATAACAAGGTCCTTCCTCTACCATGGTCACTCTGTGCACCATCACATACATCACTTCTGGCCATGGGGCTGTGCATGTGGATCAGGACTCCTAACTGACTTCACATGCACATCTCAGACCACAGCAAGAAGGTCCTGAGCATGTCAGCCACAAATACATTTCATCCCCGGTCTCATGATGGAAAAGCTCACTGAGTCTTCAGGGGGGAGAATGGCAGGGAAGATGCTGTGAGCTCCCAGAGCAATTCATCCAGCCCACTTCAGGCTGTTTCCCTATCTCCAGGCTACCCCCAGGAAAGGAGTCAGGATGAAGTCCACAGACAGGCTGAACTCTTCTAGTCATTAAATTTGTCATCCTCTGTTCACATGGAAATTTCATGGGACAAAATGTTCATTATCACACTGGCCAGCTGTTTTCCTAAACCTAAATTTCAAAAGAGAAATAAACAAGCAGGGGATTATCTAGAGGGGACCTGGATCATCTGAGAAGGCCCATAAAATGTTTAATTGACACAGAGTACTTCGGTCTAAGTAGAGAAGCAGAAGTTGAGTCCAGGAGAGGAGGCAGAAAGCTAGCCACATGCCGGAGCAGAGACCCTGTAAGGAGAGGAGATATTATTGCTGCAGGAGGAGGATTCTGGGCACCCCAAGCCCAAGGACAGTTCCAGAGCAAGGAGAAAACTGGAGGACGGGTATACATGAAGACACTCTGGTTCTGATTTCTTGTGCAAGGTAACGTAAAGAATTATCATTTTCTGGAACGCTTACCAAAACTGCATCCTCACACAGTCAGGGCTCTGAGAAAGAGTGAGCAATTGCATGTGAGGGACACCAAGGGATCACCATTGTTCCTGGCTACTTCAGGCTTCTAGGCATTAAAGCCCTGTTTCTGAGAAAGATGTCCAGCCTCCGCATAAGAAGTTTATTGTAGAGACCAAGGAAACAATACCAGAATTATTTGAGTGGCAGAAAGCTTAAAAGCACACAGCATCAACAGGAGCCAACCCAGCAGCATGACATGTATCCAGCTTCTTTAAACAGCTTGGTTCAAAGTTCACATCCTTCCGGATTCTCAGAATATATCTGGGACTTCAAGCCAGAATGTCTCAGTTAAATGCAACCCAGATAATGAGACCCAGAAGCAGCAATTACTGAATTCTCAAAGGAAAATATGTTTGCTTTCAATATTACAAAACTAGTTTCTGTACAAAGACATTTTATTTAGATTTACCAAAAATATCTTGAGAGTTTCCAACACTATCCTATAGCAATGTTTGCCATATCCTGAGGTTCTCATTCAACATTTATTCAGTTTGAACCCAGGACTGAGGACAGAAAATGAAGTGAAGCCTTCAGGATTTGATGCTCAGTGGGAATTTGTGTCTCCCAAACCAGCAATATCTACATGTTGCACGTAGGCCATTCCTTTGGGCTTGCATGCATCTAGGCTTTCCTGGACAGGCCCTTTTTTCTTATTTGGGAATTTTCAGTGGAGGAAATCTGAGGGATATATCCATTTGTCCGGAGCTTCTGGACTGCTATATACGAGGAGGCTCCCGAGGTTTTGTTGCCTATGCATAACCCAACTCAACAGCACCTGCTCAGCCAACTGTAGAACTAGACAGGGCTGCTGGCAAGGTAGCATATTTGCTGTAGAACAAATCTCATATGCCCAAGCTGCCTTGGTTTTCCTATACATAAGCAAATCAGCGGTACCCCCATAAACATCAGATCTGATCTTTCTCAATAGGAGAGGCCTTGCCGTGCATTTACCGTACAATGTATAACCATTTGCTTCTGCCTGGTATTTCCAAGATGCGGATTTCACCTCTCCCGCCCAGAAGCAGAAATCTGCTTCCCATAGATTACCAATAGTCGGATCCCATGAGCGAGAGCTGAGAACATACTGAAGGCAAGGACGACATGACTCACCTCCTTCAGTCTTCACACAAACTTTCTTGAGGAAAGCTGTTTCCCTTCTTATGCCCCTGTTACGAGGGAGACTGTGGTGGGTTCCCAGGTACTTCTGCGCAAGAACAAACTACACTGACAGCAATAGTAAATGTTTCTAGAAAACTTCAACCCAGGAGAGCATTCTCACTGAAATAACATAATAGAGGTAATTATACAGAGAAACTGGGTCCAATTCATGATTAGACAAATAAAATAAAACAAACTGTTGATGCTCAAAATATTTAAAATTTATGAACCTACCTAATATTTTTTTCGTGATTACTCATTCCTACTTCAACAAACATGCTATTTATTCCCCTAAATTTCAAGTCACTTTGCCTGTCTGTTTTTTTCTCTAAATTGGCCAAAATATTTGTGTCTGGAGCACTGCAGTATCTCTGGCAAAGCCTGCAGAACGGCTTGCCAAATAATGTCTGTGGATACATACAAAAGCTGGAATGAAAAACAAAATGTTGATGCTGGCCTATAAACAGGAGTCGGGCTTTCAAGGTCAGCGAGAGGTAAGTGGTTTGTTTGTTCTCCTGGGAGTAAGAATTAAGCCTCTGAGGCTTAGCAGGGAATTAAACCCAGATGTCTCATTTTCTAAGGAAGTGATGTACTTAGCAAGCTATTCTATAATCAGAGGGGGCACATTCATCATGACTTTTCATTGCCACCTAAAAGAGAGAGACATGCATCGGGTTTTGAGAGAACAGCTGCAGGTAAAGATGTCTCCACACTATGGCTTCTCCACCTTCTTCTCGCCTACCTTTAAACACATAGCAGAAGTACCTAAGCTTCTATCTAGGCTTGGTCTAAGGTCAATGGAGGCAGCCATTTCCAGAGAGTTTAGCTCAGATGCTAGGTAGGAGCTCTGTCGCCTAGAGATGCAGGTCTTCACTGACTATAAAGGAAGTACAGGCACTTCAGCTGGAAGCTTCACGTTGGTAGAACAAACACAGCTACCAGTACAAAGGTTTTTCAGGTAACTCTCTGGGGCACCCAATTCTCTCCTTGGGTTGAACAGAAAACCTCAGACATGGCTTTCAGCTTGGGATCCCACCTTGTGGATTAAGCAGCTAAAAGTCATGCACTTACGTCCTCTGCTACATCTGTCTTTTTTCTCTCTCCTCCCTGTTAGTCAACTCCTGAGTCAGTTTCAAGTTTCACAGATCTAATTTGACCCCTAAGGAACTACCCTGGAAAACCTCAGGAACCCTGACACTAAAGAGCCACGTGTAGTTCCTGGACTACAGGAGACTTATGAGCAGTTCAGATGTGGCTCTTCCATCAACGCCATACCTCTCAAGGTTGTGCTGGCCCCACAGCCGATGGGTCAGCTAAATCCTTGGCTGCTAGAAGAAGCTGCTGAGACTGAGTTTGCTGGGTTGCAATCCCCCTGTGCACCTAGCTCAAGAGCCATTGCCATCTCCTGTCCTTGTGTCCAGAACTTTCTGCAGCTCTTGCAGCAGTGTAACAGGCATCTTGTCCTTCTCAGTCCTACAGAGACTGAGCAATGCGTTTGCAGGTTCAGGCAGCCTCCCCTTATTCGGGGCAGGTCATGAGTACACACCTAATCTATATTCTGCACTGCTTCTCAGCGCACTTCTAGTCTCAGTTCAAAGTATCTGTGACTAAAGGCTTTTATAGCAGAGGCTATAGATAACACAGAGAAAGCCTTTTGCCTCCTCAAAGCCCTCTTGTAGCAGGAAGATCGGTCAGCGTGCTGTGGTCTGTCTCAGGATCTAGGTGCAGCTATGTGTATAATTATTATCACCTACTGTACTGAGCATAGCCATTTACAACTGTGGAAATTGAAAAGGTCATGGAAATACCATCAGTGTGGCAGTCCGCAATAACAATTCAAAGAGAGCGAACTATGGCTCACAAACAAGCAGCCAGCATTAACAGCTGTGGACACAAGTAGGTACAAAAAATAATAGAAGAAAGGAAGAAAAGAAGATGATGGAGGGCAATGCTAAAAATCAAACAGCTATAAGGCCTGACAAAGTACATTAGCTGAGTGATTTTAACTGAATTCAGAGTGTTATTCAGCACTTCTGTGACTAACTTCTGGTCAATCGAAGGCTGATTTTTAAGGTTATGCAGAAGGTAACGAGCACAATAATGAACAAACCTGATCCCAAGCCAGGGGATTTGCGCAAAATCTTTCCACACGTAGATGCCTACTAATTTTGGTGGAATCTGTGTACCCATACCTCTTAGGCAACTCATGATATTTCAAAGACCAATGAAGAAATTCAGTGTACAAATAAAAACAACAAAAACCTAAATATTCTTTTTGGAAGTCAGCTGTATCCTTAATATGCCATGTTTGTCAAAGCAGGAAAAAACCCCAACCCTGTATTAAAATGCTGGATGTTATTTAGTCATTACTGGTTATAAATCATTTGCAAAGTCTTACAACACTAACATACAACTGAGTGGATTAAACATTAGTTTGGGGCATTAGCTTGGATATCATGAGTTTTGTGGACTAAATTCTAATAATTAGGGGTGTTATTTCAGTATACCTATGTGTGCATCCCATATGCATTTGGGAATCTTTCAGGGCTTAGTAATGTCACAAAAAATAGACAGGGAAGGGGAATAATGAAGCCAGGTACACTGCCAGTTTCACCCACATGCAGTTTGATTCAACACACTTTCTTGGGGCCACGTTTAGACATGAGGAGCTTGTATCAAAAAGATACTTACTTTGTACCCAGTAGCACTTAAGCCAGGAGAATTGCTGATGGGGTGGATAGCCTGGATTCAGCCTAGACAGAACAAGCACAGGCTTTACCAGGAGATCCGGTCACCTCCCACGCTGCTGTGGTCACAGCTCTTTGGCTACACAACTCTTCCCTGATCCGATCAAGGCACTGTGTCCCTTCTTGGGCAAAGGAATCAAAACCTGGCCCTGCATCTTCTGATGTCTTTACAGTCTTCATTCCTGCTGTGGCCTCTTCACATGTTACCTGCTGACTGCATGCATTTAAAGCACTTCTGACATTATTAATGAGTTTTCTGAATTAAAAATAACTGATGATGAATGTGAAACAATTCCATTTTTTTCTGTACAAGAGAAACAGCACATGTCATTTGTATTTCCTAATTATAAACTTTAAATGCTCTTGCTGTATAATAATGCCAAAATTAACAAAGATACGTAAAATAAATCCAGTGACTAAAGACCAACAGAACAGAATTCAAAGACAAAATGAAAATGTATCATTATAATGTTTTATTGTGTGTGTATACTGCATAAAATTACCACATAAAATTCTGATCTAAATCATCGTAGGATGCTATGCCAAATGTTCCAGTGTTAAGCCTCCAGAAGTGGAAATTTAAGAATTAGCTGAGTGTTCAGTCCTTTTTTGCTTTTCAGACTCTGGAAATCTGGAAGGGACAAGGTCCCTTTGTTAGCTTTCATGAAAAAGGGAGGCTTTGTGCCATCTGAAGCTAAGAGAAGACAGCATATTTTAGCAAGCCAGAGGTACATGAGTCAGGGCTATTTGGCAGATCTTTTACTTCTCCAGAGCAACAAGTTCAGACTCCCCAGCACCGCTGTTTCAGGCTGGGGGCTGTGCATTACCATTTACATTGCTGCCATCTATTGGCTTAGGTGGGCTTTCATCTTTTATAACCAGCGTTGGCACATTTTCCTTTATCAACTTTTTGCACTTTTATAGTTTTTTCTCGATGGGATTTATCTGGCTAAACATACACACCTGCAATGAGAGCACCTTGTGAGAACCGCCTCAGGCTTCCTTGAAAGTCAGTGGAAGAAACAAGCACTTCTGGGGTGTGATTCATTTCACCCCAAAGTAGATAACCAACATATATCAGATGAACAGCACCCAAAACAGTATTACTGTGCTTTGCCCGCGGCTATAATGGGATCTGAAGAGTGACTAGCTCAGGTGTAGGGATGACTGTCACACTGTAAGTAAGCATAGAAAGCCAGCAAAATGAATACTACCCCCTTATCCAGTGAGGAAAGTCTTCAGAGGTGCTGCTGATTTTTAATTCATTAACTTGTATCCATGCACAATGAGGCCACAGGTACTACAGAACAGAGGTATTAACTACATCTAACTTTGGATAGAGTGATGACATTTGGTCCAGAAGTCCAGCCTCACTTCATATTTTCTTTGGCAGTAAAATTGTCTTTAAGATGTTTCTACCTCTCCCCCCTATTCTGCCTCCAATAGCCTGTCCCTTTCCCGTCTCAGAAAGCTAGAGCTAAAAGTAGTTAGTTTCACATGTAGTTTCCTGCACACAAACACACACACACCTCAGAAAGGGGTATCAATCTTTTCCTATAAATTTTATGAATTGTAGATTCAGATTATACAAGAGCTAGACCTAAGTAGGATTTGTTTTAATCCAAAAATAGAATTTGCATCATGGTAGGAAATCTGCTACAAATAACATAATGTTCAATATGATTTTATCTTAACAAAGGACAAGCAGAGTCAATAATTTCAGTGCTTTGGCCAGTCAATAATTAGCCTACAGTTCTAAAGGTGACTTATTTTAGATTATGCTTAACTCAATAGAGCAACATTACAATAACACAATCTTTGCAAAATAATGGTCTACATACAAATTTGCACAAGTTTAACAGAACCACACGTTTGGGTGTGACAGACGTATACTTCTTGAACAGTGGTACAAGAAAAAGAGGTTATTGCCTAATTTCCAACTTCCTATCATCGCCCCCCTGTGCTGGAAACTACCACCCTTTCAGATCTGATGCCCAGAAAGCTCTTTTCAGCTAATAGAAGTGGTAAAGTGTGTTGCAGTTTTAAACATTCTACATGTTTTTTACAAACCTCCACTCATTACACTCTTTGCTTCTTAAAGCATAAGTTAATTAAATTAATTGGCTAATTAATGAATCTGAGTAGCTGACAAATGCTCTCTAAGATGTCTAAACTTGACAACTGCAAATGCAGTTTCTTATGAGGAAATTTCCCCACTCTAATAGCTGTTCTAGTCTAACATTTCATTCTCTTGCCAGGAAACAGCATCCTTATTTTCAGCCTGGTTCGAGGCTAATGTTCAACCATTGGAGCAACACTGAAAGCTGCAAGGAACACAGCTGTGGGAGAAAGCAGTTCAAGAGGGATGTGCTACATTATCGGACAGCACTGATAAAACTGATCAATAAAACCAAACCTCCCCTGTGATGCTTCTGGCTCCAAACCCGGGAGGGAAGATCTCACACTGGAGTCAATAGGAGCCACCCTTTCCTCACCAGCGTTAGCTTTGGGAAAGAAATTGCAGGGGTATTCACTTCATTCTAGATCCAGTTTACATTTTTCATGTATCATGGGTGTAGAAGAAAAGCATTTACAAATCAAGAATTAACATGAGACCTTCTCTGCTGTTGGGATCTGTGAGGGACCCCATAAGGGGGTTTGTCGGAGTGGGAGACGGACCCGGAGTAACGATGAGTCTCAATGTCAGTATGGTCATTCTCTTTTATTTGGATCATTTGTCAGGTTTCTATAGAAGCTAGGCAAAGCACGCGCCAACAGTGACTATTCCATTGGATAACTATACTTGTCCACGCACTTAAAACAGTTATATGATTGGTACAAAGTTGCCGTTCACGCACTGTTCACAAGGGGGGTTTGTCAGCATTTTCCCAGACTTGGTTCCGCTTATCTTGTTTACCAAGTGCTCCTTCTGCTGTTCTCAAGGAAATTTCACCGTGATCTCTGGCTCCTAAGCCCTATCAAAGGCTGGATTGCTCACATCAATCAAGTCGTGTCCTTTGTCACTGAACCATTCTTCCACAATTCCCCCTTCTTGTTTTTGAGCGATCCAGGCATGATTTATCATGGTTATAAAAGCCTTTTTGACACAGCTACATGCTACACAAAAACACAGACTTATGATAACTAATATTATTAAAAGTCGTAATCCCTCAGCTAACAAACCCTTCAGCCATGATGGTAAGGGCCCAAATAAACTGGTTAACCACTCATCAAAAAACCCCTGATTTTGTCGAATTTTGTTGACATGCTCTTTCAGCCATTGTAGTTGTTTGTGAATTGATTCACTGTGATCAGACAGGTTCATACAACACATGCCTTCAAAATCCTCACAACCATGACCTTGGGCTAATAACAAAAAATCAATTGCTGCTCTATTTTGCAAAATTGCGTGGCGTAAGCTATTTTGATCTTCTAATAATGTTTCTATTACCTGGGTAGTAACATTTGCTTGTTTCTCAGCCCAACAGGCTAATTGCCCAACCTGTTTCAGGGCTCGTCCTGCTGCCCCCCCAGGTATGAACAAGGACAGGAACACTCTCTCTCAGTGGTACTGAGGAGGGTAAGTTTATCATCACAATCCGGGGGCAGACCCGTGACTTCTCGTTTTGTTCGATGTTCGGTTCCTATTGTTTTATTTGTTATATTTTCCCACCAATTTTGATCTGGTGCTAATAACGTTAATTTGCCAAGATAGCACGGCCCACCAAACACGTTCTGTGGAACTCCCTGCCACGCTCTATCACCACATATTAAAAATACATCTGGAGGCAAGGCCTTTGGGGTGCCATTGTTCCAGATTGGTACCCCTCCCTTAGTCTCAGCTCCTAGGGCCGCCTGATTCCCACAATAACCAGCGGGATTGTAATAATCGCTATAGCGATCTTCTTTTGACGTGACATTTGTCCACTCAGTCCAGTTAAATTTTCTATAATAATTAGTGCCAGTAAAGGCGGGTCCTCCAAATATAAAACAAGTTTGAGTCCAATTTTTTGAGCTATTGCCAATTCTCATTGATTCTAACAAGCTTAACTCTTGGGGGTCCCACAGCAATGTAACATTTAGATTATTAATGAGTGTGGCACTACAGCCGCTAACATTGGTAGCTTGACTACAGTTTTGTTTAGCAAAACTACTAAATTCGTTTGCCTTAAAACCTGGTACCCCTATTAGACACATCCGGAAAGGCTCCGTAGCAGACGCAAGTGAGAGGCAAAACACTTGTTGACCTGTTTTGTTCGCCCAGGTAACCCACATATTTTCTCTAGGCTCAATTTTGTGAAGACTCATGACCACCGGGAGTACTATCCCGATTATCAGGAGTAGGATCATCTTGCTCGTCGAATGATCCATAAGGAACTAGAACAGGTTTCACGTTTCTGCTCAGCACCCACACTGGACCGCGACCTTCTTGATGAACAAGAGGTCCTATAACATTGCTGGGAACTTTTTGGACATTAGAGTCAACAAGGGTGACATCTACTGTGGTTTCCACGTCGACTCCCAGGCTTCCTCGGGTGGCTGGTTGGCACTGTTGTAGAAAACTTGTGTTTCGTTTTGGGGGTTCATTTGTGTCAGCACGCGACCTCTCTCCGCGCTCGGTTTCCAGTTTCCCGAGCATGCCTTGGTAGCATGATTGTTTTTCTGACAGTGGTCACACCAAACTGCAGCACGACAATTTGTTTCACATGGCCTGACTCCCCACAACGGAAGCAACTGCCACGAAAAGGTTGTCCAGGCGGTCGACGAGGTTTTCCCTTGGGAGCTGGGCCTTGTTTTTTCTGCACCACTGCAGCTAGTGGCTGCATTATTTCTCGAACTGCTCCCTGGACAGCGGCCGCAACAGTATTTCCTTGTCGTTGTGTTTCGGCTCTTTCTACTCGCAGAAGCATTTCTTCTACTCCAGCTCCTTTGGGCAAGCTAGCTAGCATTTGTTTTGTTGTCTTATTAGCATTATCAAAAGCTAATATTTTAAACTTTTGTTGTTTGTTGTCTTCTGATAGATCAGGATGATTCATGATTGCTTCCCAGAGTCGATCTACAAAGTTACTGTATTTCTCTGTTGCACCTTGTTGTAGATTACTAAAAGAGGGGACGCTTGATCCCGGTAAGCTAAGGAATGCTTCATATGCTAGCTGAGCAGACAATTGCAACATATTTGCCGGAAATGTAATTTGCACCTGAAGGTCACTGTATGGTCCTTGCCCTACGAGCATATCGGCGGTGATTCCACGAAGTGGGTCCCCGTCCCTTTGTCTTTGAGCCGCAGCACTAATGGCTCGCTGTTGCCAAAACGACATCCATAGTAAATATTGCGTTGGGGTGAGTAACAGTCTCATTAGGTTTTGACAATCGTGCGGGCACATGAGGTCGGCAGAAAAAATCCAACTAACAATTTGTCTTGTGGCCTCGGATTTTACTCCATATGTTGAGATGGTGGTTCGGGCTTCTTGTAATATTTTCCAATCATGCGGTTCCCACTTTCCTTGCCCGTTTTCCTGTATAACCGGAAACGCTAGTGTCGTAGGGCCTTCAGCCCCCCCCACAGGCTTCCACTGTCCTTCTAGAATTGCATCTTTGATGACACCACTCCAGCGTGTGGTTCTAGGGAGTGCTGGAGGGTTCATTAAACACGGAGGCACAGCTCCTCCGTTCCTTTTTGTTTGCAATTCCAGAGCATCAAGACGTTTCAGAACTGCTTGCAACACTTTCGCAGTGGCATCAGAGGATTGTGGCAGCTCCTCCCCGCTAGGTGGTGCGGTGGTTCCAGAGGATTCCGTAGAGGGAGGTAGAGGCGGGGAGAACGGGGGTGAGGGCGGCAACGGCGGCGCGGAGGGTGGCTCCCTGGGCGGAGCTGCAGGGGGAAGGCGGCAGGCTGCTCCGCCCAGGTCATTGGGCTTTGTCGCCCCCGCCCGTCCGGGGGCCTTTGGCGGAGCTACTTCCGCATTCGCTTCACAGTTTGCATTAACTCTGCTGACAGGAACTTCCGTTTTTTCTGGCGCCTGCATCGGCTCCGACGTAGCATTATTCATTTCATTTAATGAGCTGAGACCTTCCTTTTCCCGCAGTTCAGAAACATTTTTACAGACAGTTCCAGACATGCCTTTCACGGCAGGCAGCCCAAAAAATCGCGCAATAGGTCCCGGTTTGTTTTTGGGCTTATCGTTAGACACTCCCGGACCTAACATTTGAGCAGCAGCGCAAGCTACTTCCCTCTCCGCCTTCATCACTTTCAAAGTTTCCAAGACAATGTTCCAGAGCCCACGAACCGCCTTTATTTCCTTCTCATCCTTCTCGTCCCCCTCTATTGTTTTCTGCCACATCGTTCCTCCAAAATCCCGCCATTCCGAGACGGAAAACAACATGCAGGTGTCAGAAAAGTGACCCCAACATTGTCCCAACTTAATCAACCTAATTAATTGCTTCACTGGTGCTTCTATCCCTCTCTTGGAGAGGATTCCAGCGAGCAGCGTGGCCGCAGCTTCTGTTTCCATCACTGCGCCTGAGAGGTGAGGAGCGACCTCACACCGGCGTCTGCCCTGCTTCTGCCCTAAGCAGCGCTTCTCTCAGCCGTGGTTTCCCACTCCCCTCCTCTAGCTGCTTACCGCAGTCACGGAGATTTCAACCGTGAGTAACCATCCTCTGCTACCAGATGTCGGAGTGGGAGACGGACCCGGAGTAACGATGAGTCTCAATGTCAGTATGGTTGTTCTCTTTTATTCGGATCATTTGTCAGGTTTCTATAGAAGCTAGGCAAAGCACGCACTAACAGTGACTATTCCATTGGATAACTATACTTGTCCAAGCACTTAAAACAGTTATATGATTGGTACAAAGTTGCCGTTCACGTGCTGTTCACAAGGGGGGTTTGTCAGCATTTTCCCAGACTTGGTTCCGCTTATCTTGTTTACCAAGTGCTCCTTCTGCTGTTCTCAAGGAAATTTCACCGTGATCTCTGGCTCCTAAGCCCTATCATCAAAGGCTGGATTGCTCACATCAATCAAGTCGTGTCCTTTGTCACTTAACCATTCTTCCACAGGGGTTGCCTTTAAAAGCAGGCCTTTCTGCCAAGCTGCTCCTTCTCCTCTGATGAAAGGTAGACTTTAAATACATGAAAGATCTACATGGGCTTCCAAGGAAAACACAGCTCTTACAACAGCAGATATTTTGTGAAGTGAAAGATTCAGAAGCGATCCAGTGAAAGTGATCAGGTGAAACACAAAGAAAGAAATCAGTCTGCAGCAGGCAGAAAGTACTGATCTCACTGCTCATAAAATGCATATAACCAGAGGTTTATTTAATGTGACATTTCTGTAGATCCCGTAAGATAGATGTCCTGGTTTCAGCTAGGATAGAGTTAATTTTCTTCCTAGTAGCTGGTCTAGTGCTGTGTTTTGGATTTTAGTATGAGAATAATGTTGATAACACAGGGATGTTTTAGTTGTTGCTAAGTAATGTTTACACCAGTCAAGGACTTTTCAGCTTCCCATGCTCTGCCAGGTGCACAAGAAGCTGGGAGGGGGGCACAGCCAGGACAGCTGACCCCAACTGGCCAAAGGGCTATTCCATACCATATGGCGTCATGCTCAGTATAGAAACTGGGGGGAGTTGGCCGGGGGGCAGTGATCGCTGGGACTGGCTGGGCGTCAGTCGGTGGGCAGTGAGCAGTTGTATCACTTGGTTTTTTCCTGTTTTTTTTTCCTCTCTCACTCTCTTGTTGTTTTCCTTCTCATTACAATATTATTATTATTATTATTATTATTATTATTATTATTATGTTTCAATTATTAAACTGTTCTTATCTCAACCCACAAGTTTTCTTACTTTTGCTCTTCCGATTCTCCCCTGCATCCCACCGGGGGGGAGGGTGAGCGAGCAGCTGTGTAGTGCTTAATTGCCGACTGGGGCTAAACCACAACAGTCCTTTTTGGTGCCCAGTGTGGGGCTCAAAGGGTTTGAGATAACAACAGACTAACCAGAGCATACTAAGGAATTTAGATCTGTTAATAGTTGCAGGCCACGATATTGATTCATCTGTTCTCGATATTGGTTTACCTGATCTGCACCATGCTCATTTTTTTGCTGTACATGTTAAAGACCGGTGTTGGTTTTTGCAGTTTGCTGTGCTCTGCAGTGATTAGTGATGTTTTGCCTAGGAGATTTGTTATTAAAACAGTGACCTTGGGTTTACTTTGGTATCTAAGTTTCGTACTGAAACCATTACTGTACGTTAGGTACCACCTCATGGAGACAATTAGCAATTATACTTCTTCCTCTGAGAGGTTTTTTTATGGAGGAAATACAAAATGGCACCTTCGCTACTTTCTTCTACAATGTTTCCTCCTTCGTTACAATAACTTTTCAGTATCTTGAACATCCTTGGGTAGTTGAGATACATCTATTGATATTGCTTGGGAGTATTGTTTCAGTTTTGTCTAAGATTAGTAAACAATTTAAGAATATCATCCAGAGACCTGCCCCAAGGCCGGATAGTTATGAGTGGCAGGGTGTGTGGGATAGCATGGGCAAATGCCTAGGATGGTGGGCACCTCCAGTGTTTTGGAACTTCACCCCTGAACAACTGCAGAATCCTGAAAAATTAGTAGAATATTTGGAAAAAGTATGTCGTCACCCTGGCAATTCTAAGGAGATACAAATCACTGCAATGTACTGGGGCCTGGCCCATGCCTACCGAGCCCTGTTCAACACTATTCAGAACCCTCAAGGACCTGGTGACAAAACGACAGACACCACGGCTACTCCAGCCACCCCTGCGACAAGCACCGTGGCTATTCCAGCCCCTCCTGTGGCAGGCACTGCAGTTACTCCAGCCTCCCCTGCAACAGATAATGCAGTTCAACTAGGAAGCAACCCGTGTCAGTATCAGTCGCCCCTATACACAAGAATAAATCTTGGAAGCGAAAGTCAGCTTGTTTAGAAAGGGAACATGAAAGAGCAGGGCCATCACAAGGAGAGGAAGAGGAAGAACTTGTGGATGAGATGGAAACCACCCGATCCCTATCCCTGAGTGAGCTGCAAGATATGCAAAAAGATTTCAGCTGTCATCCAGGTGAGCACGTTGTCACCTGGCTGCTCCGATGCTGGGATAACGGGGCCAGCAGCCTGGAATTAGAGGGTAAGGAAGCCAAGCAGCTGGGATCCCGTTCTAGGGAAGGGGGCATTGACAAAGTGATTGGAAAAGGGGCACCAGCCCTCAGCCTCTGGAGGCGACTCCTGTCAGCTATGAAGGAAAGGTGTTATATATCGATGATATATAGCTGAAAGGTGTTATATATCGGTGATATAACATCTTCAAGGAATATGTTATATATCACCCCAGGAAATGGACCACCATGGAGAAAGGTATCCAGTACCTGAGGGAATTAGCTGTGCTGGAGGTGATTTATGATGAACTGGACAACAAGCAGTTACCCAAAGATCCAGGTGAAATCCAGTGCACACGACCCATGTGGTGGAAGTTGGTACAGAATGCACCGTCGTGTGCCAACTCATTGGCAATGCTGACCTGGAAAGACGGAGAGGGTCCAACAGTGGATGAAGCGGCTAGCCAGCTCCAGGAATACGAAGAAAGTATCTCTTCCTCCTTTGTCTCGGCTGTGGAGAAACTGCCCCGGAAGGTCCAGCGACTTGAAGAGGATAGGTCCTACTTTCCACCTGTACGGACCAGGATCTCAGCTATTAGGAGTAAGTGTTCCTCTGCTCAAGAGAGAGGATATAGAGAGTACACACCACGGGGCACCCTATGGTTTTACCTGTGCGACCACTTAGAGGACATGAGGAAGTGGGATGGAAAACCTACCTCGACCTTAGAAGTGTGGGTATGTGAGTTGCAAGGAAAAACAATCACAAAAGGGGGTTCTTCCAGGAAAATTTCTGCTCCAGTTTCCAGTGGGTAGTTCCCCAGACAGAGTCAAAGGGCTGATCTTACTTCTGATTTTAACAAAGGGACTCCTGAGTCATACGTACAAGAAGTGGGTAATGAATACTATGACCAGGACTAGAGGGGCCCTGCCTCCAGCCAGGTGGAGGAAAGGGACAACTGGGTGTACTGGACTGTATGGATTTGATGGCCTGGCACATCAGACGCACAGGAGTATAAGGCTCTAGTGGACACCGGTGCACAGTGTACCCTAATGCCATCAAGCTATAAAGGGGCAGAATCCATCTGTATTTCTGGAGTGACAAGGGGATCCCAACAGCCGACTGTATTGGAGGCCGAAGTCAGCCTAACTGGGAATGAGTGGCAAGAGCACTCCATTGTGACCGGCCCAGAGGCTTCGTGCATCCTTGGCATAGACTACCTCAGGAGAAGGTGTTTCAAGGACCCAAAAGCATACCAGAGGGCTTTTGGTACAGCTGCCTTGGAGGTGGAGGAAATTAAACAGCTGTCCACCTTGCCCCCTCTCTCAGAGGACCCTTCTGTTGTGGGGTTGCTGAGGTCGAAGAACAACAGGTGCCAATCGCTATCACAACGGTGCACCGGAGGCAATATCGCACCAACCGAGACTCCCTGATTCCCATCCATAAGCTGATTCGTCGACTGGAGAGCCAAGGAGTGATCAGTAAGACTCATTCACCTTTTAACAGTCCCATATGGCCAGTGCAAAAGTCTAATGGAGAGTGGAGACTAACAGTAGGCTATCGAGGCCTGAATGAAGTCACGCCGCTGCTGAGTGCTGCCGTGCCGGACATGCTGGAACTTCAATATGAACTGGAGTCAAAAGCAGCCAAATGGTATGCGACAACTGATATCACTAATGCGTTCTTCTCAATCCCTTTGGCAGCAGAGTGCAGGCCACAGTTTGCTTTCACTTGGAGGGGCGTTCAGTACACCTGGAATCAGCTGCCCCAGGGGTGGAAACAGAGCCCCACCATTTGCCATGGGCTGATCCAGACTGCAGTGGAACAGGGTGAGGCTCCGGAACATCTGAAATACCTTGATAACATCATTGTGTGGGGCAACAAAGCAGAAGAAGTTTTTGAGAAAGGGAAGAAAATAGTCCAAATCCTCCTGAAAGCCAGTTCTGTCATACAACAAAGTAAGGTCAAGGGACCTGCACAGGAGATCCAGTTTTTAGGAATAAAATAGCATGATGGACGTCGTCAGATCCCAATGGATGTGATCAACAAAATAACAGCCATGTCTCCACCAACTAGCAGAAAGGAAACACAAGCTTTCTTAGGCGTTGTGGGTTTTTGGAGAATGCATATTCCATTACAGTCTGATGATCATAAGTCCTTTCTATCAAGTGACCCGAAGAAGAACAATTTCAAATGGGGCCCTGAGCAACGACAAGCCTTTGAACAAATTAAACAGGAGATAGTTCATGCAGTAGACCCTGGGCCAGTCCGGGCAGGGCAAGATGTAAAAAAAGTGCTCTACACCGCAGCCGGGGAGAATGGCCCTACCTGGAGCCTCTGGCAGAAAGCACCAGGGGAGACTCGAATTCGACCCTTAGGGTTTCGGAGTCGGGGATACAGAGGATCCGAGACCCGCTATACTCCAACTGAAAAAGAGATTTTGGCAGCATATGAAGGGATTCGAGCTGCTTTGTAAGTGGTTGATACTGCAGCACAGCTCCTCCTGGCACGCCAGCTGCCGGTGCTGGGCTGGATGTTCAAAAGGAGGGTCCCCTCTACACATCATGCAACTGATGCTAAGTGGGTTTGCACTGATCCCACAATAGGCTCGAATAGGAAACCCCAGTCGCCCAGGAATCTTGGAAGTGATCGTGGACTGGCCAGAAGGCAAAGATTTCAGAATATCACCAGAGAAGGAGGTGACACATGCTGAGGAGGCCCCACTGTACAATAAACTACCAGAAAATGAGAAGCAATATGCACTGTTCACTGATGGGTCCTGTAGTATTGTAGGAAAACATCGGAGATGGAAAGCTGCTGTATGGAGTCCTATACGACAAGTGGTAGAAACTGCTAGAAGGAGACGGTGAATCGAGCCAATTTGCAGAAGTAAAGGCCATCCAGCTGGCTTTAGACATTGCTGAAAGAGAAAAGTGGCCAGTACTTTATCTCTATACTGATTCATGGATGGTGGCAAATGTCCTGTGAGGGTGCTTGCAGCAATGGAAGCAGAACAATTGACAGCGCAGAGGCAAACCCATCTGGGCTGCTGCATTATGGCAAGATATTGCTGCTCAGGTAGAGAACGTGGTTGTAGAAGTACATCACATAGATGCTCACGTACCCAAGAGTCGGGCCACTGGAGAACATCAAAACAACCATCAGGTGGATCAGGCTGCTAAGGTTGAAGTGGCTTAGGCAGATCTGGACTGGCAACATAAGGGTGAATTATTTATAGCTCAGCAGGTCCATTACATCTCAGGCCATCAAGGAAGAGATGCAACACATAGATGGGCTCGTGATCGAGGGGTGGACTTGGCCATGGACACTATTGCACAGGTTATCCATGAATGTGAAACACGCGCTGCAATAAAACAAGCCAAGTGGTTAAAGCCTCTCTGGTGTGGAGGATGACGGCTGATATATAAATCTGGGGAGGCCTGACAGATTGATTATACCACACTCCCACAAACCCGCCAAGGCAAGCACCATGTGCTTACAACAGTGGAAGCAACCACTGGATGGCTGGAAACATATCCTGTGCCCCATACCACCACCCGGAACACTATCCTGGGCCTTGAAAAGCAAGTCTTATGGTGACATGGAACCCCAGAAAGAACTGAGTCAGACAACAGGACTCATTTCCGGAACAACCTCATAGACACCTGGGCCAAAGAGCATGGCATTGAGTGGGTATATCACATCCCCTATCATGCACCAGCCTCCGGGAAAATCGAACAATACAATGGACTGTTAAAGACTACACTGAGAGCAACGGGTGGTGGGACATTCAGACATTGGGATACACATTTAGCAAAGGCCACCTGGTGAGTCAACACTAGGGGATCTGTCCATCAAGCTGGCCCTGCCCAATCAAAACTTTTATGCACTGTCGAAGGAGATAAAATCCCTGTAGCGCACATAAGAAACATGCTGGGGCAGACAGTCTGGGTTATTCCTGCCTCAGGCAAAGGCAAACCCATTCATGGGATTACCTTTGCTCAAGGACCAGGGTGCACTTGGTGGGTGATGCAAAAGGATGGGGAAGTCCGATGTGTACCTCAAGGGGATTTGATTTTGGGTGAGAATAACCAATGAACTGAATTGTATGATGTTAACTGCTATAAAATACTGTATGCCATCACTTCTGTGGTTGCTATATGCCGTATCAATGGTATTTCAGTGAAAATCACCTAGATTAATGAAGAATGAACTTTGATGAAACCAAGCAAATTGCAGCGGTAATGGAACCAGAACTGGCTTCAGCATTCACAATCCAACACCACACACCATCTCTCCTGCCCTGAAGGACTGTTATGACAGATGGAGCCCAAAGTCATGGACTAAATGAACTCAATGGACATTTTAGAGGGATGGCCAATAGATCAAGGGAATGATATCTGTGTGTATATATCAAAAGACAGGGAAAGTGGTGGAGATTAATTGGAGTGTATTAGAAAGTATAGAACCTGGGCATGACATAGATGGTATAGAATAAGGGGAGGATACTGTCCTGGTTTTGGCTGGGATAGAGTTAATTTTCTTCCTAGTAGCTGGTATTGTGCTGTGTTTTGGATTTTAGGATGAGAATAATATTGATAACACAGTCATGTTTTGGCTGTTGCTAAGTGGTGTTTACACTAGTCAAGGATTTTTCAGCTTCCTGTGCTCTGCCAGGTGCAGAAGAAGCTGGGAGAGGGCACAGCCAGGATAGTTGATCCAAACTGGCCAAAGGGCTATTCCATACCATATGATGTCATGCTCAGTATATAAACTGGAAGGAGTTGGCCAGGGGGTAGCAATCACTGCTTGGGGTCTGGCTGGGCGTTGGTCGGCAGGTGGTGAGTGGTTGTATCACTGTTTGTTTTTTCTCCTGGGTTTTGTTCCTCTCTCACTCTCTTCTTGTTTCCCTTCTCATTACAATTTTTTTATTATTATTATTATTATTATTATTATTATTATTATTATTATTATTATTATTATTATTGTTCCAATTATTAAACTGTTCTTATCCTAACCCACAAGTTTTCTTACTTTTGCTCTTCCAATTCTCTCCCCCATCCCACCGGGGAGGGAGGGTGAGTGAGCAGCTGTGTGGTACTTTATTGCCGACTGAGGCTAAACCACAACAAAAGCAATGTCCAATTTTGTCTAGAATTTAATTATCTGAAGAGACCAGATATAATGGTATTACCCAAATGCTGCTGATGAAAAAAGGTACACCTCAATGTGATGACAAGCAACTGCACCGCCATGCAGCTTGGTGGGAAGGTGATCAAATTCAGTACATACATACAAATTGTTCTAGATCTATCCACTGTAAGTATCATTGATTAGACAATTCAAAGTGATAGGTATGTGAAGCGGTCCATTGCTGCTGTTGCAGGAGCCATAAACAGAATCAGAATGATCTTGGGAAGGAAAAATATACCGGATAAAGGATACAACAGTAATAAAAAAGGGATCAATGCACATCTTGACTTACTGTGCCTTGTTGCTGCCTGTTCTGATTTGAGCATTCAAAAGATTTGGCTAGTTAGTAATGGTTGGTTTGTTTGGTGGGGTTTTTTTGCATCTGTATTCATCATAGAGAAAGTTCAAGAAGCTCCTATGCTAGCATGTTGAGAGGTGCACCAGAGGATCTTTCTCATGTGAAGTGTTTGTAGAGCAGGTGACAAAATAGAGAAATTGAGCAACAGCAGATCTGCAGGGCCAGAGAGTATTTCCCCAAGAGTTCTGAAAGGAACACAAAACTGAATTAATCCTGAATTATTCCTGAACTCAAGTATCAACAAGTTGCATCAGTTAAAGTTCTCAGTACAAGAGTACAAGGTACCTAACTTGACGACATTAGTAAAACAGGTTCCTAAAAACATCTGAAAATCTTATGAACTACTAAATCTAATGCCCATACCATGTGAATTAGTAGAAATTATTTCAAAGAATAACTTCAGTAGATATATGGGAGATAAATGTAGAAATTTGCTATATGAAGGAGACTCAACACATGTGTTTTTTAAAGTGAAATCATGTTTCACAGTGGAATTTTTTAACTCAAACAGGTAACAAAGGGAAATTGTCTTGATAGGGTCTGCTCGGATTTTCATCAGACGAGCAGCTAGGGCAGTAAGCACACCAGGAGAGCTGAAAAATAGGAATAAAATGTGAGTTTCTTGTACTGGAAGTATTAATTAAAAGCAAGGAAAGTAGAGAGGAGAAATAACCGTTGGCTCTGACAGTGAGAGAGGAGCCCAAGGGGAGCCCTCCCTGCCAGGATAGGTGGCGGGAGCTGTGCTCATGCTGCGCGGTCCATCCATGAGTTGTCCAGAGAAGGGCATAGAATCAGAATCATAGAATTATTAAGGTTGGAAAAGACCTCTAGGATCACCTAGTCCAACCGTCAACCCAACACCTCCATGCCTAGTAAACCACGTCCTGAAGTGCGGCATCTACATGTTTTTTGAACTCCTCCAGGGATGGTGACTCCACCACCTCTCTGGGCAGCCTGTTCCAATGCTTGACAACCCTTTCCGTGAAGAATTTTTTCCTAATATCCAATCTAAACCTCTCCTTACGCAACTTGAGGCCATTTCCTCTCGTCCTATCGCTTGTTACTTGGGAGAAGAGACCAACACCCACCTCACTACAACCTCCTTTCAGGTAGTTGTAGAGAGCATTAAGGTCTCCCCTCAGCCTCCTTTTCTCTGGACTAAACAACCCCAGTTCCCTCAGCCGCTCCTCAGAAGACTTGTGCTCTAGACCCTTCACCAGCTTCGTTGCCCTTCTCTGGACACGCTCCAGCACCTCCATGTCTTTCTTGCAGTGAGGGGCCCAAAACTGAACACAGTATTCAAGGTGCAGCCTCACCAGTGCCGAGTACAGGGGCACGATCACTTCCTTAGTCCTGCTGGCCACACGATTCCTGATATTCCTGACAGCTCATATTCAGCCAGCTGTCAACCAGCACCCCCAGGTCCTTTTCTGCCAGCAGCTTTCCAGCCACCCTTCCCCAAGCCTGTAGCGTTGCATGGGGCTGTTGTGACCCAAGTGCAGGACTTAACAAGACCTTAACAAGGGCCCACTTGGCCTTGTTAAACCTCATACAATTGATCTTGGCCCATTGATCCAGTCTGTCCAGATCCCTCTGCAGAGCCTTCCTACCCTCCAGCACATTGACACTCCCACCCAATTTGGTGTCATCTGCAAACTTACTAAGGGCGCACTCAATCCCCTCATCCAGATCATTGATAAAGATATTAAACAAGACTGGCCCCAAAACTGAGCCCTGGGGAACACCACTTGTGACCGGCCGCCAACTGGATTTAACTCTGTTCACCACAACTCTCTGGGCTCAGCCATCCAGCCAGTTTTTTACCCAGCGAAGAGTACGCCCATCCAAGCCATGAGCAGCCAGTTTCTCCAGGAGAATGCTGTGGGAAACAGTGTCAAAGGCTTTACTAAAGTCCAGGTAGATAACGTCTACAGCCTTTCCCTCGTCCACTAGCTGGGTCACCTGGTCGTAGAAGGAGATCAGGTTGGCCAAGCAGGACCTGCCTTTCATGAACCCATTCTGGCTGGCCCTGATCCCCTGGTTGCCCTGCACATGCATGGATGATGGGCTGGCCCAGTCTGGTGAGGGTACTGTGCTATTCAGTACGGTAAAGCTGAGGGTGTTACCGACCACAAAGAAACACAGAACAACATTACAGCACCATATAATAGGCGAATTTAACATACATAGATTGTGTGAAATGCTACACAAGGGAAAAAGCAATGCCTGCTCCACCGGCTGTGACAGGCCCTGAACAGTCTGCTCACACGCAGTCCCGTGAAAATACTAGCTCAGTAGCAGTACAAAACCTGAACAGAAAGTTTAGAAATTAATTGGGGAAAAAATAATAATCAGAGGACACAGTATCGCAGTGCCACCCACCACAGCACACCCAGGTTTTGAGTAACAATTCTTGAGTTGAGAAGCTTGTTGAGTACTGTACGTGGTCTGGGACTGGAGGAGGTACCGAGGGGGCAGACAGGACAGTAGAGTTCGCACCACCGTCTCTATGAGGGGCCGGTGGCTACATGCGGCAGCCCGCTCCCCGAAAGAGACGGTTGCGGTGTCGGGGGCCCATGACCGCCTTCGGGGAGCCGGACCCCAACCGCCGCCTCCCCGCAGCCCCACAAGATGGCGCCGGGGGATCGGGGAGGGGCCGGGCGGAAGCGACGGGAGGAAGCTCCGCTCTCGGCACCGCGCTGCGCTCCTCCTCACCGGAAGGGAGGGAGGAAGCGCCGGAGGTGGCTCCGCTGGACTCCCCTTGCCCACCGGAGCTACAGGCTGTCCGGGTGGGTGCGGGTAGTGCGGTGCCCGTGCGCAGGCTACGGCCCAGGCCTCCCGCCTTGCTGGGCCGCGGCGGGACGGCTGAGGGAGGGGCAGCCGGGGCGAGCGGTGGTGTGAGCGGGAAAGCGAACAGTTCGGGTGGGAGTTTTGCTTTCGGAGCCCGGGCGCCTGGCAGGGGCGGAAAGGTGGTGTTTGTGGCACGCAAATCGGCTGTACGGGCTCGGGGCTTTTCCTTTCTTTTCTTCTGCAAAATGTCGGCCTCTGGCCCGAGGCGGGGGTGCGGGAGCTCAAGCGAGAGGGGTCCTCCGTGTGCTGGGGGTTGGGGCCAGGGTGAGCCTGGGCGTAAGGGCTTGTGTTCCTGCCATCCCTTAGATTTAATTGTTTGCCCTGTTTGGCAGAGGCGAGAGCTGCTCATCGATTTTGTGATCGTTAAAGTCACTGACTAGAGTCTGGGCATGGCATCTGTGAGACCAGGAAATGTATTTTGCCTTTAAAAGCAATGGTCTAAAAGTTTCATTCTGTTCCTCATTTGTGACTAAACTGACAAGCCATATATGAAATATAAGCTAACTGAGGCTACTAATAATCATACAGCTTTTAGCACTTCACTTTTGACCTCTGATTTTTGGCCCAAATCGCTTGTGGGTTTGTGTGCTGGATCTCGGAGAAGACAGACTGTCTTTTTGGGAGCGGGAGAGGATTACACTGTCCCAGGCTCTGCTGAGGTCAAAAGAGCTATAACACGTATGCTAAAGTTTGATCTGCATGCTTTGTTTGCAGGTCTAGTGGTTGAATGTGGGTTGTCGCTGCAATGAACATAATTTTGTTTTATGTGTACTTTGTTTCCTTTCCATTCGCAGGAATTGCTACTATTGGTGTAAGGACATTGGTGTGAAGACATCATAGTGATAGGTGGGTCTTCATAGCTCAACTGACTGTCCTGTTGGAATGACGACCAGACATAACTGTATCCTGCGTGCCAGACAGGTCTTGTATTTACAGCCATTCACAAGCAAGAATGCAGTGTATAGTGTGGGGCATTTTTACCCTTTCTTCTTTGTAAGGGAAATACTTGTACTGCCAACTGTCTCAGCAATCACAGGCTTAAACTTCTGCGTGACTGTAACTAGGGCGCTTCGGTATTAAAGTTAACGTCATACACCAGCAATGCACAGTATTAATCTGAAGCATAGAGTGTCAAAACACTTTTTAGACATTTCACTCTTCTGGTGGTAATTGTGCACCAAGAGTAAGCATTAGAAGTATAACATGAAATAGATGTTTGTGGGAAGGTGCACGCTATTGATGTTGTTACATGGCATGCTTTTCTTACTGAACTCTTCAGATATTTTTAAAGAGTATGTGGTAGGGTGAATTCAAAATACACAGCGCAAATTGATGTTTAACACCTTAAATTCTGAAACTTACTGCCATGGGTTGTCGTGAAAACACTTGGTATTCATGGGTTCAGAGAAATGACACATTCTGCCTTTAAATGCCAAAAACAGTTTGGAGTTGAAAAAAGTATCTGAACTGCCACTTGCTGAAATCAGGAGAAACGTACCTAGAAAATTAATTCTTGTATGCATACTCTAGTGTTGTGTTTTACTGAGCATCTCTTACTATGCATTACCAGAAACTAGATACTGACTTAGGGACTTCTTTGGCCTGACTGAAGAAGGTACTTCTCATAGGCTAAAGGAGCAAGGACAAAAGCAGCAGTGAGCAAAGCTGTCATGTGGTCAGCTGTCTGTTTTGAGCATTTCTGATTTAAACATAGTTTGCTTTTTCAGGAAAGCTTTATATAAATGTTTTTTGTTGAAACCTGCTGAATTTATTGAAATTTCACCTTCCTTTAATAACATCTTATATTTTTACTTTAATACCATGCAACAGGTTAATTAATCTTGTGCTCATCGGTGTTCTGAATAAAGTCAAACCCTCCTTGATCCCTCATGGTAGGCCTTTTTGAGCTGAACCGATCACCCTCATTACGGCAGCCATGTGGCAGCACTATATCCAAGACACCACTAGAGGGCTTTGCTCCCAGAGTATAAATTACATTACCAAGTTGTAAAAAGCATTATTTCATGGTTGTGTCTCACAATATGACATTGTCTCAACTTCTTCTGACTCCAGTGGAATTAAATGCTGTCATTGCTTTGATCGGATTTATTTATTTTCACTAATGCTTACTTGCCTCAAGTCAGTTAGGAGACAGGCATGTTTTGATGAAAGGGAGTACATCCATATTTAATTATCGGTGGGGAAATACTTGAAAACTGAGAAAAGGAAGTAGTAACATTTATCAAAAAATAACTTTTTCATCATTAATGATCAGCCTAGGCAAACACATCTCTTCCTCATTTTAAATTCTACATTTGCTGGTCAATTTCATATGTTTAGTTGCTTCCATATTTTATTTTTTAAAGTATAAATTATAGAAGTAGAGTTATCACATTTATTTTCTGCTTCTTGACATGTTTCATATTTTATGTAGTTTGTTTTGGAAGAGTAATTCAGCTGAAAATAAAACAAACTCATTCTTTAATTTAGTGTCACGGCTTGCAACATTGTTATGCTCTGCTTTATATTTGTAGTCTAATGTTTCACAAATAATTTATGAAAATAAGTAAAGTTTCTGTGTTTGGTGAAACAGGTTTTTCATATTTGGTAAACTAATATAGTTGGATATTGCCAGGTGTTTTGCCAGGCTGTTTCCCCTCCTTCCCCTTCAGAGAGCATATGTACATGTTGCGTATTAATAATAAAGTCTCAGACTTCACCTCTTACTGCTTTAAAAAGGGTATTTACATTAAGCTCTGAACCTGATTTCTGTTTATGCTGAAGCTAGTTCAAAGAATCTTTTGTCATGTAGGAATTAGAGTGAACATGAAAATGAAATACACATACTTTTTCCTACGTGAAAATGGAAGAAACAGCCACCATGGGCTTATGTTTTTAAGTACGAGAAAAAGACATTATGGCAAACTTGGCAGTATTCAGATGTATATGGCAAAGGGACAAAAAGTACATGTGTACGTCATGAGAGCGGAGATAAAAGTCTTGAAGAGGGCTAGCATGGGAAATGAGATGTTTGAAATTAACAAAGAGGGATAGCACAGGAGTCTTTTATGTATGCGTGCGTTTGGAGTGTTACAAGTCACCTCAGTGTTTTACAGTGACCTCAGCACCGAGTTTTCTTCATCCTCCAAGCAGGCAGGAGAGAATACAATGAACTCAACACACTTTGGTTGCCTAATGCCTGATCCTGCAATCCTTTGCTCGCATGAGTTGTCCCATTGATTGCAACAGGACTGCTCATGTGTGTAGGGCTTCTTGCAGATGGGTTGGTGTAACCAAGGGTGTATGGGTTTGAGCTTGGTGTGGGCTTTGCAAAGGACAAAAATTTGTCTTTGTGGTAGCTGCATGATTTGCATTTTCTTGGAACATGGCCCATCCCCATTCTCCTTTCACAGAATACGGCTTGTCTTAAGAGGCAAAAAGTAGCTGTTTAATCAGTATTGTTAAATACGAGGCAGAACGCAACTGGTGTATGTACTGTATTCATATGCATCTTGAAAAATCCTAGTTTTGTGCTGGTATAAATCTACAACAGTTGTAAGTGCTGTCTTGGCTATATTCCGGTGTTGCTGGGAATAGCGTTTGACTTAGGGGTAGCAATGGTAGTTTAGTGTACTGAGTTTCTGTTGCCTTTCACTGGCACTCACCTAACATAAAGTTCAAGTTGAGGCTGAGAGCATCAGGAGAAATATGTGGATGAAGCAGTTAACATCTTAATGTAATGAAATCATTGTCAGGTAGGGAGGGGATTCAGAATATTTCTCAGTGGTTCATGCTGGTAAATCACACTGAAAATTATGATAATTATAAATCCTGCCTGGTGGTTATAGGTATCTTGTTCTCCCTCTCTCCCCATGCTTTTTCTTCCCCCCTCCCCCCCCAGTTGCCCCTCTTCCTGTCGCCTTTTCTTCACATTTAAAAAATGTGATTGCAGCCTGAACTGGCTTGTGTTTTCTTTATGGGAGGCAGGATCAGATGTCTGAAAAAAAGAGAAATAAAGTGAAAGAAGGGATTGTATGCGGGTTTAAGTGCACCATAGGTTTAAATACAAACCTTACTACTTGAATGGAGTCAAGATGGGTTTAATCATTTTATGGTAATTGCTTCTTTTATAGATGTCCCTGTGCAGACACAACTAAAAAGCAAGAACAGTGTGTTTCATTTAAGTTTATGATTTTTGTTCGGCATTAATTTGTAAACTAAAGGTTGTGGAAGCATAAACTGTGGGAGAAAATAGAAAAGGGTAATGGAGAAAAAAAGTGTTCAGTCCCAGCATTTGAGGCTGCATTGTGTAGAAGGCTCCCTTTTTAACCTTCTTATTGTAGTGGGGAGTTTTAAGGAATGGGATTTTTACTGATGCTAATCAAAAACTATAAATAAGAGACTTCAACTAGCCACAACAGAGAAGGGATATTTAATAGCTGTAGGCCATAGTACTCAAGTTTAGCAAAAATATATTCAGTGCTTGTAGCCTTCTTAATACATACATTTTTATGAATTAAAAAGCTACTGTTTTCTTTTCTAGTTCACCTTGATCCCCAGAACAAACTCCAGAAGAGATGGTAAGTGGTCTTTATAGGTTTCTGTGTGATGAGTTAGTCACATTTTATATACAAAATGCACATAAACACTTTTCTTGAACTGTCAGTGTAGACATGTAAAAATTAGATGTGAAAGTAGCTAAATTGCTTTGAAAATAGAATTCAGATTACAACAGTGAGTGATTTGTCTACTCCTGGGAAGACTCCAGAGACATAACAGGAAAATAACAGAGGACTCTGATCATTTGCCTTAGATTTATAGCTTTTGTTTCCGTCAGGAAATCTCTTATTTCCATTTATTCCACAGCTGAAAAAGCACAGACATAGAACTAAGTTAGACTTTAAAGTGTTCCTTTCCCTTTTCCACCCAATGTAAAACACTTCTGTAATTTTTTTTTAAACAGATGTATTTTTAAAATTCAAATGTAAAAGGGGTTTTCAAGGGTCACTTTCAACAAAAAAGCCACAAAAAGTAGTTGGACAGGCACCAGCATCACAGTTCTGTCTACATGAACTGGCTTTTTGTCTTCTTTTCCCCTGAATTAACAACTGGAGCTAGTCAGCTAGACAAATCGGCCAGCTAGATTCCAGAGCTTTCAGTAAAGTCATCAAGGCCCTTTTTAGAAACATTTTAGACAAACTGGAGATAATTTTTGAGCTTTAAAAGAATGTGTTGTCTTCTTTGGAAATACATAGAATGTAGGAGATACCTGCTTTTGTCAAGCTTCATGATGTTTCAAAACTGGATTTTTAAGTAGTGGAAAAAATAGACAAAATGTTCTACAAGTAACCTGTGAATGTATCAGATTTGACAACAGGACATTCTCATCTGGCTGCTAGGGATGAGGAGTTAGTGTGACATTCTTAAGCAAAGCAAGAACAGTAAATAAAACATTGTTCATCCTAGCTTTTAGGTGGTTGGATGAGTAAGAATGAAGAAATTCCATATGGAAGGCAGATGCTTTTCTTGCACCCACTCATCTTAGGTATAAATCTTCTGAAATGCATGGTCTTGTAGCAGCACGGTGTTAGACCAAGAGGAGAATCAGAATGAAGTTTCACCTCCATGAATTATTACTTTTTGGGAAAGATAATTTGTCTGGACTTTTAAATCACATAGCTGAGCCCCACAGCCCTTCACAAACAGGGTGCAATTTTTGATCAGAAATTCTTAAGGAATGCAAGTTTGTTGTAGTGGGTTTTCTTTATGGACTCTATTAGCCAGAGGTATTTTGTTTCTGAGAGCACTTACCAATGACCTTCAAAAGAGATAGCATTTATAGATCTCTTATGCGATAATGGGCTCAGTTTTGCAGAAAGAAGGGAAACATGAAAGTTACAATTATTATTCCAAACTCTTAAGCATTTGCATTATTGCCTGAGAACCAGAAAGTGAAAACAAATGTAAGTAAATGAAATTAAGCTCTCTTGATATTGTTAGCATTAAATGGCAAGTATTTCTTAGGTTTGATTTTTCTGTTTTGTTTTGGGATTTTTTTTCCCCAGAGAATCATACTTTTAAGGCTATGGAATGGTGCCAGCGTAGATCAAGAAAACATGCTTAAAGAAATATTTTTGTCTTGTATGCCCTTTTTTAAATAATAATAATAATAAAGGACTGTAAATGTCACATTCATCTCTGAAAACCTCAGCTAATCTTGCCATGGTTTTGAGTGTTTGCCAAAACATGGCTTAATTAAAATTCTTCCAATTTAAAGTACGGGCATTCTGTTTTGGACCAGATAAAAGATTTTCTGTGGAAATTAAGATGTGGGGAGAAAGAAAAAAAAATTGCTATTTATTTTACTTGTTTTAGGCTCTAGTTCTATGGCCTTCTTTTAAGATCCTCTATTATCCCGTCTTTTTGAGAGTAGGATGACGAGGGAGATGAAATGTCCTGTAGGAAGGAGGCTTAAGGCTAGAGGGACTGTGGGGCTTTGTAGTTGCTGGTGAAATCTGCACAGCGTGAAAAGCTTTTTGCAGGAAAACTAAGATTAGCTGGAAGACAGGAGAAGGTGTGTTACAGTATGTTTCATTCTATAGAACTATTTTTCCATGTACTTTATCAGTGGTACTTTCTTATCCCTTTTCATATGTTGGTTGCTGATGAGTACAAAAGGGAGATTTACTGGCAGCTTGCACTTGGCTAAATACAGTCTTGTTTTTGATCAAGGCCATGATGGATATATGAACTTGGCTGAATTGCCATTTGACCTTTTCTGAGAAACTTATTTTGGCAGGCAGATGGAGGAAATATGTTACTGGATAAAATGAATGCCTTTGTTTAATATGGAGGAATTTTAATCTCTTGTGTTTTCTGTCTGCGGATTTGGAAATCAGGTGTAGGTTGCAATACATACACCTTGGAATGATTCAGTTCTTACGACTCACATGAGTGGCTAAGGAATTGTGGAATATATCCACGTGGCGTATCCCCTAAAAAGAACTGATTCCCACTGTAGTAGCACGAACACTTGGAAAATACCTTCTGGACACTACAACTTCTGTTGATAATTCTTCACTGGTAGTTGTGTTGAAGCAAAAACCATCTCTTGTAAGAGTAATGAAGTGTAGTGCACTTACACTGTGTTAATAGTTGTCCTCTTTCAGATCTATATGGTTTATCATAGGAAAAGGATGACTAATGATTAAAAGGCAAACTTTGCACTTGCATTTACAGTGTTTCTCCCCTTGATTACCGTTTGTTCCCCCCCTCCCTTTTTTTGGGGGGTGTTTTTTCACTCTCCCCCATGTTTTGGCCACAGGAAGACACTGAGCCATGGTACTCTCAGCAAGTATATGCAAGATACTGGAAGCACTATGACCTGGCCATGCGCTGGATGCGTAGACACCAGAAAGCCTACAGGAAAGCCATGGAGTCCTTTTATCACCTACCGTGGCATCGTTCTGCAGCCTCTCCAAGTAGCCGCTACTCAGATTGGGATGGGAATGATCTCCCACATATCCAAAACTATTCTTCCAGCTATAGCCCACATGACAGAGCTCCATACCATGGGGGAGCTCACCAGTACACAGATGCCCGCCAAGGGAGGGAGGATGCTGACAGGGACTCTGAAATGGAGGAGGACTCAGAGTCTGAAGGGGAGATAGAATATGACTTGAGTAACATGGAGATCACAGAGGAGCTTCGCCAGTTTTTTGCACAGACAGAGAGGCACCGGGAAGAACTGCGTAAGTCCATGCTTGTTCTATGTTTTGTGGTACTTGGTGGCCATAACATCGAGTGATGGATGGCTTCAACATTTACAGGTTTTGTAAGAATTTACTGAAATAGGCACTGCACATGAGCAAGCCAAACAGAAAGAAGCAGGCAAAACTGGTGGGCGCACTTAAGTACCATTCATTAGAAATAAGCCTCAGAAAATGTTTGAAGGTTTTTCGTTGAGAGGGAGAAAATTATGACTGCAAAGAGGAGAATAACACATTTGTCCAGAAGACAATATTCATCTTCAGTGCTGAAGGAAAAACTCCAGAATTTTTATGGTTAAATCTAGTTAACATGCTATATGTCTGAGAGGGGAACCCAGAGGAAGTGCTTTACTACATCACTGAACCCTAGAGTAAGCCTCAATGTATTTTATAACATGCAGCAGCCATTTTGTTTGTTATTCTTTGGCTAACCCAACAGTAAAATTCCATGACCTTTTTCTTCTCCCCTGTATCCCTAGGGTACCCTTCATTCTGTACTATACCACAAGTTTCTCTTTGTTTTGCATCTTGATCTGGACCCAAGTCCTTAAGCGGGGAATATAATCCAAAGACTTAAGATTTTTCTCAGGTCTTGATCCTCAGAGTTATTGGTCATCTTTGTTTCTGTGAAATCCTTAAAAGAAATAAAAGATAATGCTGTACTTTATTGACACTTTACTGCATATACAAATGTTGCAGGCAAATTTATTATCTGTTTTAAGAAAGCAGTATGATTAAAATAACTTTTCCCACATGACTCCAATAGGAAATACTCAGAATGAATGTTTAATAGAGCTTTCTCTGAAAGAGGGGAATGTTCTAAAAATGCATAATAAAGGCAGTGATAGGGAGGGAGAGATAAAAATTGTGTTATTTTAAGTTCGTTGACCAGAGGGTATCTGGTGAGCTGAAACACCTCAGCATAACTTCACACTTCCCATCAGCGTGATGCACAGTTGCTTTAGTTAGCAGAGGAATGTGAGTTAAGGAGCTCAGTGGTAGTGCCTGACATGCATCCCTTTCTCATCATGCTTTTGCAGAATCAGCTTGGTGTTCTCTGTTGAAATGTTCCTTTGATGAGGTACAGGATGCCTTAAGATGCTCGGCTACTTCTGGAAATGCAGTACATTTTCTTTGGATTTATTTTGTCTTTATGGTTAGTGGTGTTTAAAGGTGTGCAAGTGATTGAAGTGGAAACTGGGAAGTCTGGGCTTAAAGACATTCTCTGTTGCAAATTTCCTATATGACCTTGGTATAGCTATTTAATCTCTTCCCGACCCCTCACTGGCTGCTCTTGCTAAAAATATGATTTGATTCTTTATGATGAGCAGGTGAATTGGGAAGAGGTTTGTGACTCAGAATACAGATTTTACTTTTGTTCCTTCCACCACAGCGGTACTTGGAGGCTTTTGGAATAATTGGGTCTCTGCTGTGTGCCACGTACTAGCCTAGTTCTGGGTAAGTGTAACTCCGTTCACTTCAGTGGCACTATTGCAGATCTTCATGCAAATTCAAGCAGAATCTGGTCTTTAGCTACTGCATGCCTCAGTTTCTTTAATAGTTTCCCTGATAACATGAGGATAATAATAATAATAATAATCTATAATTCCTCAAAGCATGAAAAAGTAAACAAGTACTTGATTTAATTGAAATTTAAAAGTGCCACAGAACTCTTGGGTGAATGGTGCTCTAAATGCTAATTTTGTGAGTAATTAAAAATACAGTATGATCTTGTTCAGAAATAATTTTTTCTTGTGTGGTGGGGGGAAGAGGAAAATAGAATAAATTTTTAATTCTATTGAAGTTTCTCAAAAGAAGAAACATAAGCAGGAGGAGGAGGGGAAAATCATTGTTTCCCTGATGGTGTGGAAATGAGCTGGTATGGAGACTGTGTTGAAGGCAGTACCACTCTACTTTAGGAGGTAGTGTTATTAATTTTCCTGGATGCTGTTTCTGAACAAAGTGAAATTTAGGGGTTCATTAAGCTGTGATCCATAATGACATTATCGTGTTACATCTTTCATACTGTGCTGAAGAATGATTGTCATTCTGTATCGATGCTCAAGAAGATGGAGATAATGCATTCATAAAAGAAGCCCACAATTACTTAAGTATTTCCTCTCTGATGCCTTTTCCTTCCAATCCCAAACTGTATGTCCTGGGCTGTCCCCCCACCTTAGGAGCAGATTAATAGAGAAACTTGGGCACTATAAAGCTCAGTAGTGGCTGCAATTTAGGCATCCATCTCTGGAAGAGACATTTGTAATGTTGAGGTAAGAGTTTTAAATTTTCTCTAAACTGAATGAGGATGTTTGGGTGTGTCAAAGGGGAATACCAATAGTGACCCTGACGATCAGTTGAAGTCAGCTGTTAGGGAATGTTAAGGGGAAGGCTGTGTCTCATATTTTCTTTCTCTGGCATAAATAGGGGGCTCCAGGTGGAGTTCACAGCCTTTGACCCCTGCACCTTGATATGCACTGGGAAGCAGACACTTGGCTTGCTCTTCTTTGAAAATGAATGCTATGCAAGAGTCTGTGGAAGACTTCAGTAGGCCTGAGATGTCGGTGGGAAAGGCATTTGTGTCTGGATGGTGAAATGCAAGTATTAATGCTAATTGCAAAGAGAAAAGTTTCAAAGATAAGAAAGCCATCATGTCAGACTAGCCAGAGAAGAAAACTGCAAGTTTATTTCATTTTTAGGTAACTACCACAGACTTGAAGAACAACTGGATTCTTAACTTCTGTAGCGATTTTTTTGTTTTGTTTTGTTTTGTTTTCACAGTGGGCATCTGCAGTGATTGGCTGACTTGCACAGTAAAGCCTTTGAAACTGGCAAACTCTGAGCCCTGCTGCATGATTTAACACTTCAGCAGTGATACAGTTGTTCACAAACAACCTCTTTTAAAACAACCTCTTTTTTTGTCTTTGAATTCATGTCAAATTCTTACTAGTTTTTATATTCATATCATGTGTTCCAGTCAAGTTATGTGTTCCTGGAATGCCCCGAACTAATTGTGAGCAGAGTTTTGCTGAGGCTGTATGCACTCAGACATATTAATGCACTACAAACTTACCTCTTACTCTGGATACACTGTGCACTTGGTTTAAATCCCTTGCAAACAGTTTTAATTTCTTTCCACTTTAGTTGTTTCTTCATATGTAATTATAATTATCTAGTGATTCTATTTTTTTAGGGGGTTTTGTTGCCAGGCTAGTCTGTTGTTTTGGTTCTTCATGTAACTGGTGAACCTAATACACTGTGCTTCTTGGGGATGGTTTTAGTTGCATTTAAAAGTCTTCCCTCTGGCTGTTGAAAAGCATGAAGTTATTTTTCTGGGTTACCATACCTGTCAGACCTAGGTAGCGTACTGAATTCTCCAAGCATCCTAGATGTAAAGGACAGAATACAGTAAGTTGCCTTTTTATATTTGCAAGAATTAAAAGGACAAAAAGTAAGAAAGGAAGATTCACAAGCTTAACAATTCAGTAAATTGCCTAATTGCACATATTTATTACACTTTTAAATTTAGCCTTTGAAACATGTAGTTTGTCCTCATGCAGTTTTTCTTTGTTCCCTTTTTATATATAAGAGAAAATGACTACTATAATTGAGTGAATACAGCATTGCCAGTACATTGAGAACCATTCTGTAGTAGTCAACAGGCAATGAGACAGTGTCCTTTATTTAAAAACAAAGAAAAGCAAAGGAAAGTACCGTCATGTCAGTTCATTACTGAAGGATAATAGTCTGTCAATTGTTAATGCTGTGACTAGTTTTTTCCATTAAAGCCTCTGTATTTCCTACACATACCCTCTAGCTTTTCCCAAAATAATGTTGTCTCAACTTAAAATTTTCATGCCAGATGGAAAACCTTTAAAAAAAATTGAAAGGAAATGGTGAATGAAGATGTTTGTTTCAAATCTGTAATTTGTATTTTTTTCCCCTTGGGTTTCTTTTTCTCTGAAAGATGACGGTTGCCACTGCCTCTTCTGCGAAAAGGGAGTAATGGAATTTTCCATGTTTTGAAACTTGTTTGAATAGTACCAGATCCATGAAGCTTTTGGTTTTGTTTAAGGCCTATGTGCTTCTTTGGAAAATATACTTTGATGCAGGGTTTTTGCCCCCATGTTTTCCTTCTTTCTTTCACTTTTGGTAAATGCTTCTCCCTGTTCTTTTTTTCTCCATCAGACTGTAATTCAAATTCTTACTTTTGGGTCACCAGCATCTTTTTTGTTTCTTCTTCCCTACCCTAAACTGTCAAAGCAGTGTGGATGGTGACCTTATAAATATCTGCCCAACTTCCTTGGCTTTGTCAGCCTTGTCACATGAACTTTTACCACTATCTTTAGAAGTTGAATTGCTGAAGCTTCTGAGAAATGCTGGTGAAATAATAGTGCTCTCTGTAATATGTGTGGGTGCTTGAGAGGCGTTTTGAAGCACGTTTTTTTGTGAACTGAAGGAGAAATGTGAAAGGCTCTCCTTTTGTACTACATCTCTTCTCTAGATGATTGAACCTTTTATCCTGTAGCGGCAGGATCTTGTCAAGTGGACACACTGTGTCCAATGTAGAGTCTGTGCTATTTCGTACTGGAAGCCAACAACTGAGAAAATGCCTTCTTGCTAGGGAAATAAGGAAAAGTGCCACAATTTTCACCACCTTAACATTGAAAACTAATCTGTATTTGCAAAAATAGAGGGTCTGAATTGCATTTAGAGAGCAACAGTTGGGCACAGTTTTATATCCTTTTCATAAGAGACAAGGTTATCTTTGTGCTAAGAGTATCAATTTGGGAACACAGCCATTCCTAGCGTATGTGATAGTCAAGAAAATGTCCTTGGATCTCATACTAGAGACAGAATTTGAGCTTAGAAGAATGTATAGCTTTGCTATGTGGACCTATGTCTTTCCTATCAATCCAACACATTTTGCAATGAATGGACATTACACTGTACAGGTGTACTTCCTGCTACAGGAATTAATGGAAGAGATACTAGAAAGCTTGAGGTGCTGCTGAGAAAACAGCGTGCTTTCTTTTTATGACTGGACCAGATACAGTCAGAAATGGATATACTCTGCTGCATCCTCAGGAAAGTGTGTGAGGGTTAATATATAGAACTGGAAATTATATGTGAAGTCTTTCTTATTTGTTATGTGCCTCAGGCTGAGTCTCTTTGACAGTGTTGGCAACCCCTGAAAGTGCACAAGTGCAAGACCAGGCTTGTTGTTTTGCTGCTAAAGGATGCCCCAGGTTTCAGCTCCTAGGTGGCACCTGAGGATGCTGTGGACCACGCTCCCATGCGTGCAGCCTGGACAGTTTGGTGGAGCTGGGGCCTGGAATGCTGCTGCCCTGTCTGCCAGTGGCTGTACTGGGCTCCATTCTTCCTAAGCATGCTGTGGAGTACTGGTATTTGAGTTACAGCAGGTTTATATCTAGGAGCATGGGAAAAGAAGCTCATGTGGTTCAGTGTAACTGTAGTGTAGACATTGCTGTGAGAGGAATGCCAAGATGTCCAACACCTCTATTTCCTCTTACATTTGATGGAAATGAAGAATGCTGTCTTAATATGAAAATATGTATTAAACTTTGGAAGCCTGTGTTTGAAATTGTCACCCTTTATTTGTCTGTTTAACGTGTTCCTGTTATTATAGTGGAGATAGCATATACCTCAGGTGGCTTGTTGAGAGGTTCAATTTACTCATATTTATAAGGGATTTTGAGTACCTCAGCAGGAAGTAAGCAAAAGCCTCAAGTGGCAGAAGAGTGAACCGTATGATCTGAGAAGAACTGTTAATTCCAGACCTTTTGTTTAACAGTTAAGTTAGAAGTCATCCCTGTGACCAAAAGGCATCCTGTCAACATCATCTTTGCTGAACAAATACAGGATTTGAGCTATCCTTTCTCCCAAAGAGCTATTATCCCTAAGTTATTCATGAGCCAATAAGAGAAGTCTGGTAATCTTGTATTGTTGCTGCTCTTAGTAAATCAGTGCTGTGGTCAAACTCCTGACTGGACTTGTCTTGAGGATATGAGAATAAGACGTACAGGGCAGAGACAGGTCATTGCTCCTCTCAGTTGCCATGTCCCTCACCATCCGTGTGCTAGATCTGCTTTTGATAGCTGTTTCTTGATAGTTGCTGGTCTCAGAAGGAACCCATGGAAACAAGTCAGTAGCTTGCTATGATGGATTAGTTATTGGAACTTTCTCTTTACAAAGAAAGTACATGTGGTAATTCAGTTTTAGGTCAGACAAGCAGAGCGTCAGCGCCTGTTTTGTGTCCATGCGGTTTCCAAGGCTTGAGGGCATTGCTGTGACATACCTGGGCTCTGCAAAGCTTTGGCAAAGAACCACCAGGCAGACCCCAGGGCTGAGAGGCCACATGTGGAACAAGGCATCCCTCCCTGGTCTTGCAGTAAGAGCAAAAATAGCTTTCAGAAGGCTGTTATGGAAGATTGCTTCATACGGGAACAGTTTGGTGTGGGAAGACGCAGACACTGCTTACACTCAGAACTGGTGCTGGTAATTTTTTGAAGGCAGGTCTGCCTGCTTGCTTATGCCATTAGCATCTGCAGCTGCTCTGAGTGGCTCCTCTAGTCTCTTCATTCTTCGTCCCTGCAGGGGAGCCTGTGAAAGCAGCTGCAGCTGCTGTGGAAAAGAGCAGGTGAGACCATGCTGACAGACACAGCTCTAGGGAAAAGTGGCATAAAAGCTGCTCTGTGCTAACCACTTGTCTTGGGCAGTCTGTCTTCACAGTTTATGCAGTTTTCCATTTCCCTTAAAATTCCTCAATTACTGGTTCCATCTAGGTGTCACATCCAGCATTTCTGAATCTCTGAATTATTTTACTTAGGAGAGGGCTCTGATTGAGTTCTGTGCTGATAAATCTGAATTTACCCACTTTTAGCGTGATGCTCTCAACCTTGTAAGTGGACAGTGACACTATGGGCTATGAATTAAGCGTTTTCTAACACAACCTTTTTTGTATCTACCTGGGGGAACTTGCTGTAGCGAGGATGTTTAAAATTTCAGGTTGTACAGCACTGGAGTGATTGTGAAAAGCATTGCCAAGGACCACAGTGGAAACGGATGTACTGATGTTGTGTGCTTTCTGTGCTCTTTATCTACAAAAAACCTGCTCAGAATCTACAACAGAGCGTGGCAGCAAAGTATCTCAAACGTTACACATTTTAGGTCTCTCTTTTAAAGCAAACATCTTGTACGGATTTGCTTGGAGACCACGTAATTTACCTCTGCTAATTTTAATAGGGTGTTGTTAATACCAAGACTTCAGAGGCACCATTTGCTTTTCAACATCTCTCACTGTGCCTCAGTTTTATCAGAAGCATCCAGATGGAACATGTCTGTCATCATTAGGGAAATGTGGGTGCTGTGGAGGCAGAAACTAAGAGTTTGGAGACTTCCCTCTGCCTGGGTCTTTTCGAAACTCCTTTCCTCGCATGTTCAAAATCAAGTGAGAGAGAAGACAGAGGCTGTTGGGCTACCCATCTCAGACTTGGGTGGCCTTTACAGACGTCCATCATGACCTTGGACGTGTCGTTTGGGACTAGATCCACAAAAGCTTTCAATATGGGTGGAATGTAGAAACAGATTTCCAAAATAATAATCTTTCTCTTCCAGCCATGCCTTCAAGGAAGAAGGGAGCTAGTCATTTATACCCAAAAGATGATGCATCTTAAACCGCAAGGTGCAAGGGAACATTCTCACTCTTATCTTTTCCAGTTGAGCACCTGTTCCACCTTGTGATGTGATATGCTGTGAAGCCCATTCCAAGGAATCTAATAGACCTCCTGCCCTAGGAATTTGCGTCAGGGGTTTTTTTTATTTGGACTTGTAATACAGGGGTGATAGCACTTCCCTGTCATCAGAAAAATAGAGAAGGTTGATACGACAGCACACGAAGAAACAGTTGTGCTGCAGCCATATGAAGTACTCAGTACAGATAGATCCAGCTGTTCATCAGTGTTACAATTGTTAGTGGCATCCAAAGTATCCAAACCTGTTTATCCGGATATCAGAGCTTCCCCCGATATTTTCAAGGATGTACGTGTAAGTTGTCAAAACACTGTTTTGCAGTATATTGAGATCATGGAGGCAATGTAAAATGAAGACTAAATCTTAAATGGATATTTGTACTGAAATTAGGTTTGTACTGAAATAAATAACATGGATGTTATACTACTGATTATTATTGTTCACATTTGGCTGGATAAGAATCTCCTGGGTTTAATTTCATTTGTAGTTGCTGAAGTGGTGGTTGTTGCTCTAAAAGTCAGCTCTGTATTCACAGAAATTGGAGGAACTTCACCAAGGAATGTAGGTCTCCAAAGAGCATGCTGGGCCTCAATTTTAATATGGTTGTTCAAATACTAACAAGCCAATGCTGCTGTTCTCTGACTCTGCACAAGCCTTGCAGAGCACTTTCAGTTCTAGGAGGTCTGCAATTTCTGATGTGGTTGCTGAACAGAAAGAAGGGTTGGAAGACTCGCTTTAAAATTCATCAGTTGACATTGCTTTGGGATTTTTGGCCCCTGGTATGGTGGGAAGGAGGCTGAAAAATTGTAGAAGAGTCCAGACTATGGAGACTACATCATGTGTGACACGTTGGTGGAGGAGGTGTTGAGGTGGTAGATAGCAGAGCATCTGGCTGGCTTTGGAGGAAGCAGGAAGAAGTATCTGCCTTTTTCTGATTACTCCATTTCTCAGTAGGTAAAGCTGGTGATGTATAGCTATTTGCATTCCCTGCTTTTGTGTTCTTCCCTTGGCATTAGTTACAGACCTTTGTAGTGAACAGGCTGTCAGGCTAGATGGGCTTTTAGTGTGATGGTTCTCCTCATGTAAAGTCTTCTCTTCATCAAGTCACTTAAACACTTCCTTCATGTGTGAATTGCCCCATTGAAGTGACAGAGGGGAGGCATGGAGCTCCCACTTGCTAAGAAGTACAACTTAACTTTCTGAAGGGCAGGATGCCAGCTGCCTTTTTGAAAGGAGACAGTGCTCAGACTTCTGCTCCAGCAACCAACTCTCAAATTATTTCTAGTGTCAAACATTTCCCTTTTGCAGAAGGTATGATAGATGCACATCTGCAGGTCTTCTCTGACATATTTTCCAAGTGGGTTTTGTTGTGTTTTTAATACTGGTCATAGCAGTTATCCTCATGTATTTAAGTATATTTCATTTAATTTGCTAGAATGCTGAACTGAGCAATGAGAAACTCAGAAGGTCAGAGGTAAACTAAGTTTTCAAAGCTACCCCTCAGCCCTTTCTTTCACAAGCTGTGATATATTTTGCTGATTCCTTTAGTTTGACCCTCTTTCCAGATGGCTCTTTCAAAATGATTGGTCAGGCAGCACACTGTAGTTTCCTAACAGCATGGAAAAATGCATATTTACCTGCTGAAATTAATTTTATCTGGATCAGAGATTATTATTTAATTCTGCATGTCTGCAGTAATACTAACTTACAGACCTGCCAGTTAACTGAAAGGTCAGTTCATAGCCTGAGTATGCTTCCTTTCAGAAAATCCAACGACATGGTTACAAGTTGCTCTCAAAAATTTTTTCAAATGTTTTTTATAAAGTTGCAGATTTCCATGCATATGTTACTGAGTTGCTTTCTCATGTCACACAATAAACCAGAGTTGAATTCAGCAGTGTAGTCTGTGGCTGGAGTCAAGAAAGAAATTTCAATGTAAAGTTCGAATTGATTTAGAAAACTGGTACAGGCTACTTCCTTTTTTTTTTTTTTTTTTTTTCCTGAAAGCACCAAACTTTCAGTATTATTTAGCTGTCTAGCGCTCTGTACATCATGGAACGCTTTCTTCCAAGTGCATGTGCTTAATTTCTATTCAGGGCACAAGTAAAAAATGATTGTGAAACTCATGTTTTTTCAATGTGCTGGTTTGCTTTTAAAGAAGCACTTTTAAATTTGAACATTTCCTTGTTCAGTCTCCTCTAACTGTGCCATATATGTATGTGTATATATGGCTACAGTTATATATAGATTTAAGTAATCCTTCTGTTTACTCTAGTGCTGGTGTCTTTGTCTGGCGTCAGCATTGTTGCCATCAGCGACAGACTGGAGTTGTTTTGGGGGATGGGAGTGCAGAGTCAGCTGGTCTGTATTTAATCTGATTGCTGTAGACTTGATCCTTACTAGAGGCAGCTGCCAGTGCCTGATCCTGTACTAATTTCTAAGTAGCGGTCGGTCAGCAGCTTCCTGGCTGTTTAATCTATCAGATGGCACAAGCGTACAGTCTGGACACCTTGGTGTCTCTGGTGTGATACAGACCCCTGGTTACGCTGGGCTCACCTGTGTGTTTTCTATCCTAGATGCACGTATACCTGATTATGAATTACATGTAGAGCATTCAGATTTCTAGAGCAGGCTTTCACTTGAGGTTCCACTGGGCTAGCTGCTTGCTTTATGTTTATGCGGTTTGATTGCTTCAGTTCATTTTCTGGTTGGGATAAGAATATCCCACAACAAACCCTTCTTAAGGGTTTTGTTGTGGAAGGTAATAGAATAAAATAAAAGAAAGGTGATTTGTTGTTTAGCTGGGCAGTAACCAGTGTAGTCTACTGCTGGTGTAGGACAGTACTACGGACATGAAGGCTTGTATTGTTTCCATCTAGGATCTTTGGCAGTTTGTTTTGGAGACCACAAGACAACCCTTCTTGGTTTTTAATCCTATTTCTAAAACAGAAATTGGCTTCTTTATTCTCCGGTTACCTGTGTAACTTTCTGCCAGTTACTTAACCCACAGATTTCAAAATAATTTGAGATAATTTATTCTTTAAAACTCTCTGTCAGGTACGAAAGTATTAGATTCATGTTACGGATTCTTTACAGTGAGGTATGTGGTTAATTAACTTGAGAGTGATACATACCACCCAGTAGCAAACCTGGAAGTGGAACACCTTGGTTCTAACGTTACTTCCTGGCTTTCTATTAATTTTAATTTCAAAGGTAGTTTCTCTCCTCTTGCTGTCTTGATAAGTAATTTTTCCCTGTTTCTACAGAGCTGTCCTCTTTAAAATGTGCAGAAAATCTGTATTATAGTGAAAGAGAAGGTATCAAACTGAGTACTTCAGACTTGCAAAATCTGTTTGCTGTCTGCTTAGACAGCCTGTTGCAACTGCATCTTTCTTAGGGAGCACACTCTCTCGCCTTAGACTATTTCCTGCTTTTACCAATAGGTTTTCAGTCAGGCTGTGCTTCAATGAACACGTCTCAGTGCCAAAGCCAGGTTAAGCAATTTTTCTTCCCAGCCATTCACTCCTGCTCCAGTGCTGCCCCTTTAGTTCAGCGTGTGTGGTGCCAAGACACTGAACTGTACCAGGATTAAATATAACTTGTTGGGGTTGGGTTTTTTGCTTTTGTTGTTTTGTGGGGGTTTTTTGTTTTGGTTTGGGTTTTTTTTGTAGGATTCATTGTGTGGCCCCTTAGACAATTGTAGCGGCATCCTTGAAGGGCCTGGGAGCTGGAGCATGCAGCTAAGGGAGAATGAGGGGAGCAGAAACTGCATAAGCTGGGTTTGTAGCTGAGGAAAGAAAAATGTCCGTGGAACCATGGTTTCAGACTGCCACAAGCCTGCCAAGGAATCACATCTGCTCTTACTTCAAAGCCTGTAACAGAACATTTTCTTTTTTCTTGAGAATATTGCATTGCTTGTAGATATATGTGGTGAAATATTCAATTTCTTTTAACTCATTCCCTCCTCAACTAGCAGATGGAAAACTTGTCAGTGTAGATCTTGGGGTTTTAATACCTTCAGCATTTTTGGTAGTTCTCTTTCATGGTGGTTGTGACCCTGGTGACTGAGAGCTTATCATTGCAGGCAATTACTCCCCCAAACAGTCACTTTTATTCCAAATTAGTGTTTTCAAGCCACCTACAGCATTTGATTTTTCTGTATAGGTTAGACTGTGTGCATAGTAAGATACAGCCTAGCTGCCTCCACTTCTTTGAAGATCAGACTTCTGTTAAAACTGGGAAGGGGGAAGTTACATTGTGTCATCTGTAATCCTTTTGTTATATTTTTTGCAAGCACAAGGTTTTAAATTTAAGAAGTTTAAACATAAGTCTGTTTTCCCCAAGCCAACTTACAGCTAGAATGAGGCTGTCATTCCACTATAAAATCGTCACTCTCTTCTTTCAGTACATTTCCACAATTTCTGTAAGTTGCTTAGTGTTCCACAGTAACCCTCCAGCAAGCAAGACTGTGCTGTTTTCGGCAACCTGGAATATTTTTTCTTTACACATGTGGGGGTAAGTCACAGTTGCTTTTATCTCACAGGCTCCCACTGAGGGAAACTCTTGTCCTGCAAAGCTTTGCAGTTGATAAAGAGTAATGCTTGAGATGTCAGCCTTCTGGAAATCCAGAGCTCTGTAGAAATTAAACTCCTTGAATATCCTGTTTACAAATCCTCAGCTTTAAATCCTTGTTTTGTTGGAATTCCTTTAGGCAAAGATTTTGGTTTTCCCCATGATGTGCATGATTCATGCAAGTACAGGCATAATAAAATGGTCTGATGCTATCACTTCAGAAAACTCATCTAAGTTTATGGTAAAACTACTTAGTTTTTCTAGGGAGATGAAGAAGCTGGCATTTTGCATTGAGAAGCCTGTGTGGGCAGAATATTTAACACAGCAGATAGGCTTGTGGGAAGTGGCATTCAAAGAGAGAACTAGGAGTTTTTAATCAGTAGAAATGGGTAGTGTTTTTAACTCTCTTAGTGTGGGCAGCGCAAAATCAGCTCAGGTAGCATTTAAGACAAGATGAGAAAGCTCAGAAAGTGCACATGCAGCAGTAACAGAAAATCATTCATAATTTGAAATAAGCAGGCAAATATGTGAACAGAGGTATAGGTCAGTCTGAAATCATGGAAAAGAAAAAACAGACCAAGGCTGGGGAAAGTGCAATACTTCCTTGAAGAATAATGTGCTAACTAAGCAAGAAACTGAAAGTCAGTGAAGGCCATTTGACACTTACGGGGAGCAAGCCCTTGGTCTCTTGCCATAACTACCATCGTGTGGGGCAGAGCCCAGGAACACAATGGACTGCAGAGTGTGTGTACCTAGAGAGCTGTGGAGAAGGCTGCCTGTATAAGAAGCGTTGTCAGATTGCAATGATCACTGGCTACAGTGAGCTAAGGGTTGGATATGTAAATATTAAGAGCTAAAAATGGTACAAGGAAACACACAATGCTGGGTATGAATCTTACAGTGCCTTCATTAAAACACAGGTAATTACCCTCCCTACTTTTATCTCCTTTAAATGTTGAAAAGTCTCTCCGTGGAGACTTCTCTCCAAATAAGGGAATTTATTTGGGGTTTGGTTTTGAGGTTGGTTTTTTTCCTTGGGTTTTTTTTTTTGTTTGGTTGCAATTTTTTAATAAGAAAAGGATGAATTCCAGACAGGATTTTTTTTTTTATTACTACTTAAGCTTCTCAAAGGATATTACAAGGAAAGAAGAGCAAAGTAGATCAAACTTACGGAAAGTATATAATGTTTTCATTTTTATAAAATAAGACAAACAAGACATCTGAGTTTCTAAGGGCCTATGGGGAAAATAGCTTATGTCTTGAAGGGCTTAGGTCATAGTTTTACTGAAAGCATGTAAGAGGGTGTTTGTGTGCATATGAAGCCCCAAATGCAGTGAATAGCTAAGATAATAGTTACTGTTTATCCTGCTTTTGGCAGTCGCTGAGGATGGAGGTAGTTGTCTATATTTGTTCACTTTTCTTTTCAGCTAGTATGCCCCAGATTAAAAGTCATCCATAAAAGGTGGGAATGGGAGGTGGGAACAACAACCCAAAACTCTCTTTCAAAACGCCTGGAATCACTGATGATGTCCCAGGATGTAGTATGAGTTAGGTAGATATCTCCGTATTCCTTTAAATATGAAGAAAAAAGGCTATTTACTATATTTGGAAAAAGATGTCTCAACTATTTTTGGCCAGGTAATGATGACTTCCCAGCAGAACTGCACTTGATAGGAATAAGTTAATCCTGCAAAGAGCTTCGAGAGAGGAAGAGCATCTTTGGGAAGAAATGGAACTGACCAATTAGGAAAATGTCAGCAATGCTTTTCCTTTGTGCAGGAACCAACCACCACTGCAGCTGCCTGCCTGCCTTGTGAACATTTGCAAAATACTGTTCCATGATTGGGGGAAGCTTGCCAGTAGCTGAAGCTGAATGCTGTAGAAGAAAGCACATTTATTTTAGTCTGTGTGAAGTGGAAAGAGGATCTACTTAGAATTGTGTGAAAATTATTTGTTTCACATTTATAACTTGGCAGCACAACGACTTATGAATTTGGAATGTGAAACTCTGATTTGAGAATGAGCTGGGGACTTCATTGCTGCAGGCTGAGAATTAGTGTTTTGATAAACCTTGCTACCTAATTCATGGATGAATATTTGGTGCTTACTTCAGAGAAATTCTGCTGCCTCTATAGGTTTAGGGCTTTAGACAGTTTATAATTTTGTTTGTTTTTTCCATTGTCCGATGCTTGTCATCATCTTTTTGATGAAGAGGTAGTTGCACATTTAGCTCAAGTTGCATTGCTTTGTATTGTTTTTAAAGTAAATTTTGAGGTAATGGAAAGAACCCAGACTGCTGAAAATCAGAGCAGTTCTACTTCTCAGCCCCTGTCCCACCAAAGAAAGTTTAGTGTGCATCTCAACAGGCCAAAACTTTCTCTGCTGTCATCGATTTCTTATCTCTGTGTTTGGCTGGAAATACTGCTTTTGGAAAAGCGGTAGTTTACACACCCATTTGCCTATACCCTATGTTAAGGAGAACTTTGAATGTATAGAATTCAACTACGGTGATTGTGGAAGCCCTATCGAATGCCTCTGGGTCAAAATCAGAGGGGTTGTCTCCAAGGGGAATCTTACAGTAGGCATCTGCTACCAACCTCCAAACCAAGACGATAAGGCCAGCGAAGCAATATTTGGGTCACGTAAGCAAGCTTCGGGTCAACAGAACCTGGTTCTTATGGGTGACTTCAACTACCCAGACATTTGTTGGAAGAACAGTGCAGCAGCTCACGTCATCCATCAAGTTCCTGGAACACGTAGAGGACTGCTTCCTCATACAAATGTTAGATGTGCCAACCAGGAATGCAGCACTGCTGGACTTGATACTCACAAACCAAGAAAACCTTTTTTGTAATGTCTCGGTTAGTGATAGCCTTGGCTGCAGTGATCACAATATTGTGGAGTTTGGGATCCTGCTGAGTCCGCCATGGAAGCTTCCCACAGAATCTCTCCCAGCTGAGCTCTGAGCAAGCTGAAGTTTGCTTCTCTTTCCTTGATTGTCCATGACAGCGAATAGTGCCATCATGAACAGTGGAGTTTGTCATGGTACTATCTCTCCACAAATAACTGCAGCATACTCCACACAGCTACACTGGTATCACCAGCAACAGCTGCCATGTTCTATGCTCAAATTCAGCCTTTGGTACAAGAAACTGTGGGTCCCTGTAGCAGATTTCTGTCCCCATCCTCTGCCTGGACTCTGTAGACCTGATCTATGTCTCTGAGACTCTGTAATAGAATCACTCTGGGAATTTTTTAACCAGTGGCTATGGAATAGTAAAAGTCAGGTTAGAAAGTTAAGGGCAGTACATCTGATTAGTGTAAAGTAAAACATATTCTCCAGACGTTCGTTAGGTAATTTTGAGAGTGGAATTTAAATTGGTATTATTATTTTGATTGTTAACATCAGGATCTGCGGGTTTATGAACTACTGTGTGCTCCAAAATGGAGACTGATGCACACTAAACTGTAATCCACTCATCCATCATAAAGCGTCTGCTAGAGGCGCATTTAATTTCCAAACAGAAGAATTCATTACCTATCTCCAGAGAAATTACTTTTTCTTAAGTGTTACTGTGTGCAATGAGCTATCGGAGAGCATTCTACAGCAAGCAAGCGAGGAAGCAGCTGTCTCTAGCATGCAGCTACAACACTAATGAGTAAAAATTTTCCATGGGCAAAACGGAAGTACAAGGAATTATCTTTGTGGCACAAGAGAGTCAACAAATACAGGTTTGATTCATTGCCCTGCCAGTCTTTTGCTGTGTAACCTACAGTGGGAGACATTGGTTTTCCAGCATAGATTTTTGTTTTCTGTCTAACAGTATTCAGTGTAATTTGCATCAAGTGCATGCTTAAAAGCGTGTTACCTAGTTGTGGGCAGTCTGGTGTCCCAGTGAGTCTGTTTCAATGGGATGCAGGTGACCTGTGTAGTCACAGCCTTAGTGCTGTAGCCAGTCCTCATAGTGCTGGGCCCTCTGTAGGCAGTATTAGTTCTTTTAATTCAGACCTTCTGGTTAAAATGGCCGGACACCAAATAAATCTGACTCTTCCAAAAACACATATGGACTCATGTATGTTTCCTTATGAATTCTGGCAGTGCAGCACACTTCAGGGGCGTGCCCTTAAAGCAAAATCACAGAAGGTGAAACATCTCTCTCAAATAGATTTCTAATAACCCCTCAAGCACTCCTGCCCTTCAACTACCAACACAGAACTGTGGATGGTGTTTGAAATGACAGGACAAAAGCTTTCTGTGTCCCTGTCATACAAACAGATGCCAGAATTGAAGTTTCTGATTATACTGTTTAAAATACCTATTTTCTGTGAATGAGGTACAGGGGACAGTTAATTTAGTAAGGCTGACAGACAGTCAGTTGGCTGCTCAGTACAGTACTTTCCAGTGTAAAAATAAACTGCAGATGTTTGACACAGATATGTCAGGATACTTAACTTTGGGTTAGAGTTTGCAGATGTAATGTGTTTTGTGAAAGCTAAATCTCTTTCTTAGGGGAAGGAGGGAAGAGGTACATGGCACCAAACACTGAGAAGCATGTCCTGTATGTGACTAATGCATCCTGAGCTGTAGAGACACTGTCCCTTTTGATGTTTTTTAAAAAAAAAAAAAAAAAAAAAACAAACCACCAAACAAACAAAACAAACAAAAAAACCCTGCTCTTTTTAGTAGTGAACTGTTTCTGTGATGCAGTTTTGAGAACTGTCATTTGTTACTGGTAGGTGAAGGAGTTCAACAACTGCCAGGTGATTTTTTTTCATCTTATACAAATGTCCCCATAAGAGGGGAGTCTTGTATAGCACTTCACTGTTTTAACTGTATAGAGCATTATTATCCATCAGAGCAGCACCCAGGAAGTGGAGGTATGTTTGGGCATGCAAACCAAGTTCTTGCTTCCAGATTGGGCTTACCAAAGAGGACTTTTGATGACAAATTGGTCCAAATGTTTCACCTCTCTGAACTGTTTTAAATCCTCTTTAAAAGATGTGATGCAGGGATTTACGTTGGGTGCTGTTTTGTTTTGTCTTTAAAGCAATAGCACAGGGCTGTCAGTTTTGAACTTTGCAAGTCTTGAGAAATGAATGAGGTTGGCTAGTTTATCTAAACACAGTGCTTACAGCTGTGTTTCATTGGGTGCGCTTGATGGCAGACACTTACATGACAGACCGATTTGTTCATTTTCATAGAGTAGTAACTGATTACATTTTCTCTTGGCTATGGTTCAGCTAAAGTTGCATTGTCCTGTGCATTGTTTACTTATCTCAGGTGCTAAGTCATTACTTTGGAAACCAACTGTCTCAGGTTGGGTTTGGGTTTTTTTCTTTAATGGGTTTTGGTTTGGTTTGGTTTTTTGGTTTTTTTCTTTTCAGGGCGTGTGTATGCTGGGGAGAAATGAATCAATGCTGATTTTTACTTGTTATTACTAATACAGTGTTTTCTGCAGTTTTAGGACTCAGTTCCAGGATCTTCTTCCCTTCTCCCCGCTTTTTCTAGCCTGGCTTTATCATGCTGCTTAGTAGGAATTTGTCATTATGCATAATGAGCACAGCAGGATAGGTAATATGCGATTTGTTTTGTAAGTTGCAGAAGTTGGCTGTACCGTAGAATGCATGGATCTCGGCCCTCTAGACCCAGCACAAATTTGAATATGTAATATTTAAAAAGTTAAAATAAAATGTGATTGGTTGATAGCTCAGTAATTTACATCTCTTGTGGTTTATTTGTCTAGGGAGACAGCAGCAGCTGGAAGCTGAGCACCAGTACGTGGAGGCTGATCAAGACCTTCACAAAAGGACGGGGCGTTCTGTGCAGCCACCTGCAGAAAGACCTGGGGAGAGGCGAATGGCAGAAATGAAGAAACTGTATGGTGCTGAAGCTGCCAAAATCCAGGCAATGGAGGCTGCCATGCAGCTTATCTTTGATAGAAACTGTGACAAAAAGCAGCCCAAATACTGGCCCATTATTCCCCTTAAGCTGTGAGTACCTGGACTGTGCTCTGACCTGCCACAGAGCTGTAAGGACAGGTGCCTCAATCAGGTTGTGCTGCTGAAAGAACAAACTGCAGGTTTTGGTTTTGGTTGGGCTTTGGGGCAGAGGCCAGCAAGGGCAGCATGTTTCTTTGCCCTGTGTTCCTTTTACACTGTCTGTCAGTGATGGTCACAGTCCATTCTACCTACATACAGTTGTCAAGTAGTAATAGCAGGGACAGTAATATCAAACCTGTCTAAAGTCATAGTTTCACTCATTTGATACCCACTTGCCTTGACCATGCTTGCAAGAAACGTAACTATGTCCATACTCAGTGAACTAGGAAAACTTAAAACGATGCGAAAAAGAAAAAGACTATATGAATTGTCTGCTGTTCCCATTTAGGAAATTGAGTAGTCCTATTTCTCAGTCTTATTTAATGTAGTAGCATTTGGATCCTGTTTAACACAGCACAGCTTGAAGTGTTATGTCTGCTAATCTTGGATTTTTTTGAGAACCGGGAGCCCACTGGCCAAGATACAACATATCAAATTACTGTAGCCCAGCCATTTGAATTCTTTTTCAAAGATTTATAATAAAGCAGGAAGTTTTTATTCCAGACCGATACTTGTCTGGCAGGAATTCGACTCTAAAGCAAAATTATATAGAAAAATGTTTTAATGAAGGGCGTGGGGGAGAAGCCTGATTTGTCCCTGTCTGCTAGAGATTTGTTCAGCAGAAGAGAAACTTAAGAGGACAAAGCACTCTTGGGGCCAGTGCCTACAGTGATTTTTGCCATTCTCATAAAAAGCATGTAATTGGTTTGAAGCTTTAAAGAAGACGTATTAGTTTGATAGATTGTACATCTGTACACTGTATATGGAGGTGTGGAAGCCATGCAGCCCTGAGGGGTATATTTATTTTAGGTGCAGCTTTCCAATGCCCACCTGCATATTACATGCACAAAGCTTAAATGTAGGCAAGTTAGATGTGCCTCTGTGTGTACTCATCCATCTGTCCAGGCTGTTTGGCTCCACTTCTGTCACTCTTTACTTTTGGTCAGTTGTGCTTGCCCCACTAATAGCTGACCAGGCAGAGTGAGGCACACAAGTGGTCTGTGTAAGAGAGGCAGAATTGGCCCCTCAATACTGGTGACTCCTTAGAAAACGGTACCCTGAACACTTCGAGGACTTTCTGTGAAGCACTGCTGCTATGTATCATGTGTGCTGAAGGACTGTAGTTTGTATTAAGCAGCATTTCCATGCCAGGGCAAAGGAACCTGATGCTGTTTTAGTTGTGACATTCATGTGCCTTTCTGGCAACAGAGGAAGGTCACAACTAAAATTCTTCCTTCAGTTCATGCCTACTGTGTCTGATGTATCTCTGTAGCATGTGTAGTTTGTAATACACACCAGCAGTTCCTCTGCAGCAGCAAGCTGCACCAAAGCAGGTCTGTGGTGCAGTTTGGAATATCTTTGGTTTTACTAGTAGTTAGTATGTTTTTTCAAAGCAGCATTTTCATTTCAGTTCCACCTCTTTCACTTCAGATGTGATGAGATGGAGTTAAATTGAACACTGAAATTAAAAGCCCCCAGTCTCCAAGACTTATTACTGGTGTGATTAATCTGAAAAACTTGGGTGGGACAGGAGAGGGAAAAGGGTTATGAACAGTCCTGCATTTGTCTTCACTCTTGGATTTGGCAGGTTTTGTCAGAAATTCAGTGTTTTGTTTGGGTTTCCTTTTGTTGACCAAATAAATTCTCTTCATAACACCTTGTAATTTATTTTTATTTTTTTATAAACAAAATTCCATACTTCAGCACTCCAGTTCTCAGATGCTAAAGCTTTCTTTTAGCTGCTGTATTGTTTAAGGAAGGTCGAACTTAGTGCAAGGACAGTTTTAACATATTGAGAAGCATGAAGAGTGTTGACGGGACTTTCACAGGAATGCCAGTCAATACCACACACACATGGTATGGTACAAAATGAATGGGAGGGCTGTTGCATCTGCTGGGGGAAAACCCTTTCTCAGATTAATGTGCATAGATCTGTCTGTTCCTATTTGAAATATTTCCAGTGTGGTGATGGTATCTCCCCTGTGCAGTTCAGTACAGAAGAAAGAAAGGATGGGTAGGACTGGGCTGTTCTTACTTTTAACCCAATTGCCAGTCCTTGCTGTGGTTGTTTCTGAATCCAACTGGTTCTGCTAGAAGAAGCAGAAATTCTGGTCTCCAAAAGTATTTATAGAGACCTCATACAAGACAAACATTGAATTCCTTTCCTACGTCAGATAAAACATAGAAGAAATTTCCTTGCCCTTGGTTCTTTTAACTATTTCTAAGAGGGTTTAATGCTTCATGAGGTTGGAAGTAGAGAGAACTGGATGAAATGTTCCCTAGGAACTGTGTATTAAGGCCTGGAAGGGAGGAATACGCTACTGCAGACGTAGAGTTGCTGCCAAATAATCTCTTTACTGCTCCTGAATTTCAGAGGATGGGCTGTTGCTGGTAGTTGGCCAGATGTCCCATTTTGCTGGTAGTTCAGTGGAACTTAGAGATTTTGTGTTGCAGTTCTTTTATCTCCCATGTCATTTTACATTTCTAAGAAATATCTCACATAAAAACATGTGATCATGGTAGCAATGCAACTGCAACTCAAAAATTCCTGTTCAGTCAGAATGTCTGGAACACTAACCTTTGCACATAGGTATTATTCTGCAATCCTCAATCATGGGACCATGTAGACTTTCCCCCCACCCCCCAAATACAATGTTATGCCTGTGATGCTGCAGACTTGATTCTTCCTTGTCCAGAACATCACACCATTGCTTTTAGTTATGCCAACCGCTTGTACAGTCCTGCTCAAAGACAATTCTTCACTTGCTGGTGGTGCTGTTTCTCATGAGCTTTCCCAGCTCCAGTTGAAGGAATTACACCCTGAAGTCACAAGTACAAGTTGTCATACAAACAATTAGTCTTAATTTCAGAAACTGGTTTCCTCATTTACTACATGCAAATATGCAAGTCAGCCTCATCTTCAGAAGAGTTTGTGATTGGTTGAAGACGCTTTGAAGATTGGAGAAAAATGGTAATAGGTCTTTTCTAAAAGAAAATTAAAAAAGAAATTCTTAAAAGAAATTAAAAAAACCTTTCTGGTACAGTATAAATTTAACATAACAAATGAAGCTATGACCTCTGTGTTTCCTACTGAAAGAAAAACTGCTTACTCTTAAGCATTGGTGACATTGTCAAGAACACTCGTCCTTTTAGAATTATTTCCCCATAAAGCAGCTGACTGTTTGGTATGCCTGTGGATACAGGCAAACTGAGAAGAGATTAAATAATTTTCATGAGCATAACTTTCCTTTTAATCAACCTTATTGGTAAGTATTCATCCTTTTTGATGGCAGTCTTGTATAATGGCTAGCTGAAAACATCTCGTACTTAGAAGAAGCTTTAATAAAAAGCAACCTAAATTTCCGTAACAGCCTTTGTGAGGGATAAACATATATAATCCATATGGATTTGTTCACTCATGTCTTTTTTTTCTTTGCAAAAGCTTCTCTTTCAGTCATTATATGAAATACATTTCAAATATTGGCATCTTCATCTATTGTTGCATTAATAGGGGTCCAACTCTTTAAATAGAAATTGAGAAAAGCAAGACACTTTGATTCAGCTGCTTAAATTTGGATTTTTAAGTATGATTTTTGGCATGCTGGTCTGAATATTTTGGCTGAAAGAATTACAGAGGGGCTGTTTCCCAAAATGTGGAATACAGTCTGTCAAAAGGAAACATCCAGAACTCTGTTTTCCTTCTGGTTTCTTAAAAGCGCAAGTTACTGGGGAATATACTATTTGATAAATAATATGTTCATGCTGTGGCAAAATTCTGTCTTCATGTTTGTGTGCTAATTCATCAGCCGTCTACCCTGTCTAACCTGCTCTGTTGTCTCCTGTGGTCCTGCCTGGATAGTCCAAAGGAAAGAAATTCTCATAGGCTTTCTCCTAGGTAGAACAGCAGCCTGTGAGGGAGTCTCGGCCACTCCTGAAGGGTGGTTATAGCTACAGTATGAATTTCAAGGCCTCACATCCCTTTGTATATTCTTACATAGCTGGAATTTCTGAGCTGGTATGCAGAGGCATACGCAGAGGAGCTCTGGGTAGATGATAGACCGTGACATTGCTGTTTGTGTATTCTCTTGGAGACCTGGCTGTTGTAGCGGAAGAAGTGCTTGGACTCAGTCCATTCTTTGAAGTAGGTGAGTGCACATGTATCAGCCTCAACTATTAATTTCGGCAGGGCAGGAGCAGTGCAGAAGTCTTGCTTGACCAAAAGTGGAGGAAGACTTGCTCATCATGAGCTTTGAGTGCGTAATCGACATTCTCTGTGGGTGGATTCTATTACTTATACACTCACAGAGGGATTTTTTTCCCTTTAATCATGAATCATTTTCTCCTAAGAAAGCGAGCAAACAGAATAAGTGAGAACATAGTAGTTTTTGAAAAGAAAATACTTTTCAGCCTAATGATGCCAATACCACTGCTGGTTTCCTAAACGACACTGAGATCTTTTGCCTACAAAGCCTTTTGAAAAGCCAAAATACACAAAACTGCTATCCCCCTGACTGTTGTTTACCGCCATCCCAAAGAAATACCTTTGTGGGGAGGAAGGGTGAGGATTGGTAGGGATTTTTTCCAAATAGAGTTCAGAGTGGTCCTCCTTAATTTTTAGACCTCGTTTTAAATACAAGCAAGAGTTTACAAAAATCTGAGTTCGATAAAGGTGTGAGGTAAAAGTCTATCAGGGGCTGTTAAAAATTGAGTTACACCACTGTCTTGGGATGTCCCTAAGCTGCACCTTACTGGAAGCTGGGAGGGCATAACAAAATATTGATTTATTCATGGACTTTTCTTATACTATCCTCTAGACAGCTGCCATTGGGTGATGGCATAGGAGCTGATCTGTTTATAACAATTTTTAGGATCTTTCCACATGCTTATACTGAAGATCAAGCTTGAAATATCAGTCCTGAGGTTCAGCTTTCAGCTATCCTGTGCATCCTTTTTCCTAGGTACAGAAATCACCCCCGCGGCTCAACTCCACCAAAGTTTACTGCCATCGAGGTCTGCCAGCAGCTCTTACTTGTGTGATCACTCCCTAGCTGTAAGTCAAAAGGGGTCGAGCTGGAAGAGCCCTACTGCTAAGCTGTTTAACGTAACCCAGTTTATTTGTAGTGAAAAGGATTAAGGGAACCACTCGCGCAATTGATGAGCAGATCTATGGAGGTGGCAAACTCCACAGGCGTGAGCATTCATAAGGCAATGTTGCCACCGCTAGAAGAGAACGCGTGAGCACATTTTCATACTACTTGGAGCCTTCAAGGATTTTTCCTGCTTTGGTATAAAAGCAATCTCTTTGCATGTCTTTCATCAGGCACGTTAGCCAGCTTTCACTATTATGAAACATCTAAAAAAGCATGTGCTTATTTTCCTTGCTGAACATAGAAGATAACACTCTTTTTGGGCAAACCCGCGGAAGGGATTATCCGAAGATTTCTAATTATTTTCTTCATTGCTATTTTCTGTGTAAAAAGTTAGTGTCCGATTTTGCAAATTTGCAGACACTGTGCCAAGGAGCATACTTGCAAAATTCAGGTTCATATCCTTTGCTTTGGTGTGAGCCATAGCAGGAATCGGTGGCCCAAGATTCAGCCAGCCCTTTTGGTCTAGACATGTACAAGCATCCGGCAAGAAACAGTCCGTGCCTGGTATTTCATTAATTTTGATTCTCACATAGCTAAGTCTTATTCCCATCCTTTGCACTGGACAGGAAAAGATCTCCTGGGTCGTCATGTCTAGTTTTTGCTACCTCCGGCAACCACATTGTCTAATCCATTTCAGAAGCTAATTAGGCTCCACTTTTAAAAAAATTCCATTTCCTGTCGTCCCCGCTTCTGCTAGTTAAGACTGCATGGCTCGCTTCTTACTTGTAAAGCATAATAAAATACCAAGACTGCCACAAGTTTAAGTTTTTGTCAGAGAGCTCCAAAAATCTAAATGCATGTACAGATTATGTATCTTGGGGGTTTTTTCTTTATTAATTATGGTAGTGTAATATCCTCCCCCTGCGCAGAAGGAAAGAAGCTACTGTTGTGACAGAAGTAAATGCTTGAAGTATGTTTTTACTTAAGAAATAATTCATCAAAGGCCACACTTCTGGTCTGTAGCATATTCAATGAAGCAGTTGAGTAATAACCGAAGGCTCCCATCCCACTCTCCTCCTTTCATGCAAAGTGGTGAGGTTGAGCTAAAACTTCAGCCAGTTACGCTGCAATCCACTCGAAACACAAACATTTGATGAGTTGCTCCAAACAGAATAATCCTTGCATGACTGCAGAATATAAATCTGAAACAGACTATAAACCAAAAGCAATCAAAAAAATAATAGGCATTACATAATTGTTATGTCTGGGAAGATAGTAATATTCATGACTTTTTAAGAATTTTCTATAGATCTGTTGATGAATTTAGGATTTACAGTAATGCCAGATCACCCTGCGCTAGAGGTAAGAAAGAATTGGTTATCGTGAGTCTTCCTGAGCATAACATGATGTTTTCATTTGTACAGCTCTGCCACAGAGCTGTGTCTCAGCCGTGCCACGGCTGGTTTGTGGTCCTGTTCTGGTGTTACCGCCCTGGGTGTTCCAGGGGCACACGTGAAGTCTTTCCTTGGCACCTCCTCTGAGCAGCCCTGCAGCTGAGCAGCACTCACGGTGGCTGTTTTTATCATTAGATATCGGTTCTCTGGTCTTCATTACGTTATCTTTTTTTGCTGGCCATTGAACTCGGAACACGCAAGCTGTTCTACCCATCTTGAGGCTTGCTTTTGCTCTGAAAGCCGTGATACTGAGTGCGTGATGTGTGTGACATGACTGGGTGCCATGGCAACGGGCCATGATATCATAAATGCCAGATGATTAATTCATTTCAGGAACACACCAGAAAGAACAGCTGCACTGTGCTAGAGAAAAGTCCTTACTCCAGAACTGCTCTCATCTACCAGCAAAGAAAATAGAGAAAATGACTAACAAAATATATGCTCCATGCTCCCTCCTTTGCTTGTTCTGTTGAGCAGATCCCTCTTCAGGTCATCTACAGCTCCAGTGTGAGAGCATAAACATGTATCTCGGGAGTGCAAAAGTGCTTCTATAGAGTACTTTTAAAGAGATTAGTTATGTGCCCTTCACAAACATGTGTTACTACGCAGACCTGCTCTAGGAAGATGTCCTATACTTTCCCTGTCAACAGCAGTTAAATCTTGTTTGGAAGGGGAAAAAGAGCTGCCTTACTGTAGTCTCTTCCCTTCAATAGCTTTTAGTCTAGCAGTGTTACTTGCATTATTCAAGTCTAGGAAAATGAAATCTGTTTATACAGCATGGCTATGGCTAAAGCTTTTTTGTGGTAAATACATTGATAATAATAAACTGCACTAGTGGCTTGTGTTACATTGCGGAAACTATCGTTCCAGACATAGCCTGCAGTGTGATAGTCCCCATCAGCATAACAGACTGGTTCACTTCGGTCCAAGAAGACACCACAGCCTACTGGAATAAAACATACCAATAGTTTATATTGTTGAAACTTTAAAATACCATATTAAAAACCAGTAATTGAACACTTTTGTTTAGCCAGTTTAACTTCATGCCACGCTTTTGAAGCATGAAATGATGTAAACCCACTATAATGCTAGAAAACATACAACAGAATCTCAGGTATAATGCAGATTTCTTTTTTCCTAATAGGGTGCCCAAAATCGTAATTGTGAAGAAAAAGTGTTGAAAAAAATTGTGTTGGGTTTGTTGATTTTCCAAAATTATTTTCATTTCCTGGTTTCCGGAAATAAAACTTGAGAATTTTTTTTTATACTTCTTAACTGAGCAACCTTTAAAATGTTGAACGGCTTAGCAGTTGCACTTTGCAGGGCTTGAAATAACATCTGAATGCATACTGAATGTAGGAAAAATGCCTACACTGCTTCTCCCACTGCTGTCATCCCCACGAAGCTACCTGGAATTAAATGGATATGCACTGTGATGCATTTTTATGGCAACGTCCGTCATACTTTAGATCTCCAAGGATCCAGCTGAGCAGTTTCCAGGGTTTCTCCTACCTCAGTCGTTTTCAGTCCACCTATGCTTTCTTCTTGCTCCCTCATCATCTTTTTCACAAAGGCTCCTACCTCGCTTGTATCCCTCCAGCCCAACACATGCTCTTCTGCAGCCTGATTCTGCTCTCTCATCTCTCAGCTCCTACAGTCCTGTCCGCCTCCCACACGCAGGGCACGAAATGTTGCCTGGACACTCAGTAGCCAGCAGAGCAAATAAGAAGGACTAATCTAGATGACCAGAAAAAGGTCAGTGCCTCTGGCACCATACATGCTGAAAGCAGAAAGTGCCAAGACCCTTCCCATAGCGTTGTCCCTGACCTGTCGGTGGCTGAGGGAAGATCGTTCTTCTTTTCCTAATTAAACCACAAAACTTCCTCATTGCTGTGCAAGGGAAGGGTGTCACTGCTAGTTCATCTCTCCCCACTCCGGGTAGACTCCAGCCAATCACCCAGAGTAAATATCCCCACTTGTCTAAACTACTGACCAAAGCCCTTCTAAAGTCACAGTGCAGTGAAAGCACCACGATCCTGTGGAGCACCAAGGGAAGCTTTTGTAAGACTTTCCCGTAGTGGGAGGAACAATTACTGTATACAGAGCCAGGACTTCACAATCCATCTGTTTAATTTATAGCGTGTCTCAACAGTACATCTCTGTCAACTCCATCTCTCCAATGGCAAGGCGTAACTGTAATTTAGGAGCTCAGCCGTTTGAAAGACCAACCAGGCAACGATGATCTATTCCCACCCAGCAGATGAGGACGTTGCTAAGGCAGTTTCTCAATTTAAGAATTATTTTATCTCTTTTTCTTTCTTTTCAGTCCTCTTTGCCAGCTGGCATCCCGTTTTCTACTTTTCCAGCGGGCATTGCTTCAGCTCAGCATGATCCTTCGGAGGGGGAGCAGTAGCCTATTTAGAGCTTAAAACACATAGAGATTTACTGGCTGGAACCCCAGAGAACAACCTAGCAAGAGGCTGATGAGGGCACTTAGCCAGATCATCTGCAAAACACTACTGTTAAAAGAACCTGATATGCATGTTAAGTAAACATCAAATATGGAAAACCCAGCACATGTAACATGCAGATAATAGCATAAGGTAATGGGCCCTATCTCCAAATAAATAATAGCACTCTCATAACCACAGGCAGTTCCAGTATTTTCTGTTCACTTTCAATGTCCTCTGAACGGGTCATATCTATAATACAATAAGACTCCCACAGGCTCCAGCAAGACTAGGATTTAGTGTTAAACCCTGGCTAAAATGAGAAGAAATTTCTCTTGCACACCAACGGGCAAAAACTCTAGAATACATATGATGCAGGAAGCGATTATATAAAGGCGTTGATAATTTCATTTGCATATAAAATAATAACAACAAGAACGGAAGCTAAATTATCCCGTATATACAGAAACCCTGGGTGTTCAGGACTGGCTACTCATTATTCTCTTGTCATATAAAGCAATTCAGTCTGCAGCTGCATTTCTCTCTTGCAAATCCAATTCAATCAAGAGAACCGAAACATCATTAGCAAACCCACTGATTTATCCACCAGTAAAGTGCTGATCCAGGCTTCTCTTCCTGCTGCTAATAAATTCTCTACGTAGCAGTGTTTGCTCTCTCTAGGGATCTCCCATTATTCTAATGGCTACAGGTTTCTAACTTTACCTCTGGAATTTTTAAGCCTGAAAATCTCTAATAGTAGGGTCCAAAGCCTGGGGGAGTCATAGGAAAGAAAGAAGGACACAAGCCCAGAACATGTACCCAGTTGCTACAGAGATGCGGCTACATGGAACTGCAGGTGAAGCAGCAGCTGGTGCTTTAAAAACTGCTGTAGTAAGACCTTTTTTTTCCCTTTCTGAAAGATAACCATTGTCTCCTGTTTTGCTCATCACTTCCTCTCCCTATTTCCCTCAGTGGGCTTACCTCCAGAGCCTTGCCTCCCTCTCTGTACCTCTCCCTGGCTCCTGCTTGGTTCGATGCCTTAATTGCCAGCCTGCCGGGCTCGTTTACCTCTGCTCCAGCCTCTCTTCTGCAGAAAGGCAGCAGCTCAGAAAACCCCTGCTAGGTGTTGTCTCCTGTTCCTCCTGCACGTCATCTACCACCAGGGTTCTGGGCGGTCACCTCCGAGCTCATCACAGCATCACCCCATTGCTGCTTTCACACGCGTGAGCCCTTACACACTATTTCAAGGCCTGGGCACACGCTTCTGCGTCCTTTTCAGGCTCCAAACAGGGACGGCCCAAGGGCTGCTAGAAGCGCTGTTGCCTTTTTGGGAATAATTTCCCCAGCTGCAGTTTACGTAACTTCTTTAACAGTCCTGGGTCATTTTGTCTGCCAGGTTCATGTGATGTTTGGTTTGCCTGTGGCCCCTTCAGCTTTTAAACACAAAGAAGTTATTTCCTTGGAATACGGGAGGCCAGAATTAACGTTCTGGGCTATCTGGCAGCTAAGAAACACTCAAGTTTGTCCTGAACTTAATTTAAAAAAAAAAAAAGCCCAAAAGGTAAGAATCCAAATCCACCTATGTCAGTAGCCCGTGTTTAATATAGCTTTAACAAAAAGTTTTATTACTTTCCTCTCTTGAAATGGTAGTATTTTTCTACTTGCTGAACATGATATCCAAGATAACAAGAATCAGTCTTAAAAGAAGAGATCTTTATTTTAAAAATACAGGCTCTCCAATCTATCTTACGTATGCTATAAATGAAGGATAAAATTATACTAATGTAAGATACTTGACACTTTATTTACTTTTTCATCTCTCCTAACTGGAGAATGGATCTATATGGGTGACTAGTGTGTTCTGCTTTTTTATTTTGAATCATATGCTCATGCATTTGCAAAAATTCAGTGTCTGGACTGCAAATAGGAGGAAAATGCTTATGTTTAGAATAGCTGCTTGGAATTTTTTTTTTTTTTATGTTTATTAGTCTAGGGAATGAGATGATAAACTGATTATCCAAAACCAAAATATAGTATCAAGCTTCATCTCATTGTTATTTTTCAAGTTCCTCTGTTGCATTCTCATCCTGGTTGGACTTTCCTGGAGGGCCCTCACTCATCTGACCAGAGTGGCTTGTGCTTTTTTATTTCTGAATGTCACATTGCTGGCAGGTCTAATGTGTTTGGCTTTCTGTGAAGACAGAAGGACGTGAAGCGTGTTTCCATGATGCCAGCAGACCTGAAGCCACACCTTCCTTCCAAAACCACCCCTCACAGAGCTGATGGAGGACGTTGTGTCTTAGTCCCATTTCTGTCACCTACCAGTGAAGAACCTGCAGTGTTGCACCAGCCTCCATCGCTCCCACAGCACAGGACGCCCATCCTCTGCAGCCTGTTGGCACGATGCTGCTGCACCGCTGGGCACACCGAGCGGGTTACACCGCTGCTGAGTTACTGAGTCATTCCCATCTTTTCTCCAACACGTTACATTTTTTGCCACAAATCACAACTCTGAGTATAGGCATTTGCTAGAACTGGACTGTGCAAAGCATGAAGAGCAGTACAGAAGCAATAAAACATAGTGTGTGCAGGGGGAAAAAACCCAACACAAAACCCAAACCAGCATTTTGAAAAGTATATTGGTAGAAAACTAAAGCTGGGTAGCCCATTATGAGAGAATTTAACTCATCTTTATGATACAGTTTATGTCTTAGGCACCCTTCATGTTTACAGAGCAGAATTAAAACCCTCTGTAGTAAGTTACGAGCTTGTGCATATTGACAGAGGTGAAAAAATGAGAACTAAAATGAAATCAGCTGGCTGTTACTCAGCCTCCATGGCCCAACTGGATCAGGAAAAGTGTTAAAATGAGTCCTGCAATTTTCCTTCCCAGCTCTTTGAGTTTGATTTTCAGTTTGCAAAAAAAGGCACCTGAGAATGTTCTTAAACGCTCTCTGTGCCTCCCATCAAAGGAGTTTTCTACTTTGGAAAAAGAGAGTGAGCCTTGTCTCAAAATGTACTTTTGCCAGGAATTCTGTCCTGATTAGGCTGCCTTGGAGCACTTTCTTGGGTGGGTGCCATACTGAAGTTATTGGATGGCAGCCATGTGTTCAACACTCTTAAAATAAAGTCTATTCCCTTAATTTGCAACTCAACATAAAACTTAGGTTAAGTCTATTGATACCACTGGAGGGTGGGGCTAACATACATATGTATGCAATTATTTTCAGGATATTGCAATGAGTACATATATGCTCCCACAGAAGTTGCTCTGAAGTTGAATACTAATGTTCCTTGGGTATGCATTTTGCCCCTGTCTGGTTTCTTTATTTGCAAACTATTCCACATTCGAATCTCCCCACTGTTACTAATGAAAATGTTGGATAATCCATACATTTGAGTCAGCTCCTCCTAAAGACACTAGGCTGGCCTCTCCAACCCACACGATCCTACCCCACAACAGGAACTTAGCAAAGCACTTCAGTAAATGTTTATATCCAAGCCTGCTAGACTGAGCCCATTATCTCTGACCAAACTCAAGTGCATTTTTGAGCCTAAATGTTTTAGAATGAGGCATGTGGAAGAATGCCTTCACCAGGATCATTTTATCATGACTCACATAGCAGGAGGTAAGACTTTTCTCTCCCTCACTTGAAGAAAGGGTTGTCAGCATTTCTCATCCACATTTCACAGATCCATCGAGGAGGATGAAACGAGGTGGGCTGCGCATGGAAGGAAAGGTCATACCGACTTGTATTTTCTCTGTATAACAGCCATCCGTTTTCAGAGATGTTTACTCTTTCACTCACAAGCTTTCCGCTCTGTGTAATGCTTTACTCCACGCTCTTTCAGACCTCATATTATCTCCTACATGGTTCCCTACCAGGTGTGGATTACCTGCTTGGCATGCAGAGAGAAAAAGGCACGGAAGTAAGTGTGTGTATCAAGAATAAAAACAGCTAATACCATTCTCTTCCCTCTGGTCTCCCCCCAGACCCGGACCTCTCATGGACACTCACAGAATATCCACGCACATAAGTGCAAAATACTGTGCTTAGGGTAAGGTCCCGCACGTAGAGCTAAGTGAAAGATGGTTCTTTAGTTACCAGAGGTCCTAATCTAAACATTAAGCCTTCATTTTCAATTAAATCCTCTAATTATTTTTTCTGTACCTTTAAAATCACAAAGTGACATTGGTTATTCCACAAGTGACTTGGGGTATATGAAACAGAGATGAGTCTATCTTTTAACACTGAAGATGTATTTAGTACTCCGTAATTAACACCAAAATGGTAATCACTAATTTTCGGATAAAATGAACTATGGTTCATTGGGAAAAATTATGCATTCTGTTGAATATATAATTATATCTATTCTAAAGCAATCACTGCTCATATTTACATATTGAGAAACGGTGCTGGAAATATGACCTACTTGGTAATAAGAAACAGTTTTGATTTTGAAGAATATTTATTTCTTACACTATCGTACCTGAATGTTAAATTCCAGGAGGATTATCTACATGCTGGCTATATCAAATTACTTCTCATTTTTTATCTTTTCCTTTCTCTCTTTTCCCCCGGACTACACAGTACCAATGATCTGAACAATTTTGTTCAGCATTTTGCTGGATGAACTTTGCAAACAGCTCTCTGCAGTGAGCTTTAAGAAGGGGTTTTGGTGGCAGGAGTTGGAGTCTAAAGCGGATCAGCTTCACATAAAAGGTACAAACGACATAGGAGAGCGTGAGTCATTCCCCTTAATCTACACCAGGATGCTGAGTTCAAAACATGAAAAGGTCACCTCTTCTTTGCACGCAGATGACAGTATAAAGTGATCCAATTGTCATCTTATTTCTCTTTAACATCCGTGGCCTCTGTAATGCCACTTTGAACAGGAGATCACATGGGAGAGAAAAACCCCAGCATGCCTCGACTGTACGTGGAATCAGAGAAGCTCAAGACAGAGAGGATGGATGAACCCCCTTGAGAAAGGCCACAGAGAACACTCACTACAACTAAAATCAGATTTTATCACTTCTGATTCCCTTAAATCTAAAATACACTCGTGTTAACATTCAAAAGGAGGCTGTTTTATGAGTCCCTGATTTTATAAGGTTTTGGAGATTTGCAGGATTTTTGCAAAATCAAGCGTAGGAGTGGCACCCTAAACACTCACTCTAATCCTCTGGAAACTGGCAATGACTGCTACCCGCTGGCACTGCCTGTGTAGTAGTCAGAAGAAGTAATATTTACAATTAACCATTGGCTTCACTATTAGCAGAGGAAGCCATGGGACGGGGTGTCACAAGCAGCCAACGGTAGGACACGGTGTGAGCTGAGAACCCACCGAAGCAGGCATCCCACTAGAACATGTTTTTATTAAACCACTGTCTTTAATGTGACTAAATGTTTAGTCAAAGCTAAAACATTAAGTGGAAACATACTGCCTTTGATTCTCTTTTTAATTGGGAAGGTTTCCGTATCTAGGGCAATCTGTCTAGTTAGTCTGAGGAAAGACGGTAGGAGTGGAAAACAGAGACAAGCAAACAGGTAGCAGCAGCTACAACGTTCCATCCACAAGAAAATAGGGATTTGTTTCAGAGCTAGGATGTTCTCCACTGAAGAAGTGGGGAAACAGATGGAGCCTGGTAAATTAAAAGAAAAAAAAAAGAAGAAGAATTATATGCAACCAGCCTTCACTTGCTCTCGAAATCTGTTTCACCACTGATTGCTGGAAATGGTCAAATACGGTAAAATACAGCGTCTCAGACTGATGCCATGCCCTCAGTTACAAATGATGAGACCCCCCCCTTCCATCTTACCTCTCCTTGACTGATCTTGAGATTGAAGTTAAATTTTCTTCTGCAAATCAGTTGGCCTCTTTAAAACATCTCCAGAGAAGAACACACTGCTCCAGACTAGGTTAGGAGATACACCGAGCATATTGCTACGGGGAGTGAAGGTGTTTCTTGAAACACCTAGTATCATCACACTAGTATTAGGTAATGCTACAAATAGAGGAATGTTTGCAGGTGGTTACCCAAGCTATGGAAAAGGTTTCAAACACCCAGTGTAGACAATGAATGACATTAATCAATGCAGAACTCTAACCTTCACCTTCTCTTTTATAGATCAAATCTGCAATGGCACCGGGTCATTTTATAATCCCTTGATGCCAAGATTGTCTGGATCAGTCTGGCTTCCAGCGTAATTTACAGCAGGCCTTTAGCCCTACCTTACGGCTACCAGCTATAGCACCCAAGGAGCCATTCAGCTACTGAGACTCGCTGAGATGCTGTGCACTCCAGCCTTTCTCCTTTCCGCTATGTACTAGATGAAAGAGTGAGAGCATGGACCAGAACCCAGTCATAAGCCTTTCCCAACCAGGGAAGTGCCTGTTTCTACAGTCATCTTAGTTCTGAAATGAAATCCGTTAGTTTCTATTCCTAGTAGAAATTCCAGCTAAGTATTCCTGCCTTCTTGACCTCATTTGAGTATTGTAATGTAGTTTTGCTTAAGGAACCAGAACTTCTGACATCAGCCCTGTCAACTTCTCTCTCCACTTGTTGGAGACTCGGTATCTCTGCGAGTGGAAATGCCCATTGACTGCTGAGCCATAACCGATATTTGAACAGATGTTCTTTGCTTTACTCTTTGGAGAGAAAAATGACCAACATTTCTGAGGATGACAGAAAGCTAATAAAGGACAGCGAGTCTCTTCTCTCACTGCATCCGTGTTAATATGGACAACTGCTTCTCCACTACCATAGGAATGTCTACCCCATACTTCGGTACAAGTATGTAAGCCCAATCCGGACAGCACTGACCATGTTGACCAACTTCCCTTGAGCAACTAGTCCCATGGATTTCAATGGTGCAAAGTTCCCCGTAAGTGCAACCACAGTCAGAATCAGGGACATATTTTTCAGCTGATCCTAATATTAATCAAGTAGTATGCTGCAAGAGCTTCACAGACTATAACTAAAGAATTTATTTTAAAAAATAAAATTAATTTATACCCTCACCAGCACATAGTGCTGCACACAGCGGGGTGCTCTTACCATTTGCCTTCAGCTCCCGCCATATTTCAGTGCTATTTAGTGCCACTCTAGTTAAGGGTCATGTGCTATTTCCATAATTAATCTCATTTTTCAAAGGTGCATAGCTCATCTACTTTAATTCTCAGTGGGGACTGGAAGCAGATGCTAGTGATCAGCTTTGGTATGATTTTTTTTTCCTATCTTTACAAAATGCCTTACTCAATCAATCCACTTACTACATCTTAGAGAAGAGGCATTTACTCCCTGATCCCGCAGTGCTTGCATGGTGTTGGGCCCTTAGTCCTTACTGGAAGAATGTATGTATTTCTTAATCAATGCGAAAGCCTCAGATGATCTTGGCCCGAGAGACTGGGATTTTTCTTTTAATTGGAAACAAACCACAGCTTTAACATTGCAACTTTGTACGTGAGCGCAGACACACACTACTTTGGGAGCAGGGGCCTGAAATTGCGAAGTACGAACTCATTTCCCTGAAAATTAGTGTTCACACTTTTGTCGCTCCTTTGCCTCCGTGTTTTATTAATATGTTCTTAAGCAATCGATCTCATTTAGAGGGGAATCATATGGTTACATAATTTCATAGATCAATTTGTTAATCATCATGAGAGAAGATGAAATATATCCTTATACTTCACGTAAGTAACAGAAAAGTAGGATATTATTATTGTGACAAAGGCAAAGGAAATGCATGCCAAGTACCCAATTAATGTAAATCAGAACAATCTGATTGACATTAGTCACTGTAGATGCATTTATTCTGACTAAAGAGCTGGCCTTTGCATCTGAAGCAATCAAATCGCTCTGGTGCTAAAAGTCCAACTGAGAAAAGCAACTGAACTGAAAAAGCCGACTTTGCCACTCTCTTCCATACCCATCGTCTGCATCTGTGAAGGCTTACTCCTGTGCGACACAGTTATTTTTGCCTCCAACCTGGCTAGGTATGGAGGGGTTTTACTGGTGAGCTCCTGGTGGAGAAACCACCCGTACGCCCCCAAACCACCCGGTCTGTTACTTAGGGGTCCCCTTCACTGGTTTTCCCAAACACTAAGATACGTTTCTCACAGTGTTTAAAGAAATGAAAAAGTCACTGCAAGCACAGTCACGCACGGTTGTGTGGCTGGAACATAATTCCAGCGGCAGCTCCCGCAGTGCCATGTAACGCTGTGAAGTGGCATTCCTGGCTTCAGAAGGGGCTGTGAAGATAAGAATCACACTGTTGAACACGGGTATAGGTATTAATGAAATAATGTTATGTTTGGGCGCACGGTGCCCTTGCCACAGAGAAACACCGAGAAGCCAGATGCCTCTGAAGGTCAAGGGTGCCCTTAGCCCCGTTTCCAGGCAAGCACCTGAAGCGGAGAGGGACAGGGGTCCCGCCTGGCCCCGGGGTGCTCGTTCCTGGGAGCCTTCTGGGGACGAACGATAACTCGCTGGAGGAAAACAGGGGCCAACGTAGGAAAGCAAGCCCTAGTTTCAGGGACGCCCGGCAGCAGGGCCCGGGCGGGAGGCAGCAGCCCCGGCCCCGCGGCCGGGCGGAGGCGGGGAGGGCGGCGCGGCTGCCCGCCGCCGGGGGTGCCCCCGCCGGGCCGCGGGGCGGCGCTCCGCCACCCCTGCCCCGCGGCGGGCCGGGCCGGGCCGGGCCGGGCGGGCCGGGCCGGGGGCCCCTCGGGCGGCGCAGGCAGGCGGGGCCGTCCCCGCCCCTCTCGCCGCGCCGCAGCCGCCGGAGGCGAGCGGAGCCCGCCAGTGTGCGAGCTGCCGCCGCTGCCCGCCGCCGCGCCTCTCGCCCAGCCCGGCGCAGCCCAGCCCAGCCCAGCCCGGCGAGGCACGGCAGAGCGAGCCCCTGCCCTGCTCCCCCCGCAGCGCCCGGGCGACGAGAGCCAGCCATGGGTAAGCGAGCCGGGCTGCGGGGCAGCCCCCGCTCCGGGGCCGCAGGGGGAGCCGCGGCTGCGGGGAGGGTGGGAGCGGGGGCAGGTGCGGGGCAGCCCCGGGGGTCGCGGCGGCCCCGGCCCGGCCTCTTCCCGCGCGGCGGGGCGGGGAGCAGTAGCCTGCCGAGCCCCCCGGCGGAGCGGGCCGGGGGCGGCCGCCCCTCAGCCCCCCTCGCCCCGCTGGGGCCGGGCCGCTGCCACGGAAACTCGGCGGGAGCGGGGGCGGGCGCGGGGGGCTCCTGGCCGGCGGGTAGAGCCGGCGGGGCAACGGGACCTCGCCAGCCGGAGAGCGCTCCCTTCCTTTAAACGAATTATTGGTAATAATACTACAGACTCCTGGAGCTCTAGTTTCTTGGAGGCCGTTGTACGCAGCCGGCCCGGAGCGTGTCTTCTCCCCCGATCGCGCTGAAGCTGAGGCAGCGGCGTGGTCGGGGGCTGCGCCGCATGCCGGGGGCAGGGGCGGCCCTTGGGGCCGGGCCGGGCCGGAGCGCCGCAGGGCGCGGGGAGCGCGGCGGCCGCGGGCGGCCCCGGGTCTCCCCGCGGGGCTTGGTGCCGCCGCCCGGCGCTGGGGAGTGACTCGGTCTCGCCCCGGCTTCCCCTCGGGGGAAGCCGGGGAGTGACTCGGTCTCGCCCCGGCTTCCCCTCGGGGGAAGCCGGGGCGGGGGTCCCGCTCAGCCCCTCTGCGCCAAAGGCGGGTCGGCTGGGGTGCGCTTCAGGGGGTGAAGCGTGGTTCGGGAGAGGAGGAACAGACTCGGGGGACGGGGGGAGAGTGGACGTGCCTTTTCGAGGTGGGAAGTGCGCCTGTGTGCCGGGCGTAACGCGTTTCGGCGTGAGCGTTAGGGAGTCCTGTGGGCCACTGGGATAACGTGGTGCGCTCTTCCCTCTTGTAGCGTGGGGTCTGCACGGCGGAGGGAATTGGGCGTCGATGGAAAGCGGCGGCTTCTGTTCCCAAACTTGTGGGGAGGGAGGCACTTGCGTGCGTGCGTTAGCGTGAGCTGAAGCGAGGCCCTGCGAGGATTCCCTGGTGATAACCAGGGAAGGATTCGTCGTGCCCATGGGTCACTCGGTAGTCAACACACACGTTCAGCGTTTGCATCCTTCTAGCACGGGCCTTTTAGCATAGGCTGCTTCCTGCGAGCTTTCCTTTCAACCAACTATAGATCCAAATTAATTAAGCAGTAATGAAAGTTATGAGGTTTGGAAAAAAGAAAAAAAAAAAGAAAAATACAGCTGTATCTTTGGTCCAGTTTGCCAGTGGCATATTACTGCTTAGAGGTTGCAGCTGCTAAAGCAGAGCTATCAGTGCATGCCTGTGTGTTAATATGCACATACTGATGCTGGCACTGTCTCTGGTTTTAATTAAGAAGAAGAAAAAAAGGAATTAATTACTCAGCCAAAGCCAAAGGAAGCTGACAGAATTCCTATGGTTGCTACTTTGTTAAATTAATTCGCATCACCTAATTCCTTAATTTCTAAATGTTTATTAACTGGTTTGTTCCCTAGCTTAGTGAAGATCAGACTCCTGTCTTTTTACTAAGCTTTTCTGAAGTTTCCAACACCCCTTTCAGTGCATGTTAAAGTACGGATTCCTACTGCCTTTGCAGCTCTGAAGGCTGAAAGAAACAAACCAGCTGTATTACCGGCACCATTTTTTGCATGCATATTCCGATACTCACTCTTTAGACTATGCTTTCCCTATGTGAACTTTTGATATTCAGTGAAACTGTAAAGTGGACGGCCTGTCCCATGTCTGTATCTTTGCATCCTTCTCTTAACATATGCTTTTATTTTACTGCCATGGATGGATGTCAGATAAATCTTGGAATGGGGATGGAAGAGGGAAAGAGAGAAAGGAATGTTTTCAGGTGTCTTATTAAGAGAAGCGTATTCATTGGATTACAACATCTTATTTGGTGGGCGGGGGAATAAAATTTGTTAGATAACACTTGTAAAATTGTTCTTGAGTGTCTTTGCTGCTAAGTCTATGAAATTGATTTTTCTTCAGTAAATTAAGCTGCTAGGGGTTTGAAATCAAAAAGTTGTTTTACATCTTTGTGGGTGATTCATCTTGAGGAGAAGCAAATCGTTGGTTTAGTCCTAAAATCTTAGAAAAACACTAAAGTTAGTCTTGCAGGTTGTGGGTCTGCAACAGTGTGTGAAATGTATGTTCTATGTCTGTATAGAATGTCTTGTCCTGAGTGTAACAGTTGGGGAAAGGGGAGTGGAGAGAAGAAAACATTTCTTGAATGTGCTGCTCATAATGATGATAATGGCACAAAACTCCAAGGTCTGTAGACTTCTTTGCTTACAAACATTGTTGGATGATCAAGCCATGCCTGATGGGGTAATGGTGGTGTGGCCAGTCAGGAGGGGGAACTTCTAGCACAGATTTCAGATTAAATACTTCAAAAAGAAGTCATAGAAAGAAGTCTTTGTCAGCTGGGGATCCAGTCCCTCATGAATACGATGTTTTGTTTATGCCATTGCATAACTGCTGCCTTGGCTTTAGGTAGGCTGAGGCTGATGTGACCGACTAACCAGGACTTGTTTGGAGCCCCGGTGCTGTACTGAGCTTCCTGATCCAATGGCAAGGCTGTATTTGACTGTTTCTCATTGGGACTGTTTGAATTGTCCTTGCTCACACAAAACTTTTGTGTAGGACTGGCTTGCTGAGGCTGATTTTTTTTTTTTTCTCCCTTTTCGGAGCTGCTGAGAGCCCACCGTGGCCATTGAGGCTTTTGGCTCCCTCAGCGCTTCCGAAAGTCGGGCACGTTGTGTTCAGCACCAGTGAGGGTTTGCGCTGGCTGGAGGGTTGTCAGTAATAAACCAGCGCAGTGCTTTGTGCGTGTCGTGGGAGAAGACCCACCCGTTGGCATCTTACATCGCGGCACACACTCTCCCAAATGTAGTGTCTCGTCTAGGAGGTGGGGAGGGGACTGTTATTTTACAAAATGAACAAAAAATGCGAAAGGTGTTTGTTCCTAAAAGTTTGAAAAGCATGATACAGTGTCATTTCTGGGGAACTGTGTGTTTTCATAATTTTACACCTTTTCTTCTTTGTAGTCCCCAAACTATTGCTTTCAGATAAGAAAAGTGGTTGGAGCAGAGTGGGTACATATATTATGTTTTGATTGATTGTTTTTTAAAAAAGAGATAGTGAGGAGAACACCGTGCACAAACAGGGGATGAAATGATGCCCGTCTTCATGTGGGTTTGCATCCCATCTCTCTGCAGTCCCTGCGCAGGAACTGCGGCCTCGCAGAGCCTGCAAACCCAGGAGTTCCCTGGGGCATCATGCTGTGCTGCACTGGGGCCATCACCTTGTCCTTCACACCTTCTGCAGAGCATCCAGCTCCCCCAGCAGTACTTGTTCCTGCATCCCCGCGGCTCTTCCCTGCATCCCAGAGTGAACCATCCCTTCCTCGTAGGCAGTAACTTCAGGAGTTCCACCTTAGGAGCTTCTACTACCCATAGAAACAGTCCTCGCTTTTATGTGAAACGTGTCCAAAGTAGGTTCAAATATTCCCTAAACCAGGCTTTCTTCTTATAAACAGCTGGGGGCAAATCCTGAAAGAGAATCAGTCCTCTTTCTTTCTATTCAGCTATACACTTTGTTCAGATGGGAGCTGAAATCTTTTGTGTGTCACAGTAATAGTAAAATCTGATTAGTATTGGTCATTAAGGGTGGCTGGATTTCAATTGCCAAGTGGTGTAGTCCATGTCTGTTAAATCTTGCACCTCTTAAATATATTTAACCTCGTTCCTATAAAAAAAGAAACTAATATTAAGTTTATCTTCTCTTAAAACCCATGAAATATAAAATTTCATACTGCTGCCCTTCCTCTATCTCCACAACACCTGCTTAAGCTATTAAAAAGTACTTAATGTTGCCTTCTCACTGTAATCCTGCTTGTCTGGGAAGGAGGCAGAGGAGAAAATGTTGTGCATTTCAGATATTTCCCAGTATCCTAAACAATTTGTGTTTTCACCATATTTACAGATTCTTCCTGTTGCGCTCTTTCTAAATGTGTGGTTCAGTAATATAGGAGATCTGCTGTCCTGTGTGTGAATTATGGTATGTCTGATTGATCTTGAAATGTTACATTTCGGAAAAACATACTGGATTATAGATTACATCCCTGGGAGGGCTGAATTGTGGCAGTGCCTGATTATCTGTCTTTTTCAGAGTGTTTCTAGAATTTCTTAAACCAATTGAAATCTCCAGGTCACTTTCAATGTTTAAAGGGCTTTAATTATTTTTCTCAATCCAGGTATCTTTTTTTCAAGTTTGTTTCCATGTGTTATTATTCCAGCAGTCATCATGTTGCAAGCATCGGTTTTTTTATACAGTATTTTTTCTATAGCCTTTTCTTTTCAAGGTTAATGCTATCTAATCATAGAATGGTTTGGGTTGGAAGGGACCTTTAAAGATCATCTAGTCCAACCCCCCTGCCAGGGGCAGGGACATCTTTTCACTTGCTCAAAGCCCCGTCCAGCCTGACCTTGAACACTTCCAGGGATGGAGCATCCAGGGATGGGGCATCTGCAACTTCTCTGAGCAATATTTAGTAATATCTGAAGTCATTACTCTAAAAAATAAGTCCAAAGTCCATTTCAGGATAAGGTTAAAATAAGTTGAAAATAAGCCCAGAAGCCCACTTCTTGGTGTCTTTTTTATTCCTCGTGCAGCAGCATCGTGTCGTTCCCTGAGTGGGTGCATGTTCTCATAGCGAGGATTTTGTTTTCCCCGAGATACACAGCTGGTGCAGCCAGACGCAGAATCACTGCGCGTATTGTACTTCCACTGATGGTATTTGGATGTAAATGTGTTGTTATTTTTCTAGAAGTGCGAGAGCATTGTATCCAGTGAAATTTCACTGGAGGAAAGCTTTTGCAGAGGGAGCTGCTGTGGGTTGTTACATTACCACGCTCCCCACGATGGCCATTCTTCCCGCTGAAACTCCTGGATTTCTCTTCTTTTTGACCTCCCCCACGTGCATCCCAGCTGTGTGTGCCCTTCACCCCTTCCCAGCCACGCACGCACCTGGTCCCTGTGAATGCGTCCCACCACCTGCCCCTGCTGCATGTCACCTTGCTGCCCCGGGCAGCTCCCGCCTGGGGACCGAGAGCTTGCACGGAGCTGTGGGAGCTGCCTTCCCGCGAGTTGCTCAGGTCCACCTGCAAAAATTTGAACCCTTCATGGCACCACAGTGGTAACACTGCAGAGGATGTATTCGCTTATTGTGTACTTTTAATGTAGGTGTTTTTTACCCTGGAGTGTGGGGTCGAGGCTCACTCCCAATGGAGCGCATGGCATCTCGCCGGGGTGCCGGTCTGGTGGGGTGTGTGGTGGCACGTTTGAGGGGTCATTCTCCAGGGTTCGCCTCAGCGTGCTTGTGGCTGGATTAGTTTGAGCCGTCCAGGGAAATCAAAATCCTTTCTGTTCTCCCAGCTGGTTCCTTAAAATCTGTTTGGGTACGAGTGCCTCTGGGTTTGAGTTGTGGTGAGCAAATGTAAGGAAAGATGGTTTACTCTCCATGTGGGACATCAAAGATATTGAAGCAATGAGTCTCAGCTGAGCCTGTGAGGCTCTGTACAGATGCAGAAGCCTGCGCTGGGCGGATTACCGGGTCAATAGCCACAATAGGCAAAGGACGAAATAGAGCCATGGTGGCTCTTGTCCATCACATCCATCTTGTAACGTGGCTGCTGCTTCTTGTATGCGATGTAGCCTGTGGCCGGGAGGAAGTGACAGTGCTGGGGGAGGAATCCACGTCTCCTGATCCTCTCCAAACTTTTCTTCTGCAGGTAGACATGAACCTCTGACAGCTGGGGTGCTGGGGTGGCTGTGCCCATCAGAATTCCCTGTCACTCCTTCCTTGTAAACACAGTGAACAACAGTGGAGGAGATTTGACCATTCAGTGTAACAAATAGATAGCATCGTATGTACCGCTTAGTCCTGAGCTGTTTGTTACTTTCTGTTGCTGCTTTGTCTTGGTGCTTTGGCAGTCTCCCTCTCCCACCTCTCTTGGGTTTTAGGCTCAAAAGCTTCCATGTGGAGTTGCGGCTTGGGAAATGTTTACAAGCAACGCAAAGAACTATGAGAATTCAAGATCTTTTGTTCTGCCTGGTTTTGGAGCTGTTTGACTAGCAGCAATTTCAAAATGTGAATGGAGCTTATGTTTCATTAATAGAAAGATGTGCCTGACGCGGAGCTATCCAGTGGTACAAACCTCAGTGCGTTGCTGTATGTCAGTTTTGTGTGTGTGTGTGTGTGTGTTTTATGCTTTGATAGTTGAGTGCATGTGATGCTTGGAAATTTTAGCCTAAAGATATACATACAGAAAATGACTTTCAGGAATGTGTTTGTACTTAGTGTTTGGGGTTTTTTTTGCCTGGGGGGAAGAAAGTTGAAAAGGACTTTGGTTCAAAGATAGCTGGGACCTGGGTAATGAAGAAGACTGGACTTCCTGAAGTTATGAACTGATTTGGAGTATCCAACATAAGATACAGCCTTCATAATTTTGTGGGTGTTTTTTAATGTTTTACTAAGAGCATAGAGCAATCATGGCATACTGCATTCTAAAACTCTGTCTTCGTATACATTCCTTCAATGCCAATGAAAATGTAAGAATTGCCCTGGTCTAAAGCATACATAAATCGGAGAGGGGGATTACACTGAAGGCAAACAGGGTAAAACTTGCTCCGTTAGCAGCTCAGGAGTAAGGAAGCAGCTGGCTTGCCTCCCAGGTGCTGGTTTGTGGACTGGCGAGTAGAAAGGACACCTTGTGTTAACAATGCAGCTGGTCTGGAGATCCAAAAACCAGAGTAAATGATGGGAGTCCAGCCAGAGAAGGATTACATTTTGAGTAGTGTGCTGTTTTTCTTAAAATTGGAAACATACGTTTGGGCTTATTGGTGGTTTTGCTGGGCTGGAGCTGCTGATGGCTAACCGAGGAGGAATCTGACTTCCTCATGCTGCCAGCAAGGCACAGCTAACTGGGAATCTCCAATGTCTGGTTTTCACTTCACCTTTCGGTCTACATTTTTATCGGCTTGCATGCTAGAAAATTCGTTGAGGCTTTTCAGTCCTAATGCTGAGTGCGCATCAGTGAAGCTGCTGGGTGAAGGTGAGTGTCGGCTGCCTGCAGGCTCCTGCCTGCGCCCTTTGTGAGCCTGCCCGGGAGAGCAGCTGCTGTTTGACCTTATTCAGGAGAGATTTCCCACCGATTTTTTTTTTTAAAACTCCATGGGTTTATGTATGTTTTGCTTTCTGATGGGACACAAGTGTTTTGCAACATAAGAGAGTGCTTTTGTCGACTTAAGATGTCTTTTTAAAGCTGCTTAAATTCTAGATGCTGGGCACCTCTGTCAGGATTTGCTGGAATGAAGTCCTAGGCACGCACCGTGTTGACAAATGCTGTGCAAGTCTGAATTAGTGCAGAGCTCTGGCTGGATCTTCAGTACTTTTTCCTAACTTCTCTATTAAAGTAATTTTCATTTTCTTGTTGGTTGTTTTTTGTGTATTTTGTTTTGGGTTTTTTTTGAAAGAATAACTTTTGGAAGGTTTTAAATGATTGCTGTTTGTGTGTAAACTTACACTTTAGTTACCAGAATTGAGTTGACATAAATGTCATGCACTTTCCCAAACAAAAGTGTAAAATGAGTTGTTGTATTCGTTAGACACACAGCTGAAAATACGTTTGCCACATGGAACTTCCCTTGTGGGAAATTAAATGCTTTTCTTGAGCTGCTTAGGCATGCATAAAAAAAAAAAAAGTCAGGAGGAAAGATGACTAGTGGGAGTATTGGGAGCTAGGAACTTTTGGTGCAAGCACAGGGATCTGCTCCAGCACATCTGTCAAGAGCCCACAACTTGCAAGGTGTAATGAACAATAACACTTCATGCAACATCTGCTTGGGCTCTGTGATGGGCGTTGGTACAAAAGCCTTGAAATCTCTGAGATATTTGTCATACCATGTCAGGGGAATGTAACAGAATCTAGTGCATCATCTATTATAGCCTGCTCACCAGCCAGTGAAATTATTAGGTACTAAAGCTGATAACTGTTCCATTGAGCCAGAGTTTTATGTAAGCAAATACAAGGAATGCAGTGCAGAGGGGGCTTTGCTATGCGTGACTGATGTAGCTCGTGTTAGTAATTATTTCCCTCATGCAGTGTATACCTTCACTCGTAGACGTTTTTCCCATTCTGTGCTGAAATTAAAGGGGCAATTTCTCATGCTTGCTAATTGTCTGATGAAAATCCCCCATTTCAGATAATGTCTGGAAACTTAAAGAAATAATTATATGGAATGAAAAATAGCCAGTTAAGTAATTTTGGTTTTTATAGCCTGTAATTTTTAGTCCCTCCCTTTAAATTATTTTTAAACAGTTTGAAAATACCTGGTTTTCTCCTCAAACTTGAGCTATGAGAAATATATAATGGATACTTAATCTTTAACCTCCTCCTGAAATTCCTTGAGGTTTTTTGTCTTATCTGCCATTAATATGCTTGCAATGCCATATTTGAGAAATTGTTGTAATCTACCACATATTGAATTCCTGTTATTCCTAAATTGAAACCTCAGGGAGGCAGAAAAGAACCAAGAAGGAGTAAAAAACTTCTTGAAAATGCTAATTTAAAGCAGCCATGGCAGACTGAAGGTAAGTATTTGGGGAGTGGGTGGCACTGAAACAAAATGCAAATGGGGTAGCAGTGTGAGTCAAGACTTGAATGATTTTAGCTTTAAACAGTCTGCAGATTTCATGAAAATTACTTTATTTTCCTGTAAAACCTTATTTCTGGATTTTCTTAGGTTTCCCATAGCTGTTGTCATAAAAGCTGCTGAATGTTTTCCCCATTATGGTCAGCTTCCCAGCATGGTTTAGGCTCTTTCCATCATCCTCGCAGAGAGGAAGTGCTGGACCTCATGGTCGAACCTCGTCCTTCCCTCCCTCTAAGCTGTCTTCTGCCAAGTTTTGTGGGCAGAAGTATGTGTGTGGATAGATGGTTCCCTGCCTCCCTTATTCCCATTGGCGTTTGATCCTCCGTTGAAGGCTTTCCTTCTGAAATAGTGACCAAGAGCGCTCGCCGGTTTTGCACGCGTGATGAGCAGGGCTGTGACGCCGTCCGATGGTGTGCTGGGCACCTGCAGGTGTGTTTTCCATAGACGATGTCTCTCTGTGGTAGCTGCTAGCTTTTATCTGTTTCAAAGTAAGTGATGTAACCCTGCTAGAGATGGAAAAGAGTGAGGACATTGGGAGAAACAGCTTTAAAAAAACCCAGAAAGTCAGGAGACACTCTCTTAAAGTAAAATTAAGTGCTTTACTGGAGGGAAGTTGGAGGCTTGGCTTTCTGCTTCCACAGTGACAGAAGGGCATGGCACACGTGGAATATTAAATGTTGCCAAGGCTAATGGGACTGCCCCAGCTGCTGTTAAAACCTGATGTATAAATGTGTTAATTAGTGCACACTGAATCTTTTTTCTGTTCTTGTAAGAACGTAGAAAGAAAAAAATCAGGAAAATACCAGCGTAGTTACAGTCAGCGCTGTCTACTTCTTCCCCTTACAAAATGCATTTGGTTGATGAAACTATTTTGTTTCACGCTTGATTAGTTGATCTTGGATAGCATTGCTATTTTTTGTATGTAGAGGCACTTGCCAAATTGGTCAGTATGCTGGCTGTAGGATGGCAGCCTTCTCTCCAAAGTTAACCTACTGTCTTAGAATTCTGTTCAAATGGGTTAGAGAATTAGGAATATTCCTTGTTTGCAGCACAGTTGTTAGAGTTTAACTGAGGGATGAGAACAGAAACAATACCTGAGTTTCTGTTAAAAAAACAACGAAACAAACCCTGCCACCTACTTGGAAAGGTGGTATCTTTGTTCATTAGTTCTTCCTCTGGCATGCTAAATGGGTCCCTGTGCAGGACTCCTGAGGAGGGGCTTATATGGACTTCATAAGAAGATGCAGAAGGGGAGAAGCAGTTATCCAGCCAAAGTGTGGGTTCCTGAAGCATTCCTTCCTCTTTCCCATGGTATAAGGCAGGTTTATGGATTCAAAAAATGCCATCATGTCTGCTTAAGTTCTCGTCTACTGTAATCCTTCTTAAAATACTTGATCCTTAACCCTTTGTTTTTTAGGAAAGAGGCTGGTAAGATTAGTAGGAGGGAAACATGCCTTTTTCCTTCCGTACGTGTTTGTGAGCGTGACTGCTGTGCCCACTTCCCACATGGTCAGTAGTCTGTCATCTTCTGCATGTGTGAGATGTCCCTTATGGTAGGTCGCGTACCTTGTAAATAAAGTAAGTGGTTTCTATTGCCTTGCTCAGAAAATACGTCAAGCTTTTCATTGCATATGCTTCATTGCTCCAACACTTGTGCTTTGCATTTGCATCTGGTTAGATCTCTGTGGAGAGACATTTCTTCTCCTCACCCAAGTTTAAACACAGGAGAGAAATGATTGCATTTATTTGCCATTCTAATAGTAATTTTTTGTGTCAGGCTAAATTACCGACATCACAGCAGTATCCCAAACCTGAATTGATCCTGAACTGCTACACGTAGTCCCAGAGACATTCAGGATTTGGCTTTGGGGCACTCAGATGACTTCCACAGTCACAAGTGGACTTGCAGCAGGAGCCTTCGCTCTTTGATGGCAGACATGGCTGAAGCTGTGACGCTTAAAGCCTTCAGGCTTGGCAGCTTCTACGTGCCCCCCTTCGTTCTGAAGGGGACAGCTGGGAAGAGCACCCCGGTGACAGCCTGCGTCCCAGGCCTCCCACAGCACTGAGGATGTACCATGCCGGTGCTTCCTGCTAGGAGATCCTGGCAATTAATTTAAAATCCTTCCCCTAGGTCACCCCGGCTTTTAAGGAGCTTTTGCACATATTATCTCAGAAACCGCCTTTCTTCCTTGAGCGTGACCTGCCAAGACAGCTGTGTTTCTCTTAAGCACTGAAGTTAATGATACAAAACACGATGCTCAAGAGAAGGACGGCAGGATTGCAGCCCTTCTTAGCTGCGTGCCCACTGCCAGCGTCCCCTGTGTGGGAGACCAGCACGATGAGGGGTTTTTGTGGCTGCAGGACAAAGTGTAAGTCCTTTTTTGTTTGGTTTTTTGTTTATGTAATGCAATGGAAAAGACTTTTTTCCAGACATAACAGTAACATTGGATAAAAGGGTCCTCCTTGTGTTTGTGTATGCTGCTGACATACACTTCGTTTATAATAAGCCCAGTGGACTAGGTGGCTTTGCATCTGAGGGTAATCGCAATGCCCCTATGCGTACTAGGGCAAAAGTGGCTCAGTGTGGATGTCTGGTAGTGTTCTGGCTGGGCTGTATAGCTTCTTTCCTAGGAGAGATCGTAGAGTAACCTAAACTTGCCTCTGTTCACGTGACCTTAAATTGGCTATTAACTCGCGCTCTCCCACGCTAGCATGCAGACTTTTTCATTTCCAGCTTTGCTTGGGGGCTCCGTCTCCTGCTGCCTCTCTTCATGAAGTTGTGTGTGGGCTTACCTGTAGCACGTATGGTAGGAGTTTGCAGGAGGAAATACCTTCCCAAATGTTAGCCCCGGCAGCTGTGCCCCTGTGGAGGCACGTGGAAGAGGCAGGGTGGCAATGCCAGCAAGCTTCACCACCGTCTTTTGTTTCCTTCATAGCTATGGTGACCCTGGATGTGAGATCAGGAATGTACGCGCTGGAGATGATTTAAGGAAATGTGCAGCACTACATACTAATTAATTCAGGTCATGATACTCCTAGGATAAGCACAGCAGCTTCCTGCCTCCCAAGTGGTTGCTGCAGTTCTGATGTGAACCCCTTTGGCTTATGCCAAGAAAAAACCTGTGGAGTAATTAAAATGAACCTGAACTGCTTTAGAGGGGCCTGGTTTGAATTAGGGCATGATTATTAACTCTAGCAGTATTTGGCTTTGCTACATCTTCCCCTTCCCTTCTAGGATGTTTCTTCCCCTGCCACTCCATCAGCTCAGTAATGTCTGCTGAGACAGTATCTGTTTAGATGAGCCCACTCATCTCTGTAGAGAAAACAAGGTCTTGGCTAACAGGTACCTCAAGCCTTGGTGGGACTCCGTCAGGGGTGCGGTGCCCGCTGCAGAGCTTGGTGATGGCAGCCAGGGTCTTGTGTCAGCCAGTCTCCAGAAAGCCAGGACTACGGGAGCGGAAGATGGGGAGTGAGAAGGTAACTTTACTGCATGCGTAACTGTACTGAATGCTGTTCTTCTCATGGGCATTTGAAATAGTTAACAAAATCAGACTGCTTGGAGTTACTGCATTAAATCCAAGTCCTTTGGGCTTTAAGGGCATTGCCTTTTGTATGTGTGTGTGGGAAATTCAGGAAAAAGCAAGAGTACCAGAGAGTTTTAATCTCAAGTTGTGGAAGCTCTGTTGGTTTGAGGGCTCAGAGTCCCTTGATTATGGTTTTCTTTCACATGAGCTAGATGATGTGCCTGTTTTTTCTTTATATGTAGATGACACCATTTAAAAGAGTATTTTCAAGCCCTCTTTGTGGGGACGGTAAACTCGGAACATGGGTTTTCATCAAAAAACTGCAGTAAAGCTTTTTTGAAGCATTTTGCATCAGGTTGTCCTGTCATCAGGTCACAACTACGGAGCCCTGGTTTCAAAGTCTCTCATGTTACAGCTGTGCTACTTGTTTTCCAAGGCATTTTTCAGACAGGGTCCACTGGGAACTCCTGAAATGGTTGCCCAAATTCTTCTCCAGTATAGTGCCTGGATGCCCTGATGCCCCTGCTTTGTTCTGCTGTGCCGTACAGTGGTGTGGTAAGGCCCTCCACACCTGTGACCTCTGGTCATGGAGCGAATATTATTCTTTTTTCACCATTGTTTGTTTTTACAGCATTTAAGAAGTTGATGTTGGCAGAAGAACAAAAAACAGTAGGAATTTTTTTTTTTTTAATCTAGACAAGCAGGATACTTATACTAGAAAGGCTTTTCTCTCATAAGAAATTGAAACGTCTTTTGTGGAAAAAATGTTTGAAATGTGCATTGTGGTATGCTGCTTTTTTTTTCCCTCTGAAAGAATTGTCTCTGCTGTGAAATGAAACTAATCCTTAGTTTGAAGGCTTGTATCGGGCATCCCCTCAGCTTGGGAGCAATTGGAAAGAAAAGCAAATGTATGAGTTGTTCAGAGTTTTGGGCTGTGCTGTCTTTCCCTGTTTCTTCCTCAGAAGTTCTAACTTATCTTTGGAAAGCCTGAGAAATTAGAGGTCACTAGACGTCATTTTACAGGACCAAAGAAAATGATTAAGCATTGATAATCTCTAAGCGTGACAATGCCTTCTCCCTTCTTAAGAATCACATTTTTGCAAGACATTATTAACCTCCACTACCTGTAAGATGTCCCATGCTCTTTAGAGAGGGTCTCTCTGCTGTCTCCTTGCTTTCTGTGCAGGAGGTGGATGGGCGTCCTTCAGAGAGCTGCAGGCATCTAGTTCTTAAGCACCACAAAATCTTCACTCTCGAGTCCTGCTCCTATCCAACCATTGTCTGTTGTAGTCCTTGAATGCTGAAAAAGTCACAAGACCTGCTATTATTTTGGAGGCTTTTGTTTACTGTTTGGTTTCTGAGCACTTAGTGGCTGGTACTTATTTCAAATTTTCCCTCTTCCCTACTGATGAATGAAAATCTACTCTTTTTTTTTCTTTTTCTTTTTTCATAATAAAAGATGCAGTTTTTCATGCGTGCTTTAGAACCGGGACTTAAGTTGAGCACCAGATCTCGATAAACTTGGTGATGGTATTGCAAGAGGCAGTTCAGGTGTAGCTAGCATGCCTCTCTCCCTGCATGACAGTAGTACCTTTGCTCTTGCTTTGGGAAAAAAAGGCTATATATGTTCCACGCTGCCTGCCTCTGCTTTTTACGCTGTTCTCTTTTATGTAGGGTTTGCTGTTGGACGTCTATAGGAAAGCACAAACCCTAGGCAAACCCTGAGCCTACAACATGTATGAAAGACCTGTGTTTTAAGGAAGCATATCTGAAAGAAAACTGGAAACAAAACGGGGATCTTTTTTTTTTTTTTTTTTTTTTGTAGGTGATACCTATTTAGATAGACTTAGAGTGCCTGGAGGAAAAGTGTTGTCCCATAACATAGGGATGGTACATTTTAAATTCTCAAAATACTCTGTGCTTCTTCTCCCATCTTTTCCCTGTAGTGAAACAAGATCTTTCTATAAATTTATTGTCCGCGTTTGAGCGATGTAATATGTCTGTCTGATACTTCCATGCATTCCCTGTTCAGTCACTAAAGAGGCTCCATCAGTTGATATGTATTTGTTACAAATGTTTAATTTAAAACCAATAAATTTGAGGGCGGGGGAATGGGGATTTTCACAGTAATGTCATTAAGGAAATGTTGCAAAACTGACGTAAGCGTCATATTTTTTTGTTCTGCAAGCTCTGCATTTTTCAGACAAACTTTGTCATCACAAAGCAGTTAGGAAGCAGTGGTTAGTGGGTCAGACAGGCCCAGGGGGCTAAATTGGGTTTTGTTCAGCCAAATGTTAGTGCTTTTTAATCAACGCTGAATTCTGCGTGCAACGCTCTCTTCCTTCCCCAAAGCCATAACAAAATAAAAATGGGTATTCAATTGGGTCATGCACAACATCTGCCCTTTACTAAAATGGTTAGGGAGTTACCACAGCGAGGGAAGAGAAGCTGCCTATAGCTACTGTTAGAGCATCATTTTGCCACTGTGGCTTTGGTGATGTGGTGCAAGCAGCTGTCGATGAAGATCTGCGCACAGTCCTCAAGCTCCCTTTAGAAGGAAGAGGAGAATTTCCTTTCATGTTTCGTGCAGCATTTTTACAAGAAGGTGCAAAATTCCAATAAAACGGTGTCCCGAAAATTGGAAGTGCAATTAATTTACAGTGCTATCAAATAATTGCATAGATTTCTTTTTGCCCTGTACCTTCTGTAGGTGTTAGACTACTTCACATACGGAATTGTTTTTTCAAATCTCGCTGCTGCCACCTATTCAGTCTCTAGTAAATGTAATTAAGGTGATGGTAGAAATGCTGGAGGCTTTGGACTTTCTTGTCTAAATGGCTTATATATTCTCCACTGTAGTCCGTGTGTTAGTTGGGCTGTCCTGAGAAGTTTCAATTTCCCTTGGCGTAGGTCTTTTTTTGACAAAAGGCTTCATGCAGGCCAATTTAATTTTAAAAAAGTCCATTTTGGTAAAAGAGCCTCAGTGGACATCTGGTGCAGGTGTCTTTGATTTGAAGATTTTACATTCAGCTGAACTTCTTCCAATTAATAGAAGTTTATTAAACTCTTCACCCAAAGCAATCTGAGTCAGTGCTGTATTTAAAGTTAAAAATTAACCATGATTTACTGGATATTTATTGGTGGTTGCTGTAAAGGAACCTAAGAGCAAAAAAATTGTAATTTTCTTTTTTAAAGTTCTGAAGAAATTCACTATCTTCCATGAGAAGAAATAGGAGGATCTGGAGCCAGGTGATGTTGCCTTAATGTTGCAAAGAACAGGAGAGTTAACTTGATTTTGCCTTGTTTTGGGTGAAGAGCTTAAAAAATAAAAGCGTTAATTATTTTTAGAGGGTTGTTTTCTACAAAATATTACGTTAGTGGATGACTTTCTCCTGAAACTTCCAAATACAAATAGAAGATTGCTCTGAAGTGGATAATTCATCTCTGGAAACCTAGGACTAGTTGTCTTCTCATAATGCTCAGAGTTGTCTTCTCCTTCCCCTGTTATATGGCAAACAGCAGAGAAGCAGTGGGTGCAAATGGCAGTATGAAGTGCCCATTTGAAAAAAATGGAAACCAAATGCCCGCTTATTTAAATAACTAATTATCAGAGGGGAACTGTGTCTCAGGGTGCAATCTGTTAGCGGCACGTACTCAATACAAAATTTTGTCCCAGTTCAGAAATGCACTAGTACATGTGCTTGTGTGCTTGTCCCTAGACACACTGACAAGCAGTCTCGTGAGCTCAAGAGGCAACGCTTAGTGTACTTGGCTGTAGAATATGGAAGTAGTCTGCTAGATCAGGGTCTGTATGTGCATGTTTGTGTTAAAAAGACATGCAGGAAAATACACACGAACAGCAAGTAGAATTTAGCCAATTTGACACTTTGCAGCAGTGTTTTATTACCATTGCAAATGCTTGCTTGCTTTAACAGACAGGAAAAGTCATATTTTTGTATTAGACTTAGAAGTAGGAAAAAAATGGTTTGGAGTGGTTCACAAAGCATGACTTGGAATGATTTTGGTTTGGCTGGCACATTGCATTAAAGACCAAATGAAATATTTCCTTAGCTTCATCTTTCAGGTAAGCAATTACAGAAATATGCATTACTATTTGATGATCCAGAAAAAAACTTTTGATTATACCAAGATCACTACCACGGTAGGAGATAGCTTTCACGGAAATGAAGTACACGGCAACTTGGATATAAATGATTAGGCTTATGTAGAGAAAAGTCACATGAAAGCACGATTACTGGCTTCTGACAGGTGATTCAGGCTAGCAATGGGATAACATGCATAGAAGCTTTGACTTGGAACTTTTTTTCCCAGAGCCACACAATGCTTTCTTTTTGAAACTCTCTTGTTCCCACTGTTTTCCATCTAGCAATCAAATGCGTTGTAATAGGTAAAAATTTGGTCTGTAGTAGAGACTGTAAGTATAATTGCAAAGTTTATAGTGTTTTGTGGTTGCAAAATACGTTAAACGTGCTCATACTTAATTGAAAACAGGGCTTCTGACAGAGTCATGGATGTGTTGAGAAGTGCTGAACTGATTGCCAGGACTGCGGGGGAATATGCTGGTTGTGCTTTTCTGAGTTGCATTTTTCAGTCTTCCGTAAAAATGCAAAGACAACCCCAAATGCCAGTTACTTTTTCAGTAATGAAGTGCTACAAATTACTTTAACTGCAGCCTTCCTGGGCAATTCCTCTTACATAGATAGCTCCCCTTATGCGTGCATTTAATGGTGTAAACTAATGCTATAATACGTATACTGTTTCAAAACTGCATTATATTGTGAATACTTTCATCTCTGAATGCTGGAACTCCTTTAGATATAGGCGTACATAAACCTTTATGTAGCAGGTAGGTGGCAGAAACTGTGCCTTTTTAAAATAAAGCGATACTATAAACGCAGCAGTGTTGCTTTATAGTGACTGTTCAGTTTCTTTAGAAGAAGGAATTTGTGATACCGTTGTATTGCCAGAAATGTGTCCTTTGAGAAGACAAAAGTAAGCAACTTCCTTCTGTTTTATTGATGGCATATTTTCTCTAGGTGTCTAAATGGTCAGAAACAGATTCTTCTATTGCATGTCTACCATCTACGTGGTTTTAAAATAAAAATAGCTGATAGATCTCACTTTGTGCTTCTACCACTGTGGCTTTCTTACCATCTGTTGTTATTTACCTGTTGTACCTTGTACAACTATATACATCATTTAAACTGCTCTTGTGAAAGAGTGTTTGGTATGTGAGCGTGCCTGTGAGAAAAGAAGCTTAGGGTGTAGTTATTTGGGAGCAGGGACTGTTTTGTGGGTTTGTGTATCACTCGTTAGAGCTGAAGCTTACCCTAATTATATGGTTTAGGGCAATTATGGGAAACAATACGGGGAAAAAAAGTTTTCTCTATTCTAAGATATGCTGCTGTTTCAAAAAGAATGTCTTTTCTCTTAAAAGTAAATGGACCTAAAATGGAAATGCGACTGGAAACAAACACTGTGCTCTCCTAGGAAATTCTCTAAACTCAGTTAATCACTGCAATGCCACCTATGGCTTGTTCAGTCCTTTGCTGGGCGCTGCTTACCTGCAGAGGTGGTACGTCGTTTTGGTGTGCTGCATTAAATTCTTTGACCTTCCAACACTTTCTCTTTAGTATCTGGCTGATGTCCACTGCGGTTCGGATAGGAAACCAGAGAAGACTTCAGCTCAACTCTGCATCTATCTCTGAACTTCGAGACAGAGACGTCATTAGAGCTGGCAGCTATTAGACTAAAGCATTAAAGGGGTTGGGGTGAAACCCTTGCTTTCCTATGTGAGTAAGAAACTACTTTAGGGTTCTTCAGTTATATGGTCATAACGGTGATACAAAGAACAATTGTGTGCTTTGATTAGAGGAACTATTAGAAAACAAAGCAAAAAAAAAAAAAACAAACCCAACAGTTTATGAGCAATGGTGGCCCGGTCTTCCTGGGTTTTTCCTCTGTGTAAAACATTGGGTCAGCAATATGTGAAAGGGCTGGCTGTCTTCAGACTCTGTTCATTGCAGCAGATTTGCCTGTCTGCAAGCTACCTGTGCTGTGTCAACAGCATAAAAAGTACTTCTGAGGGCACCGTGTTATCAAAGTTACACAAGTTAGTTTGTTTTAAGAAGAATGCAGTAAGGTTGCTGAAGAAAAAACAGGTTATTTTGTGTGACAGGTTGGGACATAAATGTCTTGCTACAAAATGGGGTGTTTAAGAAAATGCTTGAGGATACAGAATTTATGTCCTCTCTAAACAAACACTTTTTGTACAACAGCTCTCTTAATCCTTCAGTTACCAAAAAACTTGATTCTGTAACAGCCAGGTCTGTGGGAATTTGGAACGTAAGAGCTGAGAGTGAGTTCATTTGTTATGATGTTTAAACTTCGTTAAATGTGACACTAACTCAGAAGGCAATATGCAAGTTTTCCTAACAGCTAAGAATGTCAAGAGCGTGGTGTTCTAAACAGTAATGAGAGGAGTCAGTGGATCTTATGTGTGTTGAACATCGAAGAACACAAGTCTTATGCAGCAGTTGAATAATTTGTAGGGTTACTGAAAAACCCTTTCAGTCACTTCTGCTTTTTAATGTCAATTTTGCACATTAATATTATTAAGAGAGCATTATATTTTTTACTACAGAAAGTGCTGTCTGATGAAAATGTTCTTGAGAATCTTCCCAAGTGCTTTTTTTACAGGAACAAGCATATTGACTTAGCAAAATGCTAAGCTGTTCATTAAGACGATATGCTGAAGTGGCAAACATCATGTGATTTACGTGAATTTTAAGTCGTATCTGTACCTGTTTCTTGGTTTTATGGCTATAAGCAAATGAGCTGAATTCTTTTAGCTCACTTCTCTTTAATTTGCTTATGTATTCAGGATGCTTAATGGGTACTTATTATCTTCAAAATGCTGTGGTGCCTAAATGGAGGGTGATGCTGAAGAGGTTTCTCTGTGGAAAAAAACATGACTTAGACTTGCAGGTTTAATTCATACACGTTCTTAGCATTTTCAACTAGCGTGTGTGTCTGCACTCTCCAAGAGAGTGGTGTCTAGAAAGGCTCATAAATCCTGTGCCTTTGGTTTCTCCTATTGCCTAACCCTAAAGCAGAAGATTGGAAGAAGAAACAGGCTGTGGCTTAGGAAAGAGGCATTGCCTTGCCTTTTGGAAACCAACATCAAGTTTTTTTTCCTGCAGTTTTAGTTTCCTTCCAACACTCTCCCTGCATGTTATCTTTCCTCCCTGCCTGTCCATGTATGTTAGTCTAAATATGAAAGACTTACAGTTTTTTATCATTTAAGAGGGGAACCCCCTGCCCCCAAAACAAACCCCCAAAACTAAGCAAGAAAAAACCCATTGCTGATTCAGATTTTTGATTTGGAGCTCTCTGTGGCTCTGCCACCTCTGGAGCTTCAGAAATAAGAAGCATGCCCCGGATGCAAACCAGCCCATCGTCACTTTCTGTGTTTACATGGGAAGGCTGAGTTGCCTGATCATCCAGGTGATGGAGGGACCTCTGCCTCTGCTATGTGGCTGAGAAAGAGCTGGCTGACAGGGTTTAGGGTTTTGAGAAGAGTAACCGCACTTCCTAGAGTTTGCATGCTTGATGGCTCTTGAATGGAGAAGCTCTTCTACTCTTTCCTGGCCCTGAGATGTGCAGTCCCTTCCTGCTTTGTCTGTGCATCTTTAAAGGCGAAGTGCTCTGCAGGTGAAGTTAGCTGTCCCCTGTTAGTGGTCATTCAGATGAAGGCAGAGACCCCACAGCTGGAGCAGGGAAGAGGCACATCTGCTGTGAGCCCTTACGAGGTGCTAATCCCTGCTCCACTGGTGACTGGGTGACCTGGGTCGAAGAGGAGGGGGGGCGGGTGACAAGCAGGAGGATTGTAGAAGAGGTGGGAAAGGCTGTACGTGGGGGCAAAGTGGAAAGTCGTGGGAAAAACAGCACTTCTTGCATATGAGGTTAAAAAAGAAAAAATGGTCTAAATGTGAAGCACGTTCAAATTTGTGCTTGGGACCATATCAGTCAAATACTGATTTATCTCCACATGCAACTTGTGTATATATAGTTTAATGTATTATTACTTCTATGGATGTCAGTTTATGCGTTTTATTTTGGGTACGTAATGCTAGTAATGGAACGTGGCATAAATCAAACGGAATTTAAACTCACGTTGTGCCTGTTTCACAATTTAGTACTTCTTTCCACTCTTAAATTTTTAGGAGTTATGGTTTAATATCCGTTGGGACAAATCGGGCTATGTGGCAAATTGTGGGAGAGAATGCGTGTGACTACTACTCATTACAATTTTAAGCATAAGTAATCTCTCTTATTCTTCCTCCCCCATTTCATAAGCTAATCTCAGCCTTAGCTTCCGAGCCACCGATTTACATGTATGAGCAGTTTCTCGCCTGAGCAGCCTGTCCTCTAGCCTCAGGTAACAATTGCTTATGAAATACAGGATTCACAGTCCGGTTCAAAAGAATTTGGGAAGCTTTGTCAATATTTCACATTTTTCAAGGACACAGGGCACAATGTTTGCAGGCCAGATTCTGAAATCCCTTCTTAATGAACAGTTTTCACTGCAACAAGGTCCAAATCCAAACATTGAATGTAGCAGATCTGATAAAAGCAGCAGAACTTGACCGCTTTTTGGCTCTTACCATGTCCGCTGTGAGCTTCAATAATGTTTTTTCACGATGTTTGTGAGATAATACTGTTTTTTTGCTGCTTGATTTATTTCTAACAACTCTGAAGACCAATGAATATGGTATTTTCTGGAATGAAGTGTGTGTTTGGAGGCTGGGGGGAGTGTCAAGCTGTTTTTTGTCCTTTTGTTTTTAACCCCTCTTCCATAGAAGACACAGTGTCCTACAGACAGATAGAACAATGCTATATATTCCATTTTAGCATCAAATCACAAGCGGGGTCTTTGGAATTAAATTTGGCGATTTGCCTGGGTATGTTCAGTTTTTAACAAGCACTGCTTTGTGCATTAGCACCCTACGCTTCCTCCCTCCCTCCCTCCCTCCCCCCGACGCTGCCACTGAAGAGAGGAGGCGAAACAAAAAAAACCCCAAAACAGAATAAAAGCATCTGTTAGAGTGAAAATGGGGAAGAAAGAAGGGATGAAAAGAGGAGAAAAGATTGTATTCCAGAACAGCTGTCAAATTTGTCAAAAGAGCTGGACGTAATTTTGGAGTTAGTCACACTCCTGAGTATCTGATTACATATGTATAAATCTTTTTTTTTTTTTTTTTGACATTAGGTGCAATGTAGGTGCAACACAACTTTTTGTACAGAATGCAGCTCAATTTTCAGCAGAATGTTTGAATGCTCATTTACCAGGACTTTGAACCCGGGCGTGAGCATGTGAATATTTGGCACTAACACATTCTTCTTTTTTTGTGTGTGTGTAATTGGAGATATGCTGCGGTGAGGAAGACAGATTATTATTGAGCATAGTAAATAGGTAAAGCTTTGACAGACTTTAACATACATGTTAAGACTGTATTTTATTAAATGTTAATGTTTGTGCTGCTTTTCTTTTTTTTTAATTTGCCGAAGGATAAATGGAATTGTCAAGCTCCAAGGATTATTTTCCTTGAAGGAGATCTGTGAAAAATGTATCTCATGACCTGAAAGAAAGTAGCCTGTGAAGAAAAATACTGTCCTACTATTGGTAAGATTGTTGTTAACTTATTAAGGGTAGGCAAAGACCTTCCCACCCCCCAGCACCCCCTTTTTAGTTAGGTCAAGCAGTGTGATTGATTACAAATCACCGTTAAGGTACCATTTTCGCTCAGCTGAAAAACGCTACTTTTAATGCAGTGTGTTGTTTCAGTCTACCTACAGAGCATAATTTCTGATTTAAATGAGGATATATTCCTAAAATTAACTGTCCTGCAGTGTCTGCACCCCGTATTACATTCCTAAGAAGGAGGAATTGTGAATAAGCTAACCCAATAAGCTAACCCTTGAACGAGACAGGGAAGGAGAGAGGGGAGCAGAGAGGAGGCAGCCCTCTGTGCTCCCCAGCTGTGCTATACTCATAGGAGCTGGGGTCACCAGGCAAAGCTGAAAATTGAGAGCCGTGAAGCTGAAGGGAATTCTTGTAATTCTTTTGAACTGAAGGCAAAATTATTACACAGTGAAAATTGTACCAGAGGAATGTATAAGCTCAAATATTTTAAATTTAAAGAGCGAAGGGAAATCCGCAGTCAAGTAGATGGCCATAACAGATGGCGGGCGTTTCTGCATTTGTGTTTTATTTTTGACCCAAGGATGAGGCTCTGAAGCAAATCTCATTTATCCTCATGCACCGTGCTTTGGTTCGATTTTAGAGCAGTTCTGGAGCATGCGAACTGGGTTCCTTTTGGGTGAAACCGGACTGAAACGTGCCCTCCAGGAGGAACTGGAAAGTTCCCACCACTGCGGGGGTTTGCTCAGTTCATGGGATCAGGCTAGAGCTGGCTTGAAGTCACCTCCCCTCCTCTCCTCTGAAGTGCATGTTCTGCGAGTACTGAGGCCTCAGCAGCAACCGTTCGCCCTGCAAGTCAGCTGCTGTCACTTTGCAAATTTATTTCTCGGTTGGTTCTCCAGTGACCACTTAAAACACGTTGACTGAGCTATAGCTAGCCTTTTTGCTAAATTTGCACGTGGTTTTGTTATGCATACAATAGCAGGTCTATTTTAAGAAGATACATAATCTGAGTTTCTTAGTTTATTAGAAGATGGAGGATACTATTTTTAAACAATAAATCAGTTTAAAGTCAGGCTTTGTTTGAATGAAGAGCACATCCTTTTAATGCACTCCAACACTTTCAGGATTTATTAGTTGACTAAAACAAGGTTAAATAAAACTGTGTACCAAACCTGCCTTAAAAAGGGACATGTATGCGTAGCTAGTAAGTAGAAATAGTTGCATCTGATCACTCTTGACTCTGTGCATGCTGTATTTTAAACCCGCATACGATCTCCCACATGGTGCCAGCGATCCAGGCTTGTTTTGATGCACGTCTTTATGAGAAGGTACAGGTCTGAGGGAAGCCAGAGAGGTGGGGAGCCCTCCCAGGGAGGTGGGGGAGCAGGGGAGCTCATGCTTGTCCACCCTCCATGTGGTCCCTGCCTCTCTCCTTTCCGCAGCACAGGTGGGCTGTGGTGGGCACCAGGACAGGGGCAGGCACAGTCTCGCCTTACCTCCCGGCTGCCTGTCGCTGCGTCCTGAGGGCTCCTGCCTGCTGTGGGGCTGGTAAGGATAGACAACTTGTACTTGGGCTGTCTCATGCAGTCTGGCGGTGGGCTGCTTTCGGCTGGATGGTTCACAAAAATCTTGTGATTACGGGAGGGGTGTGCAGGGTCGGCCCTGAGGAGCACTTGCTGGCCCCGTGGGTGAAGGTGATGGCTAAGGTTGGTTTTTTTCCAACTCAGATTCACTTTTTCAACTCTGAGCAACTGGGCTAGCAAGTAAATCGAATGAGGAGGAAAATAAGAGTTTAAAGAAAAAAAGCCATTTCAATAGCCTCTAATTCTGGGTGCTTAGCTAGTGACTGCTGCAAATCTGATTTGTCTGTCTTTGAAACCTGACAGAAAGCATAAGCTGCTTGAGTATATACTATACACGATAATCATGTAGTTGATAAACCAATGTAAGCCTCAGCATAAGTTTTCAAAGCTCAGTAGTTTTACTTTTGAGGAAAACTAAAGGAAGTCTTTTATTTAGTTTTTAATTTGCTTTTGTGGTACATCTCCCCCTACCCACCACACAGCTCCCGAGCCGTGCTTGGATAGCTGACCAGGGTTCAGAGTGGTGTCTGTGCCAAGGAAATGGTGCATGTGAAATATGAAAAGTAAGAAAGTAAAAGCTATGCCACAAGGGAGTGAAGTCATTGTGACTTATTTTGCCTTGGCTTCTAGCTATTTGATGCTTTTTTTGATTTGTAGTAGTTTCTGTAGTTCTCTTTTTAAATTGTGTTTAGGTTTGACAGAGCAGACTTCAGGAAAAAGTAAAACAGGAGATGCTAAAATGGTGGTGTTGAATAGGCTGTAGCACAACTTGTGAGCTTCTAGAGAGCTTATTCAGGTAGAGCATTGAAGGAAATACTTCAATATTTTTAGTCAAACTGGACACGTACCAGTTCGTTGCAGCCCAGTAGGTGAAACCCGCGTCTCTTGCTAGGCCTGATGAGAGCTGTGGCTTTCCTGCGCCAGGTCCGGGTCTGCACGGAGAGGAGGCTGTGCACAACCGCTCGACGCAGCCTGAGGTGTCCGTGTCCTACGTGAGCAAGTAGGGCAGCTCATTAGGGTTGGATCTGTAGGCTGAAACTGCTGTTGATAAGGTCCCAGTGTCCTTGCTGAACATGTTACTCGGAGGGTGGAGGGTCATGTCAAATTAGCTCTGGTCTGAGCCTGAAAACTGAGTGCATTTACACAGCTGGGGCGCATTAAGGGTGCTCCTGGAGCACACGTTCTGGTTTAGTTACATTAAAAAGAAAGCCAGTTTGTGTGCTCTGAGACTACACTGCAGTGTGGGACAAGGTATGGTAAGGGGGAATGACTGGGAGATTTGTGTCAGAAGTGCACTTGTCGTTTCATCTAAATAGTAATTTTTAGGGTTTTGTAGTATAGCTGCTCCCTACCTGTTCAATCCCTGTGTGTTTTTGTAAGAGGACAGTGCTGATTTTGCCTGTTCAGTTTAGCATTAGTGTTCCTTGGCTATTGAATGTGTTCCTACAATGTCCCTAGCTTTTTTGTTTGTTTGTTTTTGGCGGGAGCATATCCCTTGGTTATAATTCAGATGAAATTGTCCATCAGTACTAAACTGCAGTGTTGCCCTTGTCAAAACTTGGCTCCAGCTGTTCACCAGAGTAGTGTGAATAGTGTTTGAGTGTGCACATCTGGTCATTTTGGAACAGGTTTAGTACATTCCTTTCGGTCCTAGAGTTTAATCTGCAGCTGGAAAGCAGACCAGCACAACACTAAATTACTCAGTTTCAGATAAATGCTTTCTTTGTGACTGCTTTGTGAAAATGATTTATGGGTATACTCTGTATCCTGATATGCTTCTTCCCCTTCTTCCGCCACCTGCCCGAGTCTGACGTCCTGCAACTTGTGTTAGTCTTTGCATCTGCTTGCTAAGTATATAATCATTACATAAGCTGAAGATACGGACCATATAATTAAAGCAATAAACTGAAACAGAAATTTAAATTGCATACCTTTTGGCAGTTGTAGGAATTGAGAAGAATGGAAAATCAAACTTTTGCAGATGAGTATCAGCGACTTGTCTGTCTGCACTTCAGGAATGTTTTTGTAATCTGTTTCAGTACTCTTGAAATAAAACTAGGAAAAGGGACTTTCGCTGTCTGGGAGAGTGAGAAGTTGATTCTGGGCAAGCAAAATTAGATTTTTTTTTTTCCTGCAGAATTGCACTTGAATATGTTTTGATTAATAAGGCCATTTTCCACGGGGGTGTGTGCAAAGATAATTACTGATCTGGCATACCTCTCAGGGATGCTCAGATTCAGCAAAGCTCCATTTTCAAGACTTACAGTAATAAACTGGAAGTACTTGTTTTCCCTTGCAGGCTCAGATCTTGATACTTCTTTCTAAGCAGTAAACGAAGAAGGAGGAATGGAGGGTGCCTTTTCGCCATAGTGGCATCTTTGACTCTGCTCAGCTTTTGACCTTGTCATTGGTAGTGTCTTTGCGTCTTGCATCTCCTCTGAGTGAAGATGATAAGGCTGTACCTGTTTTACTATTTGCAGTTTCTAAGAGGATCAGGTTACTTTGTTTTTCTTTAATAATGATCAACACATACTAATTTGGTTTTAAATCATTGTAAGAGGGAAGTATCATTTATTTATTAAATTCGAGCAAGGAACTTGAACACTGATAGTTACCTGTATTGTGGAGGTGTAAATGTTCTGTGTTTTTTTTTTTTTTTTTAAGGTACAAAATGTCTTTTACAGTGAGTTGTTGGGCTTTTTTTTTCTTCTTCAGTTCTCATTCTCTGGTTGAGAATGCTTTTTGTCCCACCTCCCCCCAGTCATTTCCTACCTGCTTTGTTGCTAGAACCAGCTGGTGCAAGCTGTTTCCTTGTAATTATCAGTTTGCTGCTTTAGCAGTTCTTGGGGTAGCATGCACAAAAAAAGTGGTGTTTCCAGGACCAGTCAAAACTGATGCTAAGTATTAGACAGAGAGACCATGTGAAATGTGGGTTGTGATACCTTGCTATTTGTCCCCTGACCTGAATGGTTGTACAGTATTGCTGCTTTTTGCTTGGGATGCAGGAGAAGAACTTGCTGCCATTTATCTATAGTCTTATCTAAAAACCCTCTCCATTTTATTCTGCTTTCTAAAATGACTTTGAAAAATACCACATACAGTTCCAGCAAAGAGGAAGCCACCTAATTGTTTATTGGTTGTACCATTGGGAAGATGGATAGTTGAAGTGGAAACACTTGCTTTGTACCCCATGAGCAAAACTGATCAGGCAGTATATGGAAGAAGCTACGTATCTGAATTCCTCTCTGGACGAGTATCACAGCGCACAGTAATCTTGACACATTTTCTACTAGCGTAAAAGTTATTTCTGTTGTGCAGGCATTTTCCCTCTGCCTCAAACCAACATGAGTGCATTCACTATGATACCTTTAGCATTATACAACTTACTTATTTTCTGTCTTTGCTAACTTAATTTAGCTAGATTAGCAAACTGCTAACTTAAAATGATTACAATGTACTTTCTAAATAAATCAAAAGTATTTTACTCTTAAAAAAAACCCCATAAATGACTACTACATGCTTTCCATTTGATGTAGGTTAGTTTGAAGCCTCATGCTTTTTGCAGGCTCCTGATGGGGAGGTAGTTCATATGAAGAGAAGCACTTATAGTGAAATTTCTTTTTTGTTTTGAGCTGAAAGAATGCTATACCAATGTGGAAGGTCATGTTTTGTGTATTGGGAGGGAGGCAGAATGCTGTTTCTCAGATTGCCTTATGGAGCTGAGTCAGGGTGTGGACTGTTAAATCGTATTTGTTTGCAGGAGACTGCTACTTCTATAAAATCAGTCAGAACATAGACTTCTTTGGATTTTCCTTCCTGTAAGCCAGTGAAAGTACTTAATGCATATACGTGCACACACACACATATGTACACACGTATAAATATAAAAAATCTTTTCTACATGGTCAGAGTATTTATCTAGTATTGTAATTCCTTTCTCCTTTCTTAACATGAAATACATATGTTGTGTTTGCTGTAATATTTTATAAAAATTCCTGTTGAACTTGCTAGGTGTTTGTTGCAGCTTGTAATTAAAAGAAGTAAACTCTTACTGTTCAGCAAGTTTGTTTTTTATTCAAATGCTGTCTTGATGTATCTTGATTGTTTTTACAGTGCAATTAGTTGGGGGTTTTTTTTGGTGGGTTTTTTTTGGGTTTTTTTGGTTTTTTTTTTTTTTGGTCTGTTATGGTAGAAGACTTTTGACAAGGGTGGTGGCTCTTAGTGAGAGGTCAATGAGACTGAAGTTGTTGACCAGCCTAACTGTTGCAGGAAAAGAAGAGCATGCCTTTTGGGTACTTTGTTATGGTCACTGCTTGTTCAGAAAAGGATTTGTTGCTGCTTCTCTCCATGTCCTGTCAGTGTAAGAACCACTAAAATGCTCAAATTAATAATGACTTGTTGCTTCTTGAGCCTCCACTTCCTTGTAACTGCTTTATCTTGGATTGAGAGGTCAGAGAGGGAAGTCCAGCAGAAATCCAGTGAAATGTTTAGGGGACTGGAGCATATGACAAAAGAGGCTGGGAGGAGGAAGAAGGCTGGGGTCGGGGGCCAGATCTAATCCCCAAATCATAATGGAAGTGTTGTAGAGAAGGTGGAGATAAATACTTCTCAGATGTGCACACCAAAAGGACAGGAGGCAATTGTCACTTGTTGCAAAAAGAGAAATTTTTTATTGGACATAACAAGAAAAAACTGCAGTGAGAGTGGTGAAGTGCTGGAAGTCGCTCACAGAGGTTGTGGAAACTCTGACCTTGGAGACTTTCAAAACTCAGCTGGGCAAGGCCCTGAGCAACCTGGTCTAACTTTAAAACTAGCCCTTTTATAAGCAGGAGGTGGGACTCGTTCACCTCCAGAGGTCCCTTCCAAATGACTCTGACTTAATTTGCACCGTTCATAACACGCCTTTGCGGGGTGTGTATGGTCCTGTTTTTTCCCCCATTTCTCCTGCACCCCCTCCAGGGAAATACAGATACATAACTGTGGGAGAGAAATCCCTGGCATGAAAAAGACTTGATGCGCTTGTTATCTGAGTTACTTGAGAAGGTCCTGTCAGACAACTGGTCTTTCAAACTACTGCCAAACTTTACAGGGAAACTTAATTCATCTGTGATTTGTCCGACTTTCTTGGTTAAAAAGATCCAAGTCAAATTTTAAATAGATATTAAATATCAGTGGGAATGTGTTCCTATAACTCTTAGCAGCTGTATGTGACCAGGTAGTGTCATACATCACTTTTTGCAATGTCCTGCTGCAGGGTGAAGACTCTGCAAGTTTCAGCTCTCATTTAATACTCATTTGTCCTCTCCTCCACCCTTATCTTATAGTCTTATAGCCTGTTACTATTTTTTGTTGATGGCAAACGCTTTCTGAATACTTCATTAATGTAAGATTTCCTATGAGTGCCTGTTGTTTAAGCATTATTTAATGAGTCAGGTCATTTTATGAGAATTTATGGTTGACTATGTGATCACTGCATAATGCAAAGACCGGGTGACCTTAGATGGAAGTGGCATCAGTCAGCACAAGACAATTTTCCATTTTCACCTGGAAATAGCAAACATTTATTTTAAAGGGTTGATGAAATTTTAATCATTTCCCTACACATTAGCTAGTCAAATTAATTGGTTCACCTGTTACTATCTTTGCTCAAGGATCATTTTAAGAAGCCAGAACAAATAGTACAGCCAGTTTTATACATTTTCCCCAGCTTGAAAAAATACTGTGTTTAAGCTACAGGATTTTTATTTTCTGCCACTCTGAATAATCAGCGACTCTTGTGTTTCAGTTAAAAACAAAAAGAGAAAAAAAAACCAAACAGGATGCCTACTATAATGCTGTTTGGGAGTCAAGAAATGTGGTTGGGAGCCGAGAACTCATTAGCCCTCCTCAATCACATACTCATTTGTGTATTCTCAGTGTATCAAGGATCTATGGTAACAGGACCGTGCTCCCTTATGTCACAATTGCCAGTGCCTTAGCTCTCAATGCCACCGTTCTCTCGTTAAGCACATTAGCTAATTAGTAAGGGGAAAAACAAGGGAGCTGTGGGTGCACCTCGGTCCTCTGCCCTCCGTGGATCTTCTGTGTGTCACCGTAGAATTGCCCAACTCTACAACTACTTCCATGTACGAGTCCAAGTGTGCAATGTAACCTATTTTATAGGCACATATAAGATGTTTGAAATTATTATTCCATGTTACTGGATTAAAAGCAGTGCAGATTTTTGAAGCGTTTCCTTAGACATGCTTATTTAAGTGTTTTCTGACATTGAAAACAGCTATTGAATGTTTTGAATCATTGATGCTGGGTTTTAACTCCTTGTAAAAGTGAGTCTAAAATATATCTGGTGGTTTTTAGGCAAACTGTCATTGAAACTTATCGATGTTACGTGGTTAAGGTTATTGTATTGTAGGTTCATAACCAGACTTTTCCTGAATGGAGAAATAGCTTCTAAAAAGCTGATGGCCAAACAGAGCAAAGACATGTGTTGAATAGTTACATTTGTGGAGCGCAGCCGATACCAATGTGTGGAAAGAATTGCATAACTCTTACGAGATACTGGAAAGATCTGTTCACTAATGAACTATAAAAGATTTTCAGAAATTCCTGGTATTATTTTTAAATTTTCTATTGCTTTCTGTGACAGCTTTAAGGACACAGATGCCAAAAATCTGTGGATAAAAGCTGTTATGCATTATCCAGCGCATTATGGTACCATTTATTTAACTACATAGTTAAACAAAGAAAAGCAGCTTCTACAAAATTTCATTTTAAAGGATTAATATATATGAGCATGAAGAGGGAAGAAAAGATCTTAGTTGTACTGCCCTTGAGTCAATAAAAAACCCAGCATGATCAACCTTCTTTTACTGACCTGGAGAAATAATTGTTATGTTTTCAAAATATTGATCTTTATGACTGAACAACAAAATACCAAAGGAATTACTCTTTTCAGTCACGTACCATCCAGTAAAAGATAGCTGGGTAGATGAAGTTGGTAAAATAAACTTTATTCCCTCTCACTCCTTGGATCAAAAAGGAAATTGCAATGTCCCTGTTCCTAAAAACCTGTCAAATCCCCTTGGATTTTGCATTGCTTTGAAATGCAGGAGGTGTTGTCAAGGGGGTAGTTCAAAGTCATGAGATGGGCAGTGGTGAATTGTTGAAGGTAAGAGCTTCTCCTCCTCTCTTCAGACCTTTTAAAACGTCTTGGATTGCCATTCACCTCTGGTGAATGCATTTCCTCTAAGCGGTAATCTCCTGTCAGCTATCTAATAGATACATGGCTGTTGGTGAAAGCACTTGTAAGACAAAAAGAAAGTGAATTAAATCTAGTGATCGTGACACGGTAAGAAAGCACAGATACCTATCATCCCGTTGGTTCTCCCCCAGCTCCTCGCAGTCTCTGTGCAATTCCCAGCAATTCGTCTCGCCTGTTCTGCAGAGCCTCCAGGGACTGACGCTGCGGGCACCTCCAGGTGACCTCTTCTGGTCCTTACAGCTGGGGCAGGGGTTTGTCGTTGTTTTTTCCGTCGTTCCTCTTCCCTCAGCCACTGCCTCCCCACAGTTTCCTAATAATCAGTCTGAATTTCTTTTTATCATCATTTTAAGCCAACTGTACTGTCTGTCCCTGGCGAACAGGGAGGATGATATGCTCTCATCCTCTTTGTGGAAACCTTTCAGATGTTCAAAATCTTTTGTCACGCTTCCTTCTTTTCTTTATAGACTATTGATCTAATGACAGATGGAGGTCTATCTGAGTCTAAACAATAAAGATATCTGCGAACCCATGGGTGTGTTCAGTAGCAAATATGTAGCATAAGCGGTTGGGAGAAAGCATGTGTACACTTTATTCCTGTTTATCGCTCTAACCTTGATTTATGTGGCTTTAACCCGTAATGCTCAATAACACAAAGACAGTGAAGAATGACTTAGAAATAGCTGGCAGTAGTTAGCTGCAGTTACTGGTTTACTCTTGCCTGTCGGGTCCCAGCGCTGCCCGTGGGTGAATTGGAAAGGTGGGCTTGCTTTGCGATAGCTGGGTTTTGTGACTCCCTGATGTGCACCCAGCCCGGACCCGAGCACCTCTTGATGCCTGGGTCAGTCTCTACAGGATCTGCGATGAATCGCCCCTCTGCTTGAGCCAGAGCGGGGGATTTTAATCTGGCCTCTCTGGAAGGCTGCTGTTCTCATTTTCATGGAGTGCAAAGGGCAAAGAGAGAGGTCTTTCTACTGTTTTGGTTCAAAAGGGCCTGCTGGTTCTGGTAAATGCCCCCATCCAAGATCCAGAAGCAGTGTGGGAGAGCCAGGGTTGAGGTTTGTGGTTTTATGGTGTCTTTTAAAAGTATATTAATGAGATGAATTGGGCACTCTGCTTACAGAAGTTCTAGATGGCATTGCCTGAAAGCCTTCCCATTCAGGAAATAAAAAAAATGGCTTTTTAATGAAAGCTTTTGGATTAAGCAAGAGCTTAAGATATTCTTAAGGTTCCTTCAAGCCTGATGAGCTCATATACATGCATCCACCGGAGAATGTTTGCTATGCAGTGTCTTTGCAGAATCTGCCACTGATTGTGTAAAGCTGCACTGTTGGTATTTAAACTGTTTTCTACTGTTGTATTTTTACTTATTTTTTTTACACACACCTTTAAAAAAAACCTTGCATACATTTTAGAAGTTGCTGGATGATGCTTTCTAGCACAAGTCAGAAAGCACACAGTTTTAGGAGTTTCTATTTACTGGTCCACAATAGCAAGCAACTTAGAGGTGTTGTGTGACCGGTATGGAGGCTGTGCTAGCACAGGAATTGCCAGGTGCTAAAACTTCTGGCTGTGGGAGGAAATGATCTCCTGCGCTCAATGTTGTTTGGTTACTGTGCGTTGATGGATGCTGAGGAAAGCCCTGTCCTACCATAACAAATGAGACTCCTAGGACACGGCCTCTGAACTATTACTGGGGCTTTTCCTCACCTTGACACCTACAGCTGAGATGTGTCTTGTAAATAATGACCATATGTGTGATAATCAGCACCTAGCATTATCTTAGTTGGGATCTATAGTCTATAGTGTAACAAATAAAAAATACTACTAGGGAGGGAGGTTTTTTTGTGTGAGGAATGTTGTGGAAAAGCAGTAAGAAAAAAGGACTAGTATTTAGGTGTCATGGTAAAACGACTGGTCTCTGTAAACTTCCAGGCATACTGGTCATCTGCTGGTCCTCCCTCGAGCCACAACATGGAACTGCACATAGGTAGAAAGGGGAGAGTTGGCAGATTGCTGCAGTATTTGAAATTACAATATTCCTTCAATATTTTAGTAATAACAAGGACCACATCACCTTGTTTGTAGCTAGTTAGAAATCTAGGCCTTCTTAAAAAAATTGTTTTAAAGAGTCACCCTGCCTTTAACTCCAGTTGTCTTCCTTCAAGAGCATCAGCCAAAAATACATCCATTCAGTATATATCCCTTCCACAACTCCTCACCCAGAGAAAATGTACACTCGATGACCATGCAAAATTAGCTTGCATTTCAGACTGGAGTTTATGGTGGTGTGTATTAGCTCTGAAACAAGTCTTGGCTTGAGTTGGCCTGGTCACGCTGCATTTGTTAGTTCCGTGGCAATTTGTAACTGTTAAATTGAAGCAACCTTGTTTGGTGGTACAGATGTGGCCCCTTGCAGGTTTCTGTCTACTTATGCGGCCAGTAGCTGTTCCTAAGAAAGGAGCAGGTATAAGGATGGGGCCCTCATGTGTACAGGAGTTTGAGTTGATGACTTAACTGGGGAGAAAGCTGAGAGGAAAAATAGCTGGCCTATATTAGTTTCTCCTAGCAGAAACAGGATTTTAAATCAGTAGATGAGGCTTTATTGTGAACCGCAAGAGGATTCAGGGATGACAGCTTAACCCCAGCCTCTCTTGGTAAAGATTCACGGGGGTTTCTCCTTGCGGAATGCCTAACGCTTTGCATGACGCTCAGGAAATACTGTCATATTATTTACCATTTTTTCCCATGTGCACTTCTGAGTGTTAATAATGAGCTTCAAACTGAAGAAGAAGGGAATCAAAACAATACTGTGAATAATACAAGAAGAGCTTCTGCTGGCTGCCAGTGATGAGGCTCACTTTGATGCCTTGTTCAAACACTGGTCAAGACGTAGCTGAAGCCCTGATCCCATCTCCAGTGCCTTTTCCCCTCGGTGTGGGTGAACCCACGCACCTGCCTGTGCAACCGGAAACCTGTTCAGTTGGGTTTGTGGTGGCCTCTACTGGTGCTCCTCTGCAAAGGAAAGAAATCACAAGCTCTGCCATTCAAGTTTGCTCCTTCGGAAACCTAATAGTCCAGAAAAATCTCTCCTTTGTAAGTGAAGTTTGGGGGCAAAAAATGAAAAAAGCCCTTCTGGGGCATCTGCTGGTGTGGGGAGCCCTTCGAAACAAGACCTACCACCAAGAGTACAGCACTCAAAGCTGCAACGCGTTCCTCTGCTGAGTGTCACGGTTTTGTTGCCTGCATGAGCAGATGTGGCCTGGGAGAAACTCGTCCTGAGCCTCAAAGCACAGCGCACCGCCGGCTTTGGCTCTGGATTGCAACTGCAGGCTAGCTGGGGGCGGGCAGCCGGGGGGACTTGGGGTGCTGTGCCCCGTGTGCTCTTTGGCGAGCCTTGCTTGCTTCGGTTTGGGAGTATCTACGGTCTGGCTTAACCTGTTCCTGCCCTTGCAAAATAATTCAAGCCCACAGGTAGTTAAAGCTACTTAGAAGCCTTCCAGCTGTCATGGATGAAATACAATGGATAAAATCAAGAGAGGGCTTGAGCTGTTAGTAAGAAACCTCGTGTTTGTTGCTGAGCGGATGCTTTGAATTGATGTGGGTACAGGGCTTTTCCCTGCTCCTGCTGGGCCTGAGAAAGCACGTCAGCAGGTTTGCATGCCAGGGAGAGCATGGGGAGTGTTTGCGTGGTGCGGAGGAGCTGGAGCCGGGGCGAGAAACGTCACGGAGAGGAGCTGGTGTCTAGGTTGTGCCTCCATCCTTGTCAGCCGAAGAGCAAGGCATTGCTCTGAATAGCGAAAGGCCTTCTTGCTTCAGGTTTAAATGACTCTTCACATGCTTGTTAACGCCAAACCTTGGCCTGTTTGTAAAGCCCTTTTACCAGTAAATTGTCAGTGGGGGAGAGGGGATCTGTGGGTGGTTTGTCCATCAGGTGTGTTTAGTTTTTGCTAGGAACTAGAAATGTTACCGAGCTCTGGGATGTAGTGGTCCCTTCTGGCAGCTGTAGTGCAAGGAAGGTGTGGGCTCTTACCTTTGAGGTTTTTTTTCCCCTCAGATGCCTAAAAGTTGAGCTCTGGAGCCGGTAGAGCAGAGGGTCAGACCTTCTCAAATCAGTCCGTGAACTCATCTGCTGGGTTTCCAGCTACGCTTACCTAGCTTATGAGGACGGCAGTCTGATGCAGAAGGTCGGGCTGTCGGGCAGTCATGACCCAAAAGCACACGGTTTGTTTTTAAATTGTGTGCTTTGGGTTCCTCAGTTTTGCCTGTTTGTGAATTGATAAAGGTTACGTTCTCAGGCTTTTTCTCAGAAAACATGGAGGCTAGAAAATTTGGTTTTGTTTGTTTTTTTCTAACCAACTTACAGCTGAGGTTTAACAGTTGAGAAGCTGAAGCCCTGATAAAAGCACTGAATATCATGAAACTTGAAATAAAATCATGAGATGGCAGTGTTGCTTCTAGCAGCTGATCTTCTTGGCAGTGCTTCATTTTCTAGGTCTCTGTGCAAATGATTTTTGCTTGCTAAAAGCCCTATATTGACAAATTACAGCCAAGACTAAATGCATGATTATTTCCACTATCTAACCTGTTTATCACTTACGTGTAGTTTCTGGATTTGCCAGTTGAAGTTCTCCCAGGCGCAAATTAGCGCACTTGTTTTCCTGGCAATGCATAGATTTTGAATGTGGTTAAATATGCTTAAATTAATCTGACATCTGGAGATGTGGGTAGTGAGAACGCGTTTCTATGTTACCAGCTAACTTTAGCCTCGTAGCTGAGGAGGATTTCTCTAGGTAACCGTGCGGGGTGGCAGGAGGGAGCTTGTAGCAAAGCCCTTTGGAGACGGCGGCCGGTGTCAGGTATGCTCCGGCAGTGCTGGCTGTCGAGAGAGCCTGCAGGGACTGGCCTCTTTGCTGATGTGCTTCCATTTAATCCAGCCCGTTTCAACCACAAGGGCATCGTTGGCCTAACAGCAACCAGGGAGCTTTCCCTGCCAAGTTCAAGTGATCCTTCAGCTCCTTCTGGCTGCTTCTGTGCTTAGCTTTTAGCCCGAGTCTCTTCAGGCGTGCAATGAAGGAGGGCATCGGCAGTGGGTGTGGGGGTACCCTTGATCTGGAGCAAGTATGCTACATCAGGCTAATGCAGGCAGTGCTTTGTAAGCTCGTGTTTTAAGCGTTTGAGATTTAAAAGTTTGAGACCCTGCCTCCTTGGGCTTGCCAGGTACATCAAAACTCATCTAACACCACCAGAAGAGGTTTCTGTGGAGCCGATGTCACATGTTGCTTGCTTATCATAGTTTGGTGGCACTGTAATAATGCCACAATGCTCCATATTGAGCTTAAAAAAAGGTAACAGCATACTTATGCAGCCCTTTAAGTAGGATCCAGTCCCAAGCAAGATCTTTCACCGTGGATCGAAGGGTAACTACACCCTTTATGTACTTGTTTTTTCCCTGGGCTTTTCTTCTCACCCCAAAGCTTTCCTGCAGTTAGTATACTCAAAGGGTGATGTTTTGTTGCTTTCAGCCAGAATAGTGGCTGCTCTTGCTAAACTTGAATAACGCGGATGTCCTTTGAGCAGGGGGAGGCAGAAGCATTTCCTGGCTAGACAGTAAACCAAACCAGTGCAGGGATAAGCTTTTAAACAGTTTGCTTGCTGTGTGGGCAACCTTCTCCACGGACTGCAAGGGTGGGAATTCAACTTCAATATGTGGCTTTTTTGCATAGAAATCAACAGCCTTACTTTACGCGAATGTGTTCAAGAGAATAAGGCCCGGGGTTTGATATTGGCTAAGCACGGTGGCAGCAGCTGCTTCAGAGCTATGGTAAACTCAGGTGACTGAGCTTGACCTTGCGTGATATGGCGGTGGTGGCCTCTTGGTCCCTTGTAGTGCTGTAATACGAGGAAGCAATGAAACGTGGTCTAAGAGTGTGAACTCAGGAGGAACAATTACAAAAATGGTGGGTTAAAATAAGGCAATGAAAAGTAAAAATATTCTTTCCTGGAAAGGGCCTTCATGCCATTTAGAAAGGAAATAAAGGTGGCATTTATGTTCTTCTGCCAGGATCCCTGGTGCACATTGGCTTGGCTTCAGTAATTTTTAATACAATTCAACTTTAAGTGCTCCCAAATGAACAAACAGGAAATGAACTAACTTAAAGAAGGACTTTTCTGCCTTTGAAATACACAGGTAATAAAAGGAAAAATCATATTGATGAGTTGCAGATACCTGCCTGTGTCTTGTTTTGAGGCTTTTTTGTGTCACTGAAATCTGTGCACTGCTGTTGATCAAACTCTGCAGCATCTACCACAGCGAGGGTTAAGTTTGGAAGGCTGTAATTTACAAGTAGGAAAGGATTCAGGATTTCAGGGAAAACTTCAGTGGTAAGTTCCAAGTACCCACTAGCTTCTTCAATATAGCAATTCCAATTTCTCAGGGAGTATAAGGGGAAAGAGCTGCAAAAAATGGCCAGACTCACATGATCTTTCTAAATAGCATCTGCTTTTGTCATTCTCTGAGTCAGAATACTGGGCTAGATGGATATTGCTCTGACACAGCTGGGCATCATTACTTACATTTTTAAGCAACACAAAATTACTGTTCCCAAGTTCCCACAAACATCGTGCTATAGATATTTTTTTCTCTGTGTATACATATGGACATGTTTATTTCCTGGAGGATGGATGCACCCTCATAGTGCTTATCTTCCCATGGTATTATTTCAAGACTACTTGATGGCTGCAAAAGATAATTCCCCAAAGAGGAAGATGTCAGGTCTAGCTTCTTTCAAAGCTTGTCTCTGGCACACTTCTCATTAGTTGAGGGAGGTTTCTTGTGTAATGTGGGGCTGAGGAACCTGAAGGGGACAGCAGAATGTTTTGTTGCTCCACATAGAAGAAAATAATTTTCTTCACCTATTTTTTTTCAGTTAGGTATTTGCGTCAAGCTATATGGATATAATCTATACTGGAGACTGGATATAATCTGCATGAAAACTTTGAGTCATCTTATACAGAGTACCTTCAATGGTAGGTTTGTTAAAACTTTGTCACCTTGTTCTCAGAGATGTCAAGCAAGGAATTTCATCTTGATTTTCTTAAGTGAATTAGTCCTGGCATAGCTCCGATGCTACTCAGTCTTCAAGGTGCCTTCAAGGTTGCAGTGTCATAACGTTAGCAATATTGCTCTCAAAATGCGCCTGCTATCAATCTTCAGTATTAATAGTAAACAAAATGAAGTGAATCCATGTAGAAAAACTTTACAGGGAGTTTAATCTTCTATTACAGTGTAGAAACTTTTAGCTGATGTGCAACTTCTTGTACTTTAGAAGTTATGGAATTCGGCGTTTTTTTAGCAAATGTCCTGTTTCAGAAACCGTTGCAGCTGGTTGACAATCAATGTGTCAGTTAGTTTTGGAACCAAAATTCTAGTTCAAAGTTGTAAAGAGCCGAGATGCAAAAATGTTAAGGTGAAATCCTCTCATAACTTAGGGCATTTATGGACAGACAAGTGGCGCGAGGGAGTGACATCCTGTGCTCAGGACAGATGATTGGGAGCCTGACTTGGATTCTCCTCATGGGTTCGTGTTGCCTTGAACTTGTGTCAGTCCCCTCAAAACTGAGGATGAATAACACTTCTTTCACTGATGAAAAGGAGTTTTGAGTGGATCTCGTTTTAGATGTGCAACTTCCACAAACAGAGTAGTACAGTGTCTGTCAGACTGTTTCAGGTAACAATGGACAGTGTGTTGCAGAGCGTAGATTAAATAAAGTTTACACCTCACTTTGAAAATTGTTAAAATTACTGGTGTTCTCGTGCAGATGTTGGGTGTTGCAAGCTCGCTTTGGGATTAGAGCGTTATGATTCAGAGATGCCATCGTATCTCCTCCAGTGCCGTTTATCCATCTGCGCTGACAGTTTCCTCCTGATTCTGCACAGGGATGAAAGGGAAATACAGAAGTCTAGATCTGATGATTGGCTCTATCATTCTCATACTTCAAAGGCTATTGCTTGCTCTCGTCACCTCCTGCACTATTGATGTTGTATGTAAATCATCTGATCCACATTGTGCTCCTAATAATTCTCGAGCTGTTTGCCAGAGCTTCTCATCACTGTCCTTGATGCCATGGAAACAAATTGTTCCCAGTTTCATAGGAAGAATATTTTCTTTTTCTGTGACAGCTTTGGTTATGATGCATCAGAAATTGAGAGGCTAGGCATCATTCTCTATAACCAGGTACTCTTGGAAGAGTTTTTTGAGAAGTAAAGGATGGGTGATGTTGCTTAACATTTGTTGTTTGTTCTGTTTGGAAAATCAAGTGAAAGAAGCAGGGGGATGGGCATTTGATCATATTTGCTGCTTTCTGTTAAGGAAAGCACTGCCCAAAAGTCTTGCTGCAACACATCATTTTAAAAAAGGAATGACTGCCATTGTCTTTCTCCTGTCCTTTGCGTCTTCACGACAGTATGGCTGGTGTGTTCCCATTGACTTTTTCTCTGACAAACTTATTTAAGCCACATTTGAGCTTTGCATCCTTAAGAACAAGAGGTGATGAGGGGAAAAAAACCAACCCCTTTCCAAATTGCAGTATCCTGTGCGTACACTAGTGGGATTTGGTAACAATATATGGTGGCAGAATGCCGACTTTTGCCTGCTCTGAGCTAACCTGCTGCTGGATTGTTACTAGAAAGCACAAAATGTGCTTTTGTATGTTCCCAAAAGCACAAAAATTGATTAAAGCATTTTTCCTTTTTTATGTTGTGAACAAACAAGGTATTCTGACACCAGCTTGGTCTGGGTATGAATTCTTGCTCAAACAACTCTGTTGACTTTCATCGTGCATTTTTTTGCACACACTTTCTTGTTCTTTAGTGCTGCCATGTGCACGCGGAAAGAGCTCCTGTCCGGAAAAGTGATGCTTAGCTAAACATCCCTTTCCAGAGTGCACCTACCTTGGTAGTATCAGGCTGGCCATGATCTCGAACATCTGATTGAAGTCTCAGATTTTGATAAAACGTGCCCTGATTTCACTATTGTTTTATCCTTTTAGTCAAGGGATATTCCCTCCCATCTGTTTCTTTTGTTCAGCTCCTGCAACTTGCCTATGTAGCAGAGAATGCAGTCTAGGATTACAGCAGTCTGCTTTCTTCGTTTCTGACATGCCTAGCGCAGCAGGAGCCTTCTCAACTAATTGAACTTTGTAGGTGCTAATGCAGTAATACTTCTGCTGATCGGGACAGCTTACAGCATATGGTTGCTTCGCAGCAGAACAAGAATACCCTCGTGCAACAGAGCTGCAGAGTGGGCAAGGTACCCTCAGCAGGTCGGTTGCATTTCTACATTTCACCAGATGGAGCAAACTAGCATCAAAATGGCTGTGGATTCCCCTCCATGCTACCTTTAGTTGATTTTTATTCTGTCCTTATTGAGTAACTGTGCTCTAGGTTTTACCTGTCAGCGAAGTTGTAGCATTTGATTTCAGATTCCGTGGGACCCACTGTTGGTAGACTGAGGAAAAAGGAGAGAGAACAGAGGAGATGGAGCATCATTTTGACTTACTGGGCTCTCAGACCAGGTCACTGAGTGGTAACTGAAATAGGTAGAGGGGAATGAGCTCCCTCACTTCCACTCTGCCTCCCCCTTTCAACGGTTTGGACCTTGAAGGTACGTTGTTTTAAGCATATCTAAATTAATTGCTCAGTTTTTCATCCTGCCTTAAATTTGGCAGGAAATCCTCCAGAAAGAAGCAAATTTTTTTTGGCATTGAGGGTTTTAATGTCAAGAGACAACTTCTAATGAGGACAGAAAATTTGCAAGCAAATAATTCAATTACATACTAGATAATGATCTGTGCCTGTCTCACACTCCAGCAGTTGCGGAAGTAAACCTTGATACTGGACGTGGAAATGAAAATGAACTCTTTTTGTGGTCTTCCTGTGGTTTACAGCCAATGAAACTTGATGGTGCAACAAAAGAAGAGAAAGCTATCAAAAATACCCTTTTATCTAACAGCATAAGCAAGCAAGAGGTGTCCGGTGCCCTGCCAGGAAGACTTTGGTTGCATGGTGTGTGCTGCGGTTCTCAGCCATCCCATTTTGAGGCGGATCAGGCGCAGCGCTCGACAGACGCTTCGCAGTGCTAAGTAGTTGGGGGCGAGTGGGTGAAACACTGACTGACTTGTGTTGGCAGATGGGAATTCAGGGATTCATTAGTCATGCTGTAGTCTCTTGTTTTGCAGTGTGTCGTGATGAAAAGAGAGAAGAGAGTTGCCTTTTGATAGCTGAGGAGGGGTTTTAAATACTGCAGGGGGAAGGCTGCTGTTTGAACGATGTTGTCTTCCACAGCAGTTGATCACTGAGATAGTCGTGTTGCAGATCAGGGAGATTTATGTGATGGGATTAGGATTACCAGACTCTGTTAATTATGGAGAGTGGACTGCTGGACCTTATTTTGGAATAAGCAGAGAATGGTCCAAAGAGGTGTTATCTTAAATGCATTTTCTGTAGGTGGGAAGACCTTTTTCAACTGCAGCATAATCATACAGTAATATAGTTCTTGTTTTACCAAATTAGGGTCTGTTCCAGTAAAAATCAGTCAACTGGAAGATAAACATAATTTGTTTTCTAGTGCGTCTTACGTAATGGTACCTTTGTGATACTCAAATTTGGGTTCTTTATCTATCTTATGTCACTCTCTCCCCAGGAGGCTGTAGTGTGCCTACTTAAGATTTGCCTTGCCATTCTTCAGTGATTCACTTTTTGTGTGGAAATTGGGTCTAGACCTGTGCTATCTGTCAAAGTAGCATAGGATGTGTGAGGCACGCTGTCCTGGTCACATCATCTTAATTTTAGATCGCAGGAGGGAGGAGGAAGACAAACAAGTCTTTCCATCCACCTACATCTTCAGTATTGAAGTCACAAATGTCTAAAAGGGTGTTAGTAGAAATGATCAGCAATGAAATCATCCATGAAAGTTAATAGAGGGGTAAATATACGATGAAATGAAAGATGCCATAAAATTAATAGTTGGAGAGACATGAATGTTTGTAACCTTGCTAAAGTCTGTGGCAAAATGAAGTACTCTTGAATAAATTAGAGTAACAACAAGAGGAGTAAGCTTATGAAAAATTTGAAGTATGTTCTGTCAAAATTGGGCAACGTTTCTTAATCAGGCGTATCTCAGAGCTACCCTTCTGCCTATGGAAGCACGGACAAGCCTTGTGAAACAGTCCATCCAAGAAGAAACAGAGTTAATGGGTGCCAGGCCATTTTGCGCCAGTTGCTTGGTAAAGAGAAGAGTGCGAAAGTCCTTCACACAGTGGGACCAGTTTAAAGGGACTAACTGCTGGCAGCCCCTGGGCTACAGCCCTCCAAGCTCGGTTTCACACCTTCTCCTACTGAAGTGTAGGTAAATAGAAGGGTTTAAAATAAGTGTTCCTCAGTGTAGTAAGTGCAGTTTCACCAAAGTCCTCCCGTATCTTGGCTGCCTCCTAAGACATTAAATGTTGTGCTTTCCCCATGCTCTCTTCTGTCCCTGTTGCTCTGCAAGCATTGGAAGCTTTTCATGTTAGCAGTCAGCCTTTACTCTTTGGGTTGTAATGCTGGTCACAAATACCCTTCTGGCTCTTAAAAGAAGGGACATAAACTGCCCTTTTTTGGACAGTTCAGGTTAAGCGCGATATTGATCCCAGCCTGCGTCGTTCTCGAATTAAGGGGACTGAACATGTTTTTGCTTTGTTACCTGTGAGTGTCTGACACAAGAAGCTGACTGCCGAGCCTTTCTGGGAATGATGCCTTTGGGGTGCCTAAATAGAAATCAAGGGGCCAGGTTTGTGGATCTCTTAAGGGGCTGCTTCTGCCTAAATATGACCAGTGTCCTTGCAACACTATGGAGAACCAGCCCAATAAAAACTGAAGCCCTATCTTTGAATAGCTGCTGGATGGATGTACAGTGCAGGAGCAGCTTTTGTATGTGTGTGTGGGGGGAAGAACTGAAGCATTCGGTATTTCCAAAATGTTCTAACCATACTGTCAGTGTTGCTTAGCAGCAGAGGGTTTAAAATAGCGGTATTGCTCAACAGTGTGAGCCACGTTTGCACATGGTAATGTTCTGTGTCCTGTATTGACTTGCTGCATTATAAAAGTGCTAAGTTAATGTAAGGAAAGTGAAGATAGCTCATCTCCTCCTCTCTTAACTTGGTGAACAAATGGCTGAACAGTGACATGTCTTCCTGATGGTTTCAACAAGCAGATGTCCAGTACAGGCATACCACGGTGGTTTGGTCCCCAGAGATGTCTGCATGCAGACCTCACTCAGATGTGAAGGCCTTTCACACCCCCCGTTGTCTATGAGCAAGTTTAACTCTCGACCCAGCAGCCCGCGCTGGTGGCGACTGGGGCTGTGCTATTAATGCAGCATCAGTTGGTTTGGGGGGCACTGGCAACGAACAGTGGGGACAAGAGCAAGTGCAAATAACACTCAGTTATCTCTCGGCAGCCCAACTTCTCGGTCCTTGTCAGTGCGTGTTCCCACTACTCATCTGCTTCCTGGCTGGTTTGGTCTTCTGAAGGGATGCTGAGAGTGTCTGAGGTGGAGGTGTCTCTGAGCCACTGTCTGTGGGAGTCCCAGCCTCCCCTGGAGTAAGTCGGAGGACCTGCGGGACTGCAGCTGTACTTGCTGTCTGCTCCAGAAGAGTGGAGTTGCAGTGATGGGGGCAATAGATCACAGTGGCCAAAGTGAAAAGTTTGATACAGGTATCAAGGAGTTCAAGAGTTTTGTCCTCTACGGGATTAAACTAAGGGTGGATGGTGGTCAAGTTGTATGGTAGCCTACTGAAAAATATTATTTGCTGATGTAAAGATGAACGGCCCAGTATATTATACGTTCTACCTGCTTCGAAGAGCTTCAACACTTGCTTTAGAGCTATAGAAATACTCCCTTAGCATTACTAATGATCTTCCTAAGAAACATGACTAAGCATTATTGTATCAAAATAGGGCCATATTTTAATGCCCTGAAGTGAATTAAAATAGCAACTGGATCTGTCATTAGTGCTTTGTATGCTGTACCATGGAAATAAAAAGTTTATCAGATGCAGATGTTTAAAAACTGACCTTAAAATAAGGAAAATATGTTTCTTAAGCAGATATCTCTGTTTTTTTCAGTATTTAAAACCACAGCCTATTTCTTCAGTGAAGGCTCATAAACAACCCATCTTAAATTGGACGGTTAGAACACCATTTGAATTTATGGCTATTTTATTCACACTTTGCCTTAAGTGTGGGCCATTTTATAATAGGCATTGCCTCAGCACACAGTGTATGAACAGTGGAGGAGTATGGCCATTAAGTTTTAATCTAAGACTGGGCTGTGTGCAAGTAAAATACTTCATTCAGTCACTTGCAGTTTGCAGGGTAGTGTTTCAAAAAGAAATCTGGTAGTGCTTGTGATAAATAGCACAGTATAAATTGTGGGAATTAATATTAACTTAAAATGCTGGTTTGATGTTTTTGCGGAGGAGAGCCAAGCTCAGAGCAAGTGTAAACGAAGTCAACTGGTTTGGGTTGGAGATAGCAATGGATTTAATACTTCCATAGACTTACCTGCCATTGCTTTACCTCTGTAGAGACTTAAGATACAAGTGACAAGGACACTGAAAAAAAATGATTATGCCACCAGTTGCTTGGAAAGAAAACAAACAGACATCACATTTTAGTCAGAAAAAGGACACCTGATGTGCCAAGGGCTGACGCTTTTTTTTTCTTTGCCAAAATGATTATGAAAGACATGAAGGTCATATGACAGACCTCTTATTTCCCTGCACACATGCTTTGTACTTCAGAAAGCAGTGAGTCTCATGAGATGTTTGTTGCTAAGAAAAATATGCTTCTGTTTCCAGTTAGGCAAACGGGGTCTTGTGAAACTGTCTCTGCAACCTCCTGTAGCTTTGTTTCGAAGTTCCTGTCGGTGGAGGTGCATTCACAGGAGCCCAACTTGCAAATTCTTCAGGTGTGTAAGAGATGGTGCAAGTAATTTCTGCACTACTGGCTTTCCACATTTGGGCTGTATTATGTTACCCAGCTGACGTGCAGAGTGCCACATGCAGACCGAGGATGTTGCTGTCCTGTGCTGGCTGGTATGCCTCTGAGCTGGCAAAGCGTTTTAGCGAATGTGATTCAAGGGTAACACTTAAGGATGCACTACAGGGAGGAGAGAGCTTTTTCAACTGGGATCCCTGTCAGTGAATTGCTCTGAACAGATTCTCGACTGGAGGGGAGGAAAGGGGGGATTGGAAAGCGCTCAGTGCAGCTGAGTGCTGCGTAGGTACTGTTTACCACTTCTGATTAGTCCCTAAACAAATCATTTCTCCATATATGTGTACACGTGCATGCACATGTGCTATGACAAGGCCTTGAAATGTTTATCCTGTATTTCAAAAGTATCTTGTTCTTGTGGTTTTTAGTAACAGTGTTTATCTATGACCTGTTTCCTGGATGGTTTGCAATGACCACAAGATGTATTTAGAGGAAAAAAGCTGAATGAAAATTAGCTGGACACATACGCAATATTGTCCTTTGTATGACTGCCGGCTCTTACTGATAAACTTCACACAGAGATGAGCAGGTTTTCTTCTATTTGTTTTAGATCAGAATCTTGCTAGAGCTTGAAGTTGTTCACAGGTGTCCAAAATTAGCTGTTAGTAGCCTTACAGGACTCACCTGGGCTTCAGCAAGGCTTGGATTTGGTCCTTTGCAAGTGTTGTTTCTTTACTTGTGCTCAAAATCCACGTAGTCTCAAGGCTTGCATGTTGCCTTAGATTATCAGTTCGTTTTCTCGGAGACTCGGTGACTCCGTGCAGGAGGATGGATGAGATGCTAATTCTTTCTGCCACCTTCCATAACTGTTCTAAAGGTTGGTTTCCTCATTCCTTTTTTCATATCCGTGCATGCTTAGGATCATGAACGTAATCCTCAAGCGGGTTGCTGTGGAAAGGAGGAAAAAGCTCCGCGTTCGAACTGCTGCTGGCATGAGCCCAAGTTTTCCATAAGTGTCTCGCATTAGGCTCTGAGGCCAGGCCAAGCAAAGAGATACATTTCAGAGTTCTCTTTGGCTTTTGAAACTAGGTTTACATCTGGAGAAAATGCTCCCACGAAATGCTAATTCCCTTTGGGCAGAGGCAGATGTGGCCCTTGCGCACAAGCCACGTACCAGCGCCCGGATGTTTGTTACTCTCGGCTCAGCTGCTTGGTGAGAGCTCCTGGCTCCCGCGGGGTTCGCAGTGGCAGATCTGGGGGGGCAGCACCTCTCCTGCCTAGAGACGGGGTGATGAGCGCTTCAGGGCAGGCGCCTCGTCTTCGTGGGACCCAGGAAGGGACATTTGTCTGCATCTTGTTACTTCTGGGTGTGCCTAAGATTAATTTTCCGGTCCGCCAGGTAAGTGATGCATAGTGAATGTGGTGGTATTTCTATTTGTGACTGAGTATTGCATAAACTGCTGCGTAAATTACATTGCTGATGAGGCCTATGCATACGCCTGACCTAAGTGTCCAAAGTGTCTTAAGGTCTGTTCTTGTGCTTTCGCACCTTGCCAATTCAGGATCTAAATAATGAAAAACAGGTCTCAGCTGCATAATTTTTACTTCACTTCCCTGAAGTTTGGTGCTTCCCCACATCAGGCCAATTTTACTCTCTTTGCCAGCCCTGCAGGTAGTCATCAGCTGTGGGGAGCTCTTAGGCATGTCATCTCCTGTTCTGGGATGAGTTAACCTTTTGTTGTTCCTGACTTTACTTTCTTGTTTTGAAGGGAGTTTTTCTTCTTAAAATTTTTTCTACAGCCAAATGAACGACGTGGTTCCTTTGCTTGTTTTTGTTTAATCCTAGGGCTTCTGCTTCCAAACATGGCTCGGCTTTACTCTGTTTCACTACCCTGGAGCAGCAGTTGCTGCTACCCGAAAAGGCATTGAGCCCCAAGTGCTTCATTAGTGTGTGCTGTCTACCCGTAATTAAGGGGTAGGCTAGAACATGGTGATCTGTGTTCAGTTTGTATTCTGTCGCTTCGCTGGCTGCCCGGTAGACGTCTACGTTCAAAGCATCCTTCTTGGTCTTCCTTGTCGAGGGAGAGCGCGGGATGTCGCTCCGGTGCAACTTCTCCTGTCCCCAGGTTGCTCTGTGCAAGTGTGCTGCTGGCAGTGCCTGTGTGCAAGCCGCTGTGGTTTGGTAGGAGGAGCTCAAGCTGACACAGCGCTGGGATCCGTGCTTAACTGCTGGCTGAGATGTGCTGTTTAGTGCCCTGTTTCTTAAGCCTATGTTTTGCTTTTGGTGGGTAGAAGTGTCTAGAAATCAATCCAGGAGCTGGTATTTGCAGAAGTCAAGCCAGTGCAAAGTCCACTTAATATTTGGTGGATATTTTTTTGGTCTGTCTGCGTATTTCCTGGTGGTCTTTCCTTTGCAGTTTAGATGTCTCGGAACTGCCGACACTTAGTGGTGTGTACGAGCTGCGGGATGGGAGGGTGTGAGCAGTGCGGTCCTAGATATCTCCTTGCGGCTTCCTGCCTATCTCAGGTTGTGGTGGCAACTCTGAGCACCGACAGGCATGGAGCAGTTGTTGCCTATCCTTGCCTTCACGCTTCACAATCCTCATATTTCTGTGCCTCTCAGTTTATCGCGTGTGCTGGGGTTGGGGGTTCTTTTGTTCAAGGCTAGAAACTGCTAACTTTTTAGGATGGCATTTGTCTGAGACAAGATGTCTTAGACTACTTTTGGCCACGCTGTATGTTGTGTTGCGTTTGTGTTCGATTAAAATTCCTCAGGCTTCGTTTCCGAGTAAAATGAAGCACATGGTCGTGCAGTGTCCCAGTCACACGGTAACAAAGGACTCCATTACAACGTTTCGTTAGAAGTCTGTGTATATCACGGTTGCTTCCATTTCCAACAAGAAACCCACAAACGACCCAAGGGAAAGTTGAATATGTGTATGCTGTTGTCCAGCTATCTGCAGCTGGCTGGAAAGTGTTTTCCAATCCCCATCCTATGTTTTGTTAAATATTTTCTTGTGCTAAATTTAAGATTTTTTTCCTTTTATCAAGTACTACAAAAACGGAGAACTATACAGAATGTATTTTGCTGTCATTTTCTTCAATTAAATCCTTTATCTTTCTCTAATTAAGCTCTTTATCGTGAGCAATTACTGTCGTCTTATAAAAAACAATTTCCAAAAGGTTATCTTCCTTTAATAAGAGAACAGGAAATTGTGCCAGGGATTACAGGCCCTGTGGAGGTTTGCCAGTAAATCTTCCGCATAAAATATTTGTAGTCATTGTAATTGCATACTGTACTTTGTGCTAGTGCAGAATCCCATTCTTCCCTTGAGTTCATCGTGCCTAGGTCTTAGGGCTTTTACAGTGCTTATGTGTTTAACATACACTCGCTGCTGCAGCCCGAAAGTACATTTAAATTACAGAGGAAAGAAAACGGCCTATATTTTGCTTATGTCTACTACTGCGCTCTATTACTAGTAACACAGATGCAGATGTAGGCCAGTGGAGGGAAGGACCGCGTGCCTGAAGGGCTGTGGCAATCCCTGTTGCTGGATATGGCTGTAGAGAAAATGCAGGCAAGACTGAGGGGCATCAAGTCGGACTCGTCAAAGTAGATTTGGTTTCATGGGGGCTGCAGTGAAATTGTGGTGTTTTGCCCTTCATTTCAGATGAAATGCCCATGTACTTGAATTCGTACAGCTTGTTCTTGTGTCTCTTTCCTTGTGACTTGGCTTGCGGTTAATAACTATGCTAGCTAGAGAGAATCTAATTTGGGCATGTCTTCCTGTGCTACCATCGTTCCTCTGACAATAACGTGTGCTGGAGAAAAATGTATGAAAACTGTATGGGTCAGTATGAATTCTTCCAGTTGTCCTCCTTCCCAGTTTACTCCTGTTATGTTCTTAGCTTGGTTATATCGTTCTAGCCAGGAGTCCCACAAAAATAGGCATTGAGTATTGGAATACAAACAAAGCTTTCTTGGTTTTGGTCCTTTTTGAATGAATGGGATGCCCTCTTGATAATTAAGACTAAATGGGCATATCCTTTTAAAAGGGTCTCTGGAATAGGATTGTTGGTTTGATGTTGACCCCAAAGGAAGAGAGGTTTGGTTCAGAGGGATCTTTCACTAGCAAACTGCTTTCCCAGCTTTGCCAATTGTGCATCCATCTGTAGGATGGTTGTTGGACTCTTAACATTTAATTGTATTTGCAGGCACGCATCTGAGCTCTGTATGTTCTATTTTTAATGCAGCAATAATGTGTCTGATACACTGAATCCGAAAGAAACACCAGTGCTGTAGCAGCAGGGGCAGTATTATTGTAAGGTACAGTAATTTCAGGCCAAACCCCACACCAGAAGAGGCTTCGGCTACCTAAGGCTGAATTTACAAATGTGAAAATCCCTTCCCAATTAAAGTCAGAAAACTTGTGGGACACCATCTTTGTGCAAGGGAGTTTTCTTCCGTTTAAATCCGGAGCTCTGGGCAAGCTCAGTCCCTCTTCCTAGTCCTGAGCGATGTTGTACCAAAGGCAGGGAGGGATGCGGAAGAGAGTTTATGTGTCTCGTATGAATGTGGGCTTCTGAGATTGGGTACCTGGCATCGTGCAGTGATGGCCACTGTGTTCTTCTAAAACATTGGTGAAGAGGAGGGCACGGAGGCAGAGCTCCAGACACGAACCATGCTCTCACACACGTGCGTGTGTTCTTGCCGTGTACATAAGTGGCTCCCACTGCTGTCACCCCGGCTGTTGCCTTCTTTTCCGGTGACCAGCAGGTTTTGGAAGAGAGGCTCTCATGAAGTTTTCCTTGGCCAGAGTTTTCCATACCAGGGTCTGGAGTGTGTGGAAGTCCTCACCTGAGATCTGAAAAAGCTTAGAGCTGAGGTTCTCTTCTTGTCACGCAGCGTGATCATGCTTCTGGATCCCAGCCTGGCTGTCAGTCTGTATGTAACAGCCACCTTCTGCAGAGCCTCACTGCCTAGCTCAAAGTACTGAAATCCAGCCAGGTGCCTAAAAGTTGTCCCGCTGCTTTGTCTAGGCCAGGATGGACTAAGTTGCAGCTGTTAGCCACATACAGCAGCTATACATCTTTCATTGTTCAATTTGTTGTGTTACCAGCAACGGGGCAGTGCTGGGAGTAGAGAGGTGTGCAGTGGTGGGGTGCGGAGGGACCCCGCTGTGCACCTCGCCTAGTGGGTCTGTTCTGCGCAACCATTTGGTCCTGTTGTCCATCACCTTAGCTTTTCCTCAGCTTTCCTTCACAGGTAACCTTTTGCTCCGGTGCAGATAGGATATCTTTTGGCTCTTACATGGATTAGGATTTTAGTAGGTAAACTGCATTCAGGAGCGTTGTCTGTCCCTTGATCCAACTCATGTTCTTTAGTATGTAAGGAGCTTGCTTCTTGTGTCATACTTATTTAAAACTAAAATACAATGTTTAAGATTGCCTGCAGTAATCCAGTTCTAGTGCTGATCTGAAGATACCAAATTAGAATAAAAGCTAAATTTGAGGTTTATAGTGTATTACTTGAATACAGAAATAACATTTTCCAGCCCCAGTTGCAGATTTTTGAGTCTGGTTCTTCAGTGTCTCAGCAGGCCCTCAAATCTGCTATGCTACATGCAAAATGAAGCTACCAGCTACTCTGAAGCCAAAACTGGTCATTATAAAACCTCTGTAAGCTGGCTGCCAGCCTCAGAGTTCATTATGAGGGAGGTCATTCTTCCTTACAGGAATGAATGTAGCTTTTGAGTACATTTTAAAAGTTTCATTTAATCACAATGCGGATGAATTGTTTTAGCCATGATCGCCTGATGGGAAACTAACTTTCTTCTTCCTGGAAGAAAAAATGCCGTGTTGATTCTTGCAGCAGCTTTTAGAACTACAGGATGTGATTTCTTTTTTTTTTTTTTTTTTTTTTTTGAAAGAGTTGAAGATTTTGGCACGAACAAAGGAAATTTTTCTCCCTCTTCTCTGCTTTTTCTTTAATACTGAGTAGTCAGTTTTCTTTTGAAATCTGTGAATGTGCAGAATAAGGTGTTTAACAGGGCTCTTTCTGAAGCATCCTCTCAAAAGTCCATTTTTTTACAAATATTTTCAGCTCCTCCATAAAAATTGTGTGATTGCAAAATGCTTTGAAGACTGTACCAGTTTTGTATTTGGCTAAAATATTTTAAATAGGGAAAAGAAAGCGAGTAAATTATTCTTTTTCATGGTGGATAGTCTTTCATGCCCTAATAGAAGGGTTTAGAGAAGAAGCCAGGCTCACCTTGAAGGTGCATGGTGTTAGGATGAGAAACCATGTCCTCAAGCTGGAACACAGGAATTTCCGATGAGATCTAAGGAAATCTTTTTTTCCCTGTGAGGGTGGTTAAGCACTGGAAGAGGTTGCCCAGGGAGGCTGCGGACACGCCATCCTTGGAGATACTCAATATGGAACTGGACAAAGCCATGAGCAAGCTGCTGTAACTGACCCTGCTTTGGCCGGGGCATTGGACTAGAAACCACCAGGAATCCATCCCAACCTAAATTATTCTATGATTTTGTGAAATTCATCTTTGTATGTGCAATATCTATGGTATTGCATGAGTTTGTCATTCTGTTATACGATTGTATTTTCTGTATGATTGCTGACAACCACAAAGAAATGGAGAGGGGATGGTCTTGGTAGAGGTCAGAAGTCTACAGCAGGAACTAGTTGGTGAGCAACTAGAGGAGTTGTCTAGTTGTTGTCTAGTTGTTGTCTAGGAGTTGTCTAGTTGTCCAGCTGCACTGGACAGGAGTCCAGTGCAGCAAGCTGCTACATGTTCAGGATATTATCCTGCAGCCATGAAATGGAGGGTAGTGTGTGTACATCTCTCCGCGACAACTGTCTGAGGATTGTCATGTTGTAAGTAGCTGTGAAGAGGTATGCCCAGGATTGATTTTCATTATGTGTGTAAAAATGCGTTGGTGAAAGAAAATAGAAACTTTAAAGTACTGTATGGCTTTACTTTCCCTAGTATAGATGCTTTGCCAGGACCAGTTTAGAAGAATCCAGTCTCATAACACTAGTCCCTCGATGCTGAGAAAAATAAATAGCAGTGATTTCAAACACCTGTCTCCTCCTAGCCAAACTCCAGGACTTTTTCCAAGTAAGTACTTGTTTCAAAACATGTTTAAATGTTGAATTTTCACATGGCTTAAACTAAACACATAAAGTAACAGGGATATCCAGTTCTAATCCTCTGTAAGCCTTTTGATTTACTTTATGGTTGTTGGAGAGGAGATTGATTGCCTGTTGCCAGAGAGATTCAAGATGAGCAAAAAGACTTGGTATTGTAGATGCTTCCCAGCCCAACAGGTCAGAAAGGGAAAATTCCTTGGCCTTAATTCACTTTAAATGTTTCAGCAGAAAATAAATATGACTTCCAGAAAATGTTGTGCTCTCTATTCTAGATGTTTCCTTTCTTGCTATTCTGAAGTAATTCATTCAGATATCTTAGTTTTTAACACAGATGTGTCAGTGCTATCCTGTTGCAGGTCCATATAAATTCTGGGCCATCAGCGTCAAAGAAATTCTAAATCAATTAGGTGTGTGGTCCAGGCTGGAAGGAGACAGGTAAGAGTTTGGTTTCCTGTCACGTTCTGCATATTGGTGTCCTTACGCTTACTTTTTAAAGTGGCAGGTGACTTGAGGAAGAGTACTAGGTGATGTTCACTGAAAGACAAAGTCTCTTGTTTGGAGATACTTCTGAAGAATCTTTTTTTTTTCTGGGAAGAACTCAGCCAAGTAGTGTTGAGATGTATCTTCTACGCTGTGCAAAGTTGCAGAAGCCATTTAAAACTGTCACACTGCTGAGCTGAGATGGAAATCTTTGTAGCTGTGACTCAAAAAGCAATACCTGGATTTTTTCCTCCCTCCCATCACCCCTAGAAGTAGAAAAGTAATTCCCTTAATGTTAGCTGTCCCTGGAGTACCTGGGCTGCATAGTCCAACAAGCCTAATTAGGGTGACTGTTACATTCTTACTAACCAATAAAGAAAAAAAAATGCATAAGAAAATCTTGGTAGCACCATTTAAACTGTAAATAAATGCTATTGTGAGTAAATTATACATGACATAAAATGGCTTCATAAAAATCCAGTGGGCTTCAAGTAGATGTTTTTTTTTGGGGGGGTGGACTGGGGGAGAAGGATAATCTGCTCTTTAATTCAACCAGCCGTAGGTGATGAAGGTACATATTGATGAAGACAGAGTATTGAAACAGTTGAAAAAGAGATTGTATCTAGAAACCAAATGTAGGTCACAATCCAAGAGGGGGCAGAACTGCAGTTTGAGAGGCACATACGGTTTGTGATGGATAACGAAACACGA